>NC_060123.1:98472926-98782236 GCF_021461395.2 Schistocerca americana | reverse complement strand
GTATATATACATAACAAAGAAAACAATCAATTTTTGAGATAATAATTTGATTGGATAGATAAAAAATCTACTCACTCCGATTAATGAGGGAATTAGTATATTTCATCAAAATATACAAGGTATTAGAGATAAAGTTAGTGAACTGCTTATAGATGTTGACTCTGAAATTATTGGTATATCTGAACACTTCTTAAATAAGGAGATAATTCAGAGGCTTCCTTTACCAGGATACAGGTTGGCTGGCAGCTTTTCTAGGAGCTCTTTGCGGTGTGGGGGAGTAGCCATGTATGTGAAAAACGGTATCCCATTTGAGCCAATTGATGTTTCAAAGTACTGCACTGAAAAGGTGTTTGAATGTTGTGCAGGTGTGGTTAAATTTAGTGGAGCTAAACTTCTTACTGTTGTTATTTATAGATCCCCAGACTCCAATTTCACAACATTTTTGCTAAAGCTAGAGGAGGTTCTTGGTTCACTTTATAGGAAATACAAAAAGTTAGTTATATGTGGTGACTTCAATATTAATTGTATAAGTGATTGTGCAAGGAAAAGGATGCTGGTAGACCTCCTTAATTCATATAATCTTATGCAAACCGTATTCTTTCTAACGAGAGTGCAAGGGAACAGTAGAACAACCATAGACAATATTTTTGTTCATTCGTCATTATTAGAAGGGCATTCTGTTAGCAAAAAGGTGAATGGCCTTTCAGATCATGATGCACAAATTTTAAGTCTAAAAGATTTTTGTGCTGCAACACATGTTAAATATAGTTACCAACTTTTTAGGAAAGCTGATCCAGTTGCTGTACAGACTTTTGTAAACCTTATCAAGGAACAAGAGTGGCAAGATGTTTATAGTGCTGATACAGTAGACGATAAATATAATGCTTTCCTCAAGACTTTTCTCGTGCTCTTTGAAAGTTGCTTTCCGTTAGAACATTCAAAACAGGGTACTAGCACAAACAGGCAGCCTGGGTGGCTGACTAAAGGGATAAGAATATCTTGTAGAACAAAGTGGCAATTATATCAAAACGTTAGAAACAGTCAAAATCTAAATGCAGCAGCCCATTACAAACAGTATTGTAAGGTGCTTAAAAAAGTTATTAGGAAGGCAAAAAGTATGTGGTATGCAGATAGAATAGCTAAGTCTCAGGATAAAATTAAAACCATATGGTCAGTCGTAAAGGAAGTGGCTGGTCTGCAGAGGCAGGTCGAGAATATAGAATCAGTGCGTAGTGGGGATGTCCGTGTCACTGATAAGTCGCAAATATGTACAGTACTTAATAATCACTTTCTGAATATAGCAGGTGAACTAAATAGAAACCTAGTCCCAACAGGGGATCATATAGCGCTCTTAGAAAAAAGTGTTCCGAGACTGTTACCTGAAATGCTCCTCCATGATACTGACAAGAGGGAGATTGAGTTAATAATTAAGTCACTAAAGACCAAGAACTCTCATGGATATGACGGGGTATCTAGCAGAATACTGAAGTATTGTTCCACGTATGTTAGTTCAGTACTTAGCCATATCTGTAACTTTTCCTTTAGGAGTGGTCGGTTTCCTGACCGATTAAAGTACTCGGTAGTGAAGCCACTTTATAAAAAGGGAGACAGGGATAATGTTGACAATTATAGACCTATTTCTATGCCATCGGTGTTTGCTAAAGTTATCGAGAGGGTTGTATATACAAGGTTACTGCAGCATTTAAATTCACATAATTTGCTGTCAAATGTACAGTTTGGTTTTAGAAATGGCTTAACAACTGAAAATGCTATAGTCTCTTTTCTCTGTGAGGTTTTGGACGGATTAAATAAAAGGTTGCGAACGTTAGGCGTTTTCTTTGATTTAACGAAGGCTTTTGACTGTGTTGACCACAAAATATTCCTGCAGAAGTTGGAACATTATGGAGTAAGGGGAGTAGCTTACAATTGGTTCGCCTCCTACTTTAAGAACTGAAAGCAGAAGGTAATCCTCCGCAATATTGAGAGTGGTAATGATGTTCAGTCCCAATGGGGCACTGTTAAATGGGGCGTTCCCCAAGGGTCGGTGCTGGGGCCACTGCTGTTTCTTATTTATGTAAATGATATGCCTTCTAGTATTACAGGTGATTCAAAAATATTTCTGTTTGCTGATGACACCACCTTGGTAGTGAAGGATCTTGTGTGTAATATTGAAACATTATCAAATAAAGTAGTTCATGATATAAGTTTGTGGCTTGTGGAAAATAATTTGATGCTAAATCACAGTAAGACTCAGTTTTTACAGTTTCTAACCCACAATTCAACAAGAACTGACATTTTAATCAGACAGAATGGGCATGTTATAAGCGAGACGGATCAGTTCAAGTTCCTAGGCATACGGATAGATAGTAAGCTGTTGTGGAAAGCCCATGTTCAGGATCTTGTTCAGAAACTAAATGCCGCTTTATTGACCATTAGAACAATATCTGAAATAAGTGACATTTCAACACGAAAAGTAGTATACTTCGCATATTTTCATACGCTTATGTCATATGGTATTATTTTTTGGGGTAATTCTTCTGATTGAAAAAGGGTATTTTTGGCTCAAAAACGGGCTGTTCGAGCTATGTATGGTGTAAGTTCGAAAACCTCTTGTCGACCCCTATTCAATAGTCTGGGAATTTTGACATTGCCCTCACAGTATGTATTTTCTTTAATGTCGTTTGTTGTTAGCAATATTAGCTTATTCCCAAGAGTTAGCAGCTTTCACTCAGTTAATACTAGGCAGAAATCAAATCTGCATGTGGAATGCACTTCCTTGACTCTTGTGCAGAAAGGAGTGCAGTATTCTGCTGCATCCATTTTCAATAAGCTACCACAAGAACTCAAAAATCTTAGCAGTAGCCCAAACACTTTCAAGTCTAAACTGAAGAGTTTCCTCATGGCTCACTCCTTCTATTCTGTCGAGGAGCTCCTGGAAGAGCTAAAAAATTAAGCAAATTCCAGTGTTACATTCTTGATTTTCTTTATTTAAACTAACGACTTGTCGCCTGAATATGTTTCTTATATTTCATTTTATCTGTTTCTACAATCGTGTTATAATTTCATGTATTGACTCGTTCCATGACCATGGAGACTTCTCCTAAATGTGGTCCCACGGGTGGGGGGGGAAGGACGGCAGAACACACACACACAAATGAAGGTTGTAATTAGGCAAGCTTTTGGAGTGAGTGGGTCCTTCTTCAGGCAGAAGGGTTGAAGGGGAAGCAAGAGGGGTGAAGGAAAAGGACTGGAGAGGTCTAGGAAAATGGGTAAATTTTGGGAAAGTCACCCAGAACTGCAGGCCAGGGGAGACTTTCTGTACAGGATGAGAAGGAAAGATTTCTTCCCTTCTCATCCCAAGAAGCAACGCACTGAGGACGCAGATGATGACTTTAAATCAACTGCGTTCCTTCCATACACCGGAAATGTGTCATCGAAAATAGGCCGATTACTGAAGAAAAATAAAATCAAGGTTATCTTCCGTCCACCAGCAAAGAACCGGGCCCTGGTTGGATCCGTTAAAGACGATTTACAACTGAAGAAGGCAGGCGTCTACAAAATTCCCTGTGAATGTGGCGCTGCATATATTGGCCAGACGACAAGAACTGTCCATGAACGATGTATAGAACATGAAAGATACACCCGTCTGCGGCAACCGTCTAAATCGGCAGTAGCAGAGCACTGTATTTCTTTGGGACATTCAATGGAATACAATGTAACAAAAATTTTATCCCCGGTTTCCAGTTTTTGGGGTTCCGTAATCAAGGAATCAGTGGAAATACGTCTTGCCAATAATCTTATAAATCGTGACAACGGCTTTCAGCTGGATAAAAATTGGAATCCTGTTATTAAAATTATACAATCACAGCGGAATTGACAGTGTCATTCGATACTCAATGACTAGATGAACCTTTATTTCCACCACCGAGGGCAGCACGTACAACTCGGCTATGCTGCGCATGTCAACACCTGACGCATGCGCTGTAGGATGCCAGTACATTTCACATGCGCGAGATTCGGCATAAATACTGCGACTGCACCTGGGCTCTTCAGTAGTTGTGTACTCACCTGATGATGGCCGGACGTCTCTGGGCCGAAATATCGTGGCAGAATGTCGACGGGATCCGGCTGCATACCCGGAAATTATTAGAAGAAGAAATACGCCGGGAAAATTTCAGAAGTCACAAGATTTGTTTGGTCTTTGAGAACCTTTCCTGACCCATTGTGAAGATCGAATCTTGGTCTCAACTTCATAACTGCACACCCAAGTCTCATCACCAGTTATAATTGTCTTAAGGAACATCTTTTTCTCATTTGCACAATCCAAAAACTCTTCACAGACTGTGAAGTGAAGGTCTTTCTCGGTTTTGACTCGTGGGTCAATCCATACCAAGTGGTCCAAGAAAAAAATTATTGGTTGCTTGACCATCTCAGAAAAATTTTATATTTGCTGGATGAATTCCTCAATGTTTAGTAGCCACAAAAATATTTTTTAAAAAAATTTATTGTTAATTATTTTGAAATGTTCCAGACTGCATGCATTTCTTCGTATGTGCAAGAATCTACATTTTTTACAATTATTCAGTAGTGGATTGTTCTAAGCCTTTCAGATAAAATGCATTTGGTTCAACACACTCTGGGCTACAAATTAACATCATTATCACTTAGCTGAATGTATTCTTTAATATATTTTTAATAGTTCAAAGTTATCAGCCACAAATTAAAAAAACTCAATTTTTTAACAGTAGTTTTCCAAAGACAGATTAATTTCTCAGATTTAATATTTTTTCTGCTATTATACTGTATAGTATAGTTATTTTTTATAGAGTATCAATAGTGAGAAGCTTACACTTAAAGAATAAACTATTTTAAAGATGGATTTTTTTAAAAAAATTTCCATATTGTGGCCTGCAATATCTTTGTTGGGGGACCAGATAAAAATTTTACTGTTAATAGACCTTTGTGATATCAAACTTCAGTATAAATTTCAACTTTGAGATTCAATTGGAAGTTACGGAAAAAAATTACTAACACAAGTCAAAAATATGTTTTTTAACATCTGCAATATCTATGCTTATGGAATAAAATATATCAGTTACAGTACATAATTTAATCATATCTATGATTACTTACCTTTTTATTGAAAATAAGCCTGCTAATTACATTATATTTTTCTTTATTATTTGTTTTTAGTACATCGCTCATTGAACATTTGAGAAGTTTGTTCACTCAGTTTGGTTGTTACATTATAATTTCGCCCAGTCACAGTTGTAAAATTCTATGGGAGACAGCTTCCTTAGTACATTTTTAAGTGGCATCCAAACTTGATCCTTCTCAATTTTTTTTAAAAAATATGTCCTTGGTCCTGGAGGGTGATAAAATACAACATGTACATCTTGGTTTTGACAGTCAATATTATCAACTTCGCCAATCCACCACTGTTCATCGTAAACACAAGCAACTATGTCTTCATTTTGAAGAACCAATTGTACAAGTTTTCCACACTGATGAAGTGCAAAATTTAATGCAGACATGCTGCTCCTCTAACCCTGCCATCTCAAAATTCGCAAACTGCAATGCAACATTCTACTCAATACAGCACTGAACAATAACTAAGCTGCTAGGTGCAATGTTAGGAAGGCTGAGCTGGGCAGGGAAAGGGGGGGGGGGGGGGGGGTCAGAGAAAGGGGGGGGGGTCAGAGAAAGGGTAAGGGCTATGCACATGGGCTGGAGGACATAAATGTATGGAGCTGAAGGTGATTGGGGGAGGGGATAGAGGGACATAGGGGACAAGGGACTAGTGAACATTAGAGTCAAGATTACTGGAACAAAGGGTATGTTTCTACCTGAGCAATTCAAAAAAGCTGTTGGTGGTGGGAAGAATTCAGAGGGCGTGGACTGTGAAGCCATTATTGAAGTCAAGCACACCATGCTGTGCAGCGTACCTGATAACTGGGCAGTCCAACAGTCTGTTGGCCACAGTTTGGCAGTAATCAAGACAGTTTATTAGTTGTCAAGCCCACATAGAATGCCACACAGTGCTTGCATTTGTTAGACTTTGTAGATACATGGCTACTTTTCTATGTGACCCTTCCTTTGATGGTGTAGGAAACGCTTGTGGCTGAACTGAGGTAAGTGGTAGTGGGAGGATTTATGAGACAGGTCTCGAAGCTAGGTCTTTTCAATGAATATGAGTTAAGAGCCAAGGGGTTGGAAGCAGGAGTGGAACAGGGATGGACAGGGGTATTCTGTAGTTCAGGTGTGTGGTGGAATACCACTGAGGAATCGGTGGAGAGGATAGAAAGAAGGATATTTTCCGTTTCAGAGCATGGTGAGAGGTAGCTGAAACCCTTTTGGAGAATGTGATTCAGTTGCTCCAGTCCTGGGTGTACTGAGTCATGGGTGAGAGGGGGGCTGATAAGTGGGTATGTGAGGGTTGACAGGTGACTGAGGAGACAAGACATGGGAGATCTGTTTTATAGATAAGATGGGGAGGTAATTTAGGTCCGGGAAGGCCTCAGTGAGACCCTTCACCTATTTGGAGAAGTACTGCTCATCACTGTAGATGTGATGAACATGGATGGCTAGGCTGTATAGAAAGAACTTCTTAGTGTGGGGTGGGTGTCAACTGCCAAAATTGAGCTGTTATTGGTGGTTGGTAGGTTTGGTGTAGATGAGATATTGATAGAGCCATCCTTAAGGTGGAGGTCAATCTCAAGAAAGGAGGCATGTTGGGCTGAGGGGGACCAGATGATATGAGTGGGGAAGAAGATGTTGAGGCTTTTGAAGAATATGGATAGGATGTTCTCACCCTTGGTACATATCTTGAAGGTGTCATCAGTGAATCTAAACCAGGTGAGGGATTTGGGATTCAGGGTGGCTAGGAAGGATTCCTCTGGATGACCTGTGAGTAGGATGGCATAGAATGATGCCATATGTGTAAACATTACTGCACTGTGTATTTGTTTGTAGTTGATGCTCTGAAGGAAAAGTAAATGTGGGTGAGGTTCTGGTTGCTCATGGTGACAAGGGAGGAGGTTGTAGGTTTGGAGTGAGTCAGGCATTGGGAAAGTTAGTTTTCAGTGGAAGCCCAGATATAGGCAATGGCGGTGTTGATGAGGAGGGAGCTGGGATCATGAAGGTCAAATGGGAGCCAGATGATAAAGGGAGAGTCAGTAGAGGACATTATTTGTGTCTTTTATGTTCAAAAGGTCCAAAAGAACAGACACTTTTTTGATCCAGCAGCCACTATGAATTAATATGCAAAAGAAATACAAACATTGGCTGTGAATGGGCATTGATTTAAGTCAAAGAGGACAGTTGAAAATTTGTGCTGGATTAGGATTTGAACCCAGGCCTCCTGTATTCACTAAAAAGATATCACTTCCCTTAGGATTTATCAAAATGTTTTACTTCTTACTGTAGATTATTGCAGGTGTGAGCATAGAACATGTAATTAACATACCTATAAAGTGAAAACATAAGGGCTTAAAACAGGTTTGAGATCTCATAGCTCTTTCATCTTCTGTGCTTCATATACTTTCTAGGGTTGTCTTGCAGTTTATTGCAAACTGCATTTTTGTCATTTTTTTCTTTAGCTTACATTGCTAAACCATTCATTTCATTTCATTTCATTTTCTTCATTTTAAATCCTAAGCAAAGAATCTCTCTGTGTGCAATAACAGTGCTGGATATGTAAGTTAAATAAAGCTGAGTGTTCTAATACAAGATTTTATCATCTTTTTTCTTAATATTCCATTGCAGAAGTCTATTAATAGTTAAATCATTTAAAAACTATACTTGTGACATCATTTGTAACAAACAGTACTTTCTGTGTCTACCTACCTAAAGGCCTTCTTCTGAATTAGACAACATACACACACAAACATGTTCAGGCAAACGCAATTCACAGACACTTGACCACTATATCTGGCTGCTTTGACTTTTGGCAATATGCCTTGAAATGCAGTTTCCTTGCTGACTCTATTTTAGTTTTTTGTATGGGTACCCTATTGCACATAAGTATAACTTTCTAGTTTCAAAAATTATGTTTCAGGTTAAACAGCTGAAAGAAGAAGCGAAAACAGAAACTGAATTGTCATCTAGTGTTGACAGCAGGAAAACAAACTGCTCATTAGTAAAAGTTGCCATGCATGAATCAAAGAGACTACTGCTGAAACCATTTCGAAGCAGGGCAGTGATGATTATGATAATCCAGTTCTCCACATTGCTTTGGTAAGTTAGAAACAGTCTTTTAGACAGATTAAGTAAACTGACTTCAGTCTGAATCTGCACAGTCATGTTAGAATTAATATCTTCAGGAATATTTTATGTTTGCTAAGTACATTCATTTTGGTGATATTTCCAATAAGCTGTATGTCTGCAAAGCATTACCTCTATGCTAAAGTGAAATGTCAAATGAAGAATAATGTTGAGCTAATGTTATTGTAGGAACACTACCGTCTTCGTACAAAAATGTATGTGAATTATTGGTGTGATAACTTTCACTTTATTATACACAGCCAACAATCACCATCTGAGCACATTAGGGGGAAAAAAACAAGAACAGGACTCTCAAAGAGCACCTGAAGATAAAGAAACATTGCACTCCTTACATATTGATTAGCCAATTATGTCATACCCACACAGCCCTTTCCCGCTGCCCAAAGTGCAGAGAACCAGGTATAAAGGGGAATTTTAATGTGAGCTTGTGACCAGCTCATGTGTGGATGGCTGGGTGAGGTTGGCACGTAACTTAAGTAGGTGATACAGCAGGTTCTGGGGAGTGGTGGTCAGAAGGTGCACCACTGGTAGAGCACAGTGGGCGAGGAGTGTGAAGTGTTGGTTCCATTATTGACCTCATGCTGCTGTTTGAAGTAAGTGGTAAAATCCAGGTGGGCTCAACTCACTCAGTGGAGACTTTGGTTCACTTGCTGTTTTGGAAAATATCCATTGTGTGTTCATCTTACCATAGAACCAGAAGGGTCCGTGAAAGGGAGGTTGTAATGGAGTGCTGACAAGATCCATGTGAAATATGATGTGAGAGCAGTCTGCTAGTGCCTTGTGCATGAAAACTAGGTGAGATTCATGGTGCAATTCAGAGGGGTGCCACACCCGTACTACATGTTCTCACAGTTGTATCAGGCAAGGAAATTGTGACTCATCTAGTAGTAGTGAGCGGGTGAGGATATCTGCTGTGATGCACTGATAAGAAACTGAGATCTGCTTTGAAGGCTGTGCATAGTCCTAGCAGAACCAGGGACAACACTTGAGTCCGAGTAGCATTATGGCACGTTTAGGGTGGCTTTTAAGTTGTAGCGCCATCTCCCAACCAAGCCATTGCTTGCTGGGTGGTAGCTTGTGGTACAATGTCTCTGTAAACCACACAAATCTGACAGTTTATTGAAAAGGTTAGACTCAAACTGTTGCCCTTGGTCTATAGTGATGTGAAGAGGACAACCGAAATATGCCAATCAAGTCTTGATGAACATCTTATGGTCATCTTAGCAGATATATCCATAATCAAAACAGCCTCTGCCCACCATATGCATCTGTACAACACCATGAATATTTATCTGTAGCCCTCAGATGGGAGTACAGGTCAACTAGGTCAATGTGGACACATTTGCATGCTTATGCTGTTGAATCTTGCTGTATTGGCACTGGATGTGTGCATGAGTGCAGTTGTGTGTATCTTTCCTGACTGAAGGCCACACAAATTGGTCAGTCATCTCTTTGACTGTGGCATTGGCCCCAGGCTGCATCAGAGTGTAGATGTTGTTTGAAATCAGTCTGTCAAAACTGGGGCATGATATTACACCTTGAGTTGTTTATAGATATATTGTGCCACATACTTACTGCACCACTGGGTGCAACCAACAGTTGGAAATGTAGGTTGGTGGAGGAGTCATTTAATAACATCTGAAGTTGTTGATCGGAAGACTGAGCATTGGCAAAGTCACTGTAGTTGAAAGCCGATGTCACACTGCTGATACAACAAAAGTAGTCAGCTGCGAAGTTGTTGGCACTGTGAATATGGCAGACATGTGTTGTAAACTGGGGATGAGAGAACTAGTCTTTGATCTTTTGGAATGCTAACCTGATGAGTCTGTGGTCAGTGTAAATGGTGATGTAAATGTAGATCCAAAGATGGAAACAGAGAATTGCCAAAACTGGTTATCTATATCAATAATTGATTTTAGTGGTCTTGGCAGCTGAAAATTTATTCATTGTTCACAGTACCACAAACTGCCCTCACACTGATGACATCAGAAGTGTATAATATTGTTTGGGTGTTGTCACGGATTTGGCACCGGGTGAGAATGTTTTCCATTATTGTAAACCTTGTATCTGGTTGGTGAGGCACAAATAACAAAACCCTTGTTTGCAAACACAACATTGGAGGACCTGGGAGCTGATGGGCAGAGAGGTTGTTACTCTTGTATGCAGTACCAGACACTGCTGTATGGCTGTGTGAAACATTGTTCTGTTGATGCATTGCTGTAACAAATGGCACAACTGGTGCAGGTGTTTGCATAATGTCTGACTCAGATCAGCATGAAGTGCAGAATCCATTAGTTGAAATACAGGAGATGGGCATTGCAGAACCTCAGTTTCATGTTTATTGCCCTGGATACTGCTGTCGATGGCATGCAGTAGGCTATTTACTTCATTCATGATTGTAACGTGTCAGTGTGAGGGGCAGCAGATAATCTGTTCACAAGAACCCAGTATCTTCTTCAGGATCAACAATTATGCAGGAACACTACTGCCTACATATGAAACAAATACATGAATCATCAGTATGATAATTTTCACTTTGTTATAAACCCCAAACAAATCAACATCTGATATCACATTAGAAAGCAAAGAAGACTGGGACTCTCAAAGAGCATCAGAAGATAAAGAAACACTACACTTGTCACATATCAATTAGTCAGTTGTGTCACACCCACAATGTGATAAATCTCAAAATGGGTTAGTATCAAGTTTGTTGTGCAGTATTACTGAATTGGGTTCTTTGAGACAGTGATAGATCATACAGTAATAGGTATAGGTTTACTCCTTAGCAACACATTAGAAAAATGTTATTGTTCAATTTATATTATTACTGTCACGTGCTTTCTTTGATATTCACGGACATTTCTACAGCTGAATATCACTGTCTTTTGTTTTTGTGTGATTCATTGCTGTTAAGCTTATGTACAGTTAATATTTTTAGTAGAGTGATTTTATGATTAAATGTCATGTCTGCAAATCCAGAACCGGTTGTAGGCCCAGGTTACATGACTGCAAAAGTGAAATTTTTTTTGACCAGATGTAAGATATATACACTCCTGGAAATGGAAAAAAGAACACATTGACACCGGTGTGTCAGACCCACCATACTTGCTCCGGACACTGCGAGAGGGCTGTACAAGCAATGATCACACGCACGGCACAGCGGACACACCAGGAACCGCGGTGTTGGCCGTCGAATGGCGCTAGCTGTGCAGCATTTGTGCACCGCCGCCGTCAGTGTCAGCCAGTTTGCCGTGGCATACGGAGCTCCATCGCAGTCTTTAACACTGGTAGCATGCTGCGACAGCGTGGACGTGAACCGTATGTGCAGTTGACGGACTTTGAGCGAGGGCGTATAGTGGGCATGCGGGAGGCCGGGTGGACGTACCGCCGAATTGCTCAACACGTGGGGTGTGAGGTCTCCACAGTACATCGATGTTGTCGCCAGTGGTCGGCGGAAGGTGCACGTGCCCATCGACCTGGGACCGGACCGCAGCGACGCGCGGATGCACGCCAAGACCGTAGGATCCTACGCAGTGCCGTAGGGGACCGCACCGCCACTTCCCAGCAAATTAGGGACACTGTTGCTCCTGGGGTATCGGCAAGGACCATTCGCAACCGTCTCCATGAAGCTGGGCTATGGTCCCGCACACCGTTAGGCCGTCTTCCGCTCACGCCCCAACATCGTGCAGCCCGCCTCCAGTGGTGTCGCGACAGGCGTGAATGGAGGGACGAATGGAGACGTGTCGTCTTCAGCGATGAGAGTCGCTTCTGCCTTGGTGCCAATGATGGTCGTATGCGTGTTTGGCGCCGTGCAGGTGAGCGCCACAGTCAGGACTGCATACGACCGAGGCACACAGGGCCAACACCCGGCATCATGGTGTGGGGAGCGATCTCCTACACTGGCCGTACACCACTGGTGATCGTCGAGGGGACACTGAATAGTGCACGGTACATCCAAACCGTCATCGAACCCATCGTTCTACCATTCCTAGACCGGCAAGGGAACTTGCTGTTCCAACAGGACAATGCACGTCCGCATGTATCCCGTGCCACCCAACGTGCTCTAGAAGGTGTAAGTCAACTACCCTGGCCAGCAAGATCTGCGGATGTGTCCCCCATTGAGCATGTTTGGGACTGGATGAAGCGTCGTCTCACGCGGTCTGCACGTCCAGCACGAACGCTGGTCCAACTGAGGCGCCAGGTGGAAATGGCATGGCAAGCCGTTCCACAGGACTACATCCAGCATCTCTACGATCGTCTCCATGGGAGAATAGCAGCCTGCATTGCTGCGAAAGGTGGATATATACTGTACTAGTGCCGACATTGTGCATGCTCTGTTGCCTGTGTCTATGTGCCTGTGGTTCTGTCAGTGTGATCATGTGATGTATCTGACCCCAGGAATGTGTCAATAAAGTTTCCCCTTCCTGGGACAATGAATTCACGGTGTTCTTATTTCAATTTCCAGGAGTGTATTTTAAGTTGAAAACTGCTGAATAATGAGTAAGATAAACCTAAGAATATGGCACATATGACTGCCACATAAAGAATACAAATTGTATCACTACTCACAAAAACAATACATGGGGATATGTGTCAAGAGACAGATCACAGTTTCGAGTAATTAATGAAAGCAATACAGTTGCTACCACTAAAGTGCCTCACAGAGTATTGTAGCAGTGGATGAAAAAGCGAGAGGAGACATACTTTTATCCATGAATCCACTAAGGCTGAAGTAGCCATGATGTGTTTCATATCATATCAATTTATAACTTATTCTATGGTTATTGTTGACTGTCCCAAGCAGAAGGTATGATTCATTAGTGTTCCACAATTTTTGATGTTTTAAGTCTGACACTCAGTAGTTATCACTGGCAAGCCAGTATAGAAGCAAAAAAATCCATGCAATTCACACATTTATTTAATATACAAGCTGACTTCTGAATTTTCCTTTGTGTGAGACTGTATGTGCCAGATAGGTCCAATTCAGAATTCTATATTCTAAGATTTTACTGTTTATGTCATTTCTGAATAATCTTTAATTGATTGTGTCAATACTCACAAGTATCATGATATGTTGTGCATTTTCAGACATTAGCAAAAGCTGTGAAAAGCTCATACTGTGTTGTCAATTGTAAACTTCATTTTTGTATTTGAGAAACTTTTGGCAACAATGTGTGCACTCAAAAAAAGTCCTTCCATAATTTTATCACATATTTTGGGACACATCTTTGTAAATAAACTTATATTTCTGAGAACTTTTGTAAGCGAAGAGTGTAAACTTTAAATGGGTTTTTCTTGTTGGTTGTAAAAAACTCATTCATGATTCATGATGTATTGTATTTTTTCAAACATTATATGCCACAGTATCAGATGTAATCAATATTTGTGCTTTATACAATTTGAGGAGTGGTATCCTTGTTTAAGGACTGGTTCACTCCAAATTTTAGTGTATATCGATGTAAATAAATATACTTTTTTGAGAATTTTCAGCAGCTATGAATGTTGTGTATAACCTATCTCATAGTAAATTGGTGTTTGCAATTTAGTTACTGTAAACATTCCTAACACATTGTGTTACTTTTAGTTTTTCCATTCACCAGGATGTGTATATTCTTTGCATTTTCATAAATTGTCAAGTTTGTTACTGACAAAATGTTTCAGAAACTAGTAATTTTTATCCTAATTACTTATATTGCCTTTTTCTCTTGGATAATTTCATTCTGCACACAAACTGTTTCAGTTCTTAAAGGGAATTACTAACACATTCTCCTTAACAGATGCAGATATTGAAAGAGAATCAACAGGTTTATTTTTAAGTTATTTGTTCACTGTTGTAAAATATTGCACCAGTCACAATGTAGCCCCACTGTGAATGCCGTTTTCAGACACAGGATGACTTTGTTGATGTTGTAATCAACTGGATGTCACTCTGACTACTGGCAAATGATTGTAAGCAGCTGCAAACGGGTGTGTTGAGACACCCCCCAAGAGCCATGTGCCGAAGATACATCAAGTATTATCCTCTCCAGTGGATCCTGTCTCCTCCACAGGAAGTATGGGATCTATCACTACTCGCTCACTAGACTGTGAGTGGCTTGTCAGTGATAGGGTTAGGTGGCCTGTACACGGGAGACAGGGACCAGAGAGAACACAGGCTGTTACACTGATCCCCTTAACCTACAAGTTCAAACTGCTGTCTTCCATTGAAACAGAAACTGAGCCAGTGAGACTCAACTCACCTGTTGGGAAACCTGCTGTTGCCTGTGTCAATATGAGGCAAATGCAAAAGGGTAATGTGTCTGTCAAGTGAGGGACTTGAGTGTAAAACATGCTGAGTGACGCTTTAGTGTTTTGAAGTTATTAGATACAAAGCTTTATAAAAATATAATTATTCATTTAAAGTGTCCCAGTGTTTCTTGATATTTTTATTAAATATTTGAACATTAAAGAATGCACTGGAAATGTCACAAAATGGAAATAATTTCTTTAATTGGAAAAAGAAATTAATGAGGTGATATAATGTAATTAAATTTACTAAGATTAAGACTTGTAAACACTAATACCAGCATTCAGATTTCACTTTCACTGATCTCATTGTTTTATTTGGATTTTTAATCTACATGAAATGCCTTGTAATAACCATGATGAGCTTCTGGTGTGTAATGGTAATGAAACAGAACATGCATAAAAAGTTCTCAGTTTGCCGCATCAAATCTGGATGGAATTCCAAGCTTTCAATGATTGCCTCCATCGCCATCTTTATCCTCACCATGGGACTGGGAATGGTTGGACATGACTTTGGCTGCAAATCAACGAGCTAATTTAAGCAAGACAATGGGGAAACAGGCTGATAAATTTGAGCACCTTAACCGTGAACTAGGAACTGCCGGGCCAAGTGGCTTTCATTGCACTGTTATCAACTTTGCCAACATGAAACTTGAAGAAGGCACCATCTCAGTTCTCAGCAAAGGACTGAAATTTGCTCTATCTCCACATAAGCTACCATTGATGGAGATTATCACTGGAGTAAAATATTGGTTCAGCATTTTCCTGAAGAAGCATCAGATGAGGTGAAGTTTGCTAATAACCAGATTTTGGAGATAGCTAAGCCTCCTAAGTCAAATAATTGCAGAATAGAGAACCATGGACTGAGATTGCTGGAGAAGGATGAAGAGTTGGTTGTCTTATCAACTGAAAAGAGGAATACTATACTTATCTTCAATGCTACAAATTATCATAAAGATGGGTCTGATATTGGGAGAATGCACATACTGTATTCTCAGATAAGATCCTACATTGGCATTTAGAATAAAAACAGGAGAGCTGTTAAAGAAGTCTGGTTTCTCTGATGAACCTGTGAAGAATTTAAGGCTAAGAGCACCTGTGCCACTCTGCCTTAGATACACAAAGCTGGCATTCTATTGAGACCAATTATTCGTGCCATCAGCTCTTCTACATACAGCCAGGCAAAGTACATAATTAAATTATTGGCACTGATAGTCAGCCATTGCAGATATCTAATGAAAAACTCACAAACATTTTTTGATACCATAAAACAGATGACGACAGGAGTGAATGAAGCCATAGTAAGTCTTGACGTGGTTTCTCTGTTTATGAAAGTACTGGTGGAAGACACATTAAAACTATTGGCTGCTCATTTTTCCCCTGAAGTTTTGAAATTATTTTGGCACACTTTGATGTCCACTTACTTCTTGCATGGTGGAAATTATTATGAAATGACTGATGGAACAGCCATGGGTTCATCACTGTCACCAGCCATAGCTAACTTTTTCATGGAGGATTTTGAAGAACAAGTGTTGAACAGTGCTCCCTTCTGGCTTTCCTGCATCTTCAGATATGCTGATAATACATTTTTAATCTGGCCACATGGCAGAGAGATGCTGCAGCAGTCCTTTGATTATTTGAATGATTAACATCCCAATATAAGATTTACAGTGGAGATGGAGAAGGACAGTAAGTTACCTTCCTTAGATGTGTTGGTTGGTTGGAAATGAGATGGAAAACTCGGCCATTCTGTGTACAGGAAACTGATGCATTCAGATCTTTATCTCTTTGGGCATTGCTTGCACCAACCAGCTCGGAAGAGACCTATGCTGAACACCATAGGATAAAGAGTCAGGACTATTTCAGAGAAGGGCCTCACATTGGCTCTTAGATTAATCCTCTGATGATGGCGTACAGAAGCAACAGGTATTTGCCCAGGATATTAGATCAGTGCTGTCAAGGAAACCAAGACGTGATGCCATTCAAACAAGCCAACAGGACTAACACATAGCATGGCTTCCATTGTGTGATGTAACAACTAGCGAGATATGTACAGTCTGAAACAGGCAAGGAATCAGACCAGTCTCCCAGCTGCCCAGAAAAATTAAATAAATCTTGTGAGCAGTAAAGGATAATCTTGGTGTGAGAATGTCAGGTATTTATAACATTCCATGTGAGTGTGGTAAAAGTTATATGAGCCAGTCTATACAGACTGTTGCCCATCACTTGTTAAGCATCAGATCACCTCAAATGCAGGTATTTGGATAAATCAGGAGTAGCAGAGCACAGCCTGTTAAATAAGCACAAGATTTTGTTTGAACAAATGAAAATACTTGCTCACACTTCGACGTATGGGGACTCTGTGATCAGGGAGGCCGTGGAGTTAGACTTTGTGAAACCAACTTGAATAGAGACACAGGCTATGCACTTAGTTGTGCATAGAAGTGTGTACTTGATAAAGAAAAAGCACAGAGGAAACATCTCATGGTTTATTGTCTGACGTGAACGATGGTGCTGCAAGCAATGTAGGATAGACAGTGCAAACAAAATCTGTGGACTTAGAGGACATCACCTCAGTACCCACCATTTCAAAGTTGACACTAGGGTGTTTTACAGCCAATCAGATGCCATCCTGTGGGTATAAAAGTGCAAGCCTTGCCATTTCACAACAATCTGTTGTAGCTCCTGATTATGATGATGGGGGCAGTCATCAAAAGCTTGGAATTTTATCCAAATTTGAAGTGGTAATTAACCCAAAAACTTTTTATGCAAGGACTGTTATGAAAAACTTAGTAGCAAAGAAATAACAGCATTCAGTTTGGTTGTTTCCATGGATCATGGACCTCTGCGTAGAATTAGAAGAGAGAGTTTGAAGCCTTTGATGAACTGCTCGGGATGACCTCTTTGTCTTAGTGATATAGGACCCATTTTATCATTTTATGAATCACATACTTTCAGATTTTTAGGTTCCTGACTTGAGAAATCCATCTTCACAACATTTCTAATGCCAGACTTTTCATAGCGCATGTTGTGCAAGCTAGTTTGAAGTTTTCCTACAAGTTTGAAATCTTCACAAAATCATCTGAGGTCATATGGTAAACAGTCATATATTTCATCTTCTGACAATTTTTCAAGAACTCTTCCCATTCCTTAAGTGAGAATATATGCTGCCAATGATTCCATACAAAATTTTCAATGACACCAAAATTGTGATCAGAAGACAACATTGAATGCTCCACTTATGGAAATATGTGTGAGACAGTTTTGAATCTATCATCTGCTGTAAGTTTCAACCATAGTCATTAATGGCCTAGTTCTTGTTCTATTTACTTCTCTCCCTGATTGTTATGTCACTCAAGGTGCATCAGTAAACAATTGCATTTCATCAGCTTGTCTGCCAGAAGTTCCTTCTTCTGACACATAGAAATATCCGTGTTTTTCTGAACAAGAATGGATGCTGAGTTTGTAACAGAAGAGTTTCTTTTTGTGGAAAGCAGAACCAGTTGGAACTTTGTAGGTAGATAGGGCGTGCAGCAAATCAGACTTAATGAGGTAAAGGCCTTCATTTTTCTATGACTCTTCTGCATCAAGCATAGCAGCATCCTGCCCAGCTTTTGATTTGTGCTGGTGTAAGTCAAGTCAATAAGATAAGGATTTTGGTGAGTTTTGATCTTTCTCCTTTTTTGCCTCATCTGTTTTTATATTAAGGCAATGAAAAATGCAGAGAGGTCTGATTTAGGATTTTTGAAGGATATGTTGTGCTCTCATACAAAAATCCATCGAAATGTATCGGTGGATACAGGTGATTTCTGCAGTCATGAATTTCGTGTCTGCACTGTCAATTCTTTTGTAATGGCTGGTATTTGCTGGCAGTCTGTCTATGAAAGTATTGAAAAATTCAGTGTCTGCTCTTGAATACTCTTCTGGATGATGCTGTTATTTTCCCCTTCCATTTCCTGAGGGAGTTTAACAGTCTTCTTTTACTCTGGATATTAAGTATTCCAAAAAAAACACTTTTTTGTAGTCCATGAATATTCAATGTGTTTTTCGCCAGATGACATCATACAGTACCTTATATTTGTACTCCATCTTGGTGGACTGTCAGTTTTGTTTGTTTTTCTCTATGTTTTGGTTACTTGTTTGCAGCCATGAAAACGCCTTTCCCTGCAGTTACTGTTAGGACCAGGTTCCCATCTCTTATGCCTATTCCCTTTCTTCTTAGATACTTTATAGTAACTAGAAATGCAAATTAAATTCTTTAAAACATAATATACACAGAAACATACACGTAGGAGAATATTATAGTATATATCATTCAATTATATTTCTCTGCATTAATCCCTAATGTGTATAATGTGGTAACTACAGCATATACATCTGCAATTATCCATAACATGTACCTGTTCCAGTCACATTAATGTGACCACTGCCTATGTTTGATGTCAGTGTGCAATAACTACTCATAGATTGCAGGTGGCAGTATTAGCAGTGGAGAGTATATAAAGCATGTTGAGGGGACGCAAAAAACAGTTCAGTCATTGCCGTAATGCAGAAACGGAGCGATTTATCTGATGTTCAAAAGGACATGGCCACTGGCTTTTGGGCCAAGGGTGAAAGCATTTTTGAAATGGCTAAGTTTGTAAACTGTTCACATTCTGCTATGGTTCAATTTGGCATAATGGCACTACCCAAAACTGGCATTAAGGCAACTGTGGTACACCATGGGCTGTAGACGACAAGGGTGAATGACAGCTGTGGAGATGTGTACAGGGAAATACATGTGCAACTGTTGAGCAAATGACCACCCAGATGAATCAAGGGGCTACCAATAATGTTTCCTTGACAAACATTCTCCGACCGTCACTAAGTGTGGACCTCCGCGGCACCTGGTTTGTGCACCCATGCTGACTTCTATTAATCAGCAATGTAGGTTGCGATTAGCATACCAATACTGCAACTGGACATCAACTCAGTGACAGGTGGCCATTTTCTGGTGAAAAGTGGCTGTTTGCATGTATGTTGTGAAACATCTGAAAGAAAACACCCAGCAATGGTTGTCAGAAGGGTCCATGCTGGAGGAGAGATATTGTGGTCTAGATAATGTTACTGTGTCATTCCCTGAGTGATCTCATCCTTCTGAAAGATACAACAGATCAACACAAGTATGTATCTATCCTTGGTGACCACATCCACCCCTACATGTTGTTTGTATTTCCTCAGCATGATTGTCATCTACCAGCAGGACAATGCCATCAGGATCAGTTTCCCACATTCCCCTGGCCAACAAACTTCCTAGATTTAAACCCATTTGAGAATGTGTGTGACCACCTCGATCAGGCTGTTCACATCTTGGATCCGCAATCAAGAAACCCAGTGCAGCTGTCCATAGCATTGGAGTCAGCACGGCTCCCTTCCAGTCAGTAGGTACCAGAAAACTGCTGACTCCGTTCCTGCATGTCTCACAGAGGTCCACACTGCAAAAGGTGGTTACTGAGGCTTTTGACAGTGATTGCATTTATGTGACTGGACAATTAGCTACAGTAAATACCACTGCGTACATGCAAAAGCAAATTTGAGGTTAGTAATACTTCTTACCTCATTTTATTCATTTCTGCTGCATTCGTCAATTGGATTTTGTGCCTCTTGGTGATCTGGATCTTTATCAGAGTCATCAAACTTATGATCATTACTTAATAGCTATTCTAACATAGCAATACTTTTCACCTTCATCTTCCCTCTAAACAACCTTCCTCCTAGAAGCCATTTTGTCACACATATGGTTATGAGGAAAGAACAAACTGTATTATTCTGCCATATGTAGAGATTTTTGAAAACTAACTCATGAATTTAACTCAGAATTCGAATACTACATCATATGCTGCGTAAGTCATTCTTGTCCAAAATGTGTTTTCAATGTGAGCCCCTCATCTGTCAGCAGTTCAAATGTAAAGCGAATAATGATGCCCCTTACTGAAATGGTGACAAGAGATAGGAAGGGATGCTCAGTATGTATTTCTGGTGGCCTCATTCATCATGTTGAAGAGTGGCCTAATTCAACATGTTCAAGAGGCTGTTATTGCACCTTTGGAGGGAACTGGTTGCAACCAACTGCAGATTGTAACACTGTGGCACTTGTTGAAACAAACAACGCCTGTCATCAGTGCTCCAAGGTCATGCTTGGATCATCCCAACTACTTTTTGGCCTTGGGTGGTGTTAACATGTGTATTGAAGTTGTTTGTTAATTAGATATTTTGTCTGCAAATCTATGTCTCTCCAACAACTGTAAATGGTTGTAAGTTTGACAGATCTGTCTGATCTTTTGGATAAACAGACGAATAAATTTAGAATTTTCTTAATAAAGTAGTATAAGAATTGTGAAATGAGTAAATGAAAATATTAACTCAGTCACTGTTATAAATAAAATAATAATTATAAAAGGAATTTTGCAGTTGTATTTTGTTTCATGCTGCAGTATGTTTAGTAACAAAAGTTGCTAGCAAACAAGAATAAGTTAATGTCTTCTCTGGTGTGCAGTTCAATGTTAACATTTGATTAGCTCATTGTTATGTCTCATCATCATTACTGGATGCTTCCTGGGATCTTGAGTTATTACAAGAGGTGCTCCTTCCCATATATCTGCTGTCTTTGCCTGATCTTTATCATTATGTGGTCCTGGCAATTATATTCCATCTGCAGGCTGTTTCTCTTTCTTCTACCAGGTCACATGTATTATGTATTAAGTCTTCAACTGCAAGCTGCACCACATGTCCATTTAAAGGGTCTGTACTGGCGCTTTGCATTGGGTCTGCTAACATGATCATTAACATTTTGTGCTCTATCTGCAACATGAAGAGATGCTGAATATAATACTTGGTTCTTTCCCAGACTTGTGACCTTTGTTCTTATGGCTGTACCTTTGTTCATTCAACGGAATTTGTGGATAGGTATTGCACTTTGCAACAAAGTACACCTACATGTAAAGACAAAGACTGAGATATGAAAATGAAGTTATCGGTCATATAACACATTTGAAAAGATGTCATCCGCACACTTGACTCTCCTTTGGCAGTGAGTAAGTCCAAAGTTAAAGAAGCCATATCAGTATGGACTACAGTGCTTAACACTAAATTTGTCTTGTAGCTAAAAGACTGACTGCCTCGTACTGTACACTACTTAAAAAGATGACTTTAGGGACAAACTGTTGTAATGATGTCATGTTTGTATTGATCACTACAGTGACACCAGTGCTGCAGGATGGCCACTCCTACCCCCAGAATAGCATGTGTAGAAGGCTGTGGTGTTGGGATTTCCAGTAACTCAGTGAGAGCTGAGTCAAGAATGCTGGCTTTATTATTCAACATTTTTAGTGTTGCAGGCCATTTGGTAGGAAGTAGCATGTCACACTCAAGGTTTACCTTAGCTGACAAAATATGTTAGACGATTTCTTAATGTGTAAACTAGACAAAAACTCTGCACAGCCCACTGTATGGGAGGAAATTCTGTATAGAGATAGAGTAATCCATGGAAGCTGTATGTCTGGGGAGCTATGTGGGTGTTGGAACATTGTCACCTGCTGTAATGTGGGGCCACTTACTCGATGCTGGTCCTGCACCACAGATGAGCTCAGCCCATGGAATAGTTCTGCAGATGACAATGCCCAGTCAGCTTCTTCTCTGTGCAGAGATATCAAATGGTATTGATTTGGACCTTGTGGGGTGACTATTTGTCGCATAGAGAAGAACATTATCTGTTCCAACAGTTGTGAAGCTCCACACATAATTGCCAGGTGAAAAAGAATGATTAGCATGGCAGACCAGAACTGAGTAGCAGATCCAGTCTACTCCTGTAAATAGGGACCATTTATGGAAATTATGAGTATTCAGAACACCAGACAAGATGGTGTACACACTTCCTTGTGCTACAAATGTAAGTACAAGCATAAATGAAACGTCTGCAACACCACATTTGGTGTCCTATGGCAGATGTGAATAATAGTAGAGCAGTGGAAAGAGAGTAGTTACTACAAAATAAAAAAATTAAAAAAAATTGGATAACTTGTGAAGATTTTGCTAAGAAGTTAGGTTGGTTGCCTGTGACAACAAACATCAACTACTTTGTATTCAAAAAATTTTCTATTTTGGTGGAGTGAACTCAAGAAGAGCTATTTATTAGTAGTCAGGAAAGTAAAAGCCAATGATTGTGGTGAGTTATTAGTAAAATATAAAGAAGAGTGAAGGTGGTGGTTCGTGAAACAGGAATTGCTGACAACAACAAAGTGAGAGCAGCTGACCAAGCAGCTTGCTGTTTACAAGCAGCCATCCCTGCTTTGATCACTTGGGAAATCTATGCCATGAGACTATGAGACTTCCCTTCATGGTGCCAGTGCTAGACATCTCATGACTGTCACACTCCAGCCCACAAATCCAGTGAGCTGTCAAAATGTCAAAAATCTTCAGTCCAGCCTGCTCTGCATGTTTACTGTGTTTTTGAGTTAAAGTGTTATTGAAAGAATGTCCCTAGCACTATCTAGTGGGCTTACTGGAGTATTAATGTCACAGGAATTCACCTTGCATTGTGTCACCAGCTAATGATTTTGGGCATTCAGTTAGCAGGGCGGTGTGAGTGGAAAAACTTTTGTTGTCGGTACATACAATCTGATTGCCTCTTTTCTTCGCTGTAGGTGTTTCATTTTGTGTAACTTTTTAGTTTGGATATGAGCAAAATTTTTTACTCAGCTGAAGAAGCCTTGAAATTGCTATTAGACAGCGATTTTGAGATTAGAAGTGAAAATGAATCTGAGAATGATTCAGTACCATGCCCAAGTGCTTTGGCACAACAATCACCTTCTGCAGGCCATTCGATGGCTTCAGATATACTGATGCCTTCAGGTACATCGGGTATTTTCTGGCCATTCAACAGTAGCAGACCCAGGAATATCTGATGACTCATGAGAAGGCAAGGAGAACAATGAAGAAGGAACCACGCCTTTGCATATAAAACAGAAACTGGTATGGACAAGTAATAATCTAACACGACAAAAACACCAGTTTTTTCCACAGATTCTGAACTGCAAAGCATAGTTGATATAAGAAGTTTCTCTAGCTCATTTTCCCTGTTTGTAAGTGAAGAAATTGTCTCTCACACATGTCACAAGGCAAGTAGATTTTTATTCAACCTTCTGGACACCTGACAGACAGAACAAAGAAAGAGTGGATGGCCATGACACCAAATGAATTCTTTATTTTTGTATCTATGTGTCAAATTTTGATAAGTGTACAAAGATTGCCTTTACTGGAGTACTGGTCAGAACATCCACTAGTGGAAACTCTGATTTTTTCATTATTTCTTTCACAAGATAGACTACTTGTTCAAACTTCGGCCTATTTTGGATCATTTTCATATTGTTTTCAGGAAACATTTATGTTCATTTGAAAACCTTTGCATGGATGAATCACCCCTTTTGTCTAAAGGGAGACAAAAAATAAAACAATATATCCCAGCAAAGTAAAATCATTTTGAAATAAAAATGTTTTTGATTTGTGATGTTCAAACAACTTATATTTTGGAATTCATTTTTTACTGTGGAAGTGACATAGATGCCACAAAACAGAATTTCAGGGTCTCTGGAGATGTCATCACAACACTAATTGAGCCATATTTGCAGAAGGAGCATACAATGTTTTGCTATAATTGGTACACAAGCCCAGCACTCTTCTGTTGGCTGTGTGAGTGGGCAACTACTGTGTGGTGCAGTATGGTCCAACAGGTAAGTCATGCCCAAACTGGCAGAGAAATTGCAAAAGGGAGAACTGATATTCAGGTCTGTTCAAGGCTAATGTTGCCAATGAAATGGTGTGATAGAAGGGATGTCTAGGTGCTGTCAACTTCTCATTCATCAGATATGCAAGAGATGACTACACAACAGCTGCAAAACATATGAAACTTTCCATTTTGTGTTGTTTATAACAAATCAATGGGAAGCGCTGATCAGAGCTATATGGTAATGAAAAGTGTGGAAAGTGTCAGGAAGTGCACCAAATGGCACCAAAAAATTTTCTTCCACCTAATAGACATGTCATTGTTCAATGCATTTTGTCTGTACAAAAACTCATCTGGTAAGGTGCCACATGTGAATTTTCAGTTAGGTTTGATTCAGGAAATATTGAAAAAATACAAGGTCAACAAAAGGAGTACAAGTGGGGATGGCAGCTGAATTGGCATCCTGCAAAGGCTGACTGCTGGACTTCATCTTCCAGATCAACTGCCAATGTATGTGACGTATGTTGTCTGTAAGAAAAAAAATAACAAATGAAAGCAGATAAGAATTTTCTGTATAGCCTGCAAGCAGACACTGTGAATATCCCAGTTTTGCTATGCATCGTGAAGTGAAAAACATATTCCCTGGCACTGATACATGTATCTAAATATTATGCCTGTATTTTGGTATGAAACCCAACATAAGCAGCAGAAGCTGTGTTCCCAAATAATACATAATTATGCAAACAATGTGTGTAAAATCATTGCAGAAACTGAGTTTGTTTCTACTGTACTGATTCATGAATGATGTTTAAATTACCTATTGATTGTTTCAAATGAAGAAAAAAGAAAGTTAAGTTCATTTCTGCAAGTGGTGAGATTTCTTATCCAGAGTTTTGTACAATATGAAAAATGTGTTACCTGACACTGATAATGAAGCAAGTGTAAGTAGCATTTTTTAATCCTTCTAATGTGCCAATGTCATCTTTGGGGGGGGGGGGGGGGGGGCATTTGCATCCCATTATAAATGAGTGCTTACAATGGTGAACATGAAATATAATATAGATATAAAATGTCACCAACATAAAATACCAAACAACTAAAAGATAGTTAATATGTTAGCAATTATGGTGGTCGTAACTGGAAAAAACTAATTGGGCTTCATGTGGCTGCAAACTAGCCATTCGGGGGGGATCAAGTGGTCAGCTATGCCTCCCATCCACAGTGTTGCCCATTCGCCCTCGGTGCCCAATGTTAAAGGGTTAAATTAACAAATGAGTTAAGAGATGATTTAAGCAAAAAACAGACAGTAATACAAATTAATTGAGCAAAAAAAAATTTATGATCTCAAAACAGAATGTTTTGCTAGCATAGAAAATACAGTGGTCAATTTAGAAATGCTGGAAAAAAATTAGTATTCCATATCAGAGAATTGAGGCAAAAGAGACAAGAAAAAATTGATAGAATTTTAGACTTACAAAACTCTTTGAAACCATATAAATGGGAGGCCAGAAAGGAAAGTGGAAAACAATGTGATTTAGTGAGGAATGAAGTACAGGAAAAGTTTCTAGAATTTAACAATACTTTAGTAAAAATAGCAAAATCAATGACTTCAGCTCCAGAATGTGCATCATCAGGTGAAAGACGAGTGAAAATGGCTAGAGGCTTTAGGGATTGGGGAGGAAACTAGTTAGGAGGAAAAGTAAAACTATAGTTGATCAGAGATATCACAAATGAGATTTAACATTCTCTTAACTTATCTCATTCAGTGGAAGATGTTTCAAAGGAAATTGGAAGATCATGTAAAACATTCAGTTCTGGCAGGCAAACTTCTTGGGCTCAGTTTATTCCAGAATTTCAAACAATTTTAAATGAACTGCCACACATTTCTACAGGGTTATCACCTACTTAAATTTTAGGTAAACCTTTTGCAGGAGAACCTCTTTTGAAATTGCTTTATTGGCCTATAGGTACCATAATACAGCCAAATGGTATGCAAGAAATGGTGACAGACAATTTACTTAAGCAAGCAAATATCAAGGTGCCCAATTTTAATAAAAATGGTAGTATATCTAAACTAAAGTTCGGGATTAATAAAGAAAACAAGTAATTTTTTTTGTGATTTATGGTGGCCCTTATAAAATAGTTGGAATTTCACACCCTAAGGCTGTGTTCCCAATGGATCCAGTGACCAGCAAAAAAAGGCATGTTTAATGAAGAAATGATTAAGAAATTCATTGAATCCTCAGGGAGACCATGGTCCTAAGTAGCCTGTGCATTGTGACGTACACAAGGTGCCCAGTTAATCAGTGTGATACTTCTTTTCCTTTTTCCCTGCATTGATTCTTCATTCCCTTATTGCTCTATTATCTGTAAATCACTATACTTATACTGTCCCATATTATTACTTAAAATAATTAGTGAAGAGATGTATATAAAAAAGTACTGTAAATGCATGTTGAATGAAAAATGGTGAAGAACTTTAATGAAATATAAATATATTGTTTATCTGTGGTCATTAGGTAGTACGTAATATTCTACATTAAAGGGAGAATAAGGAAACTGAATTCTATCAATAGGGACTACCTACAAAAGTACAATATCAATACAATGTCTCAACAGATGTATATGACACCAAATTTTGTCGTCTTTGTATGGGGAACTTTTTCTTTTAAATTTTATATGGTGTGCATATATGGAGTAGATTTTATTCGTGTTTTATTGGGTAGGTGGTAAACAGAAGAAATTAAAGACTTGAGACTTGGAATCTTCATGCCCGAATACATAATACCCATTCATACACACAAATGCACTAACAGATACAAAGAAGAAGGCACTTATTGTACTGAAGTAACTTCCGATGTTAGCTATGTCATTGTTGATGGGAGGGGGGATACTAAGAAAGTAATTCAGCCCCTTAAAAGGAACTGAATGAGATACTAACATCTTAAAAGCAAAGAGAAAAGCAAATTGAGCAACAGGAGTAAAGTGGTATGAAATTACTGTGAAACAAGTCCATTGTTAAGAAGGTAACAAGAATGCCTAAAAGGAGAGGAACTGTGTGAGGCTATTGGTAGGAAGACTGTGAAATACTAAATAAAAAATAATAATAATTTAAGGATAGTGTTTCGCAGGAGGGTGTGAGTTAAAGTAAAAAATGCAGGCAGACCAAATGCTTCATGGAGTAATATTAAGGGCAGTGAAATATAAATATGGAGATTATGTCATAAATAGCCTAGATGGACTCATAACTGAGATGGCCTGGATTATTCAAAGTGAACCTAGACAAGGGATGCCCTTGAGCACTTTTGTTTTGTAAGTTTAGATGAACTCATGGGTGAGATGACCTACATGTAGTTAAGGTGGACTCATGGTTGAGATGACCTTTACTGCTGTAGAGAGTAGATTAGATTTTATATAGAGCACTGACCCATTAGCTGTTATGAATAATGAAGGAGTATCTTCCTCTCAGTGTGAAGGTAATGTATTGGTTCTTATAAGAAATTAAGATCAGTATTCTAAAAGCATCCTCCAAATGGGAAAGCAGCATGGATCACAGTGATTATTTTTGCAGGAGAATAACAAAAGAGTTATAGATTATGATGTAAAGGTATGTAAGTGAAACAGGTCATACAAGATCTGAAATTGTGTAGATTATGGTTCCTCATGCAGGCAGATGAAAATTAAATGTTAAAGAAAGATGCACAAAAATAGTAAAAGTAAACTATAAAGGAATAATGAAGTTTCTATTTCCTCTTGTTATCGAAAGAATGTAATAACGTGAGTAGTATCAAAAGACATATACAGTGTCACCCTAAGTCTCAGTAATAAAATATTAAAAATGCATAAGTTAAGAAACAAGCAATGCAGAGGCTCATTGTAAATGAATAATTCCAACATCTTTTGCCTCCTTGGTGGGATATGTAGTGTCACAGGCTATTTTGTTGGAAAAAGTGTGCCATACACAAGGTTTAACTTAGGTGACAAAATATGTTGGAAGATTTCTTAATGTTTCAGTTAGAAAAAGAGACTGGAGAGCCCACTGTGTGGGAAATGTGAGAAATTCTGTGCAGAGATGGAGTAATCCATGGGAGCTGTATAATGTGTCACTCTAGGTCTCAATAATAAAATATTAAAAAGGCATAAGTTAAGCAAGAAGCAATGCATGGTCAATGTAAATGAATAATTCCAACATTTGTGGCCTCCGTGGTGGGATATGTAGTGTCACAGGCTATTTTGTTGAAAACAATGTGTCACACTCAAGATTTAACTTAGCCGACAAAATATGTTGGAAGATTTCTTAATATTTCAGTTAGCCCCACTGTGTGGGAAATTCTGTGCAGAGATGGAGTAATCTATGGGAGCTATATGTCTGGGGAGTGGCACGGGTGTTGGAACGGCACCACCTGCTGTGATGTGGGGCTGCTTACTCCATGCTGGTACTATGCCAAAGATAAGTTCAGCCCATGGAATAATGCCATGGACAACAGCGAGAAACAGGCTTCTTCTCTGTGCAGAAATATCAAATGATATTGATTTGGACCTTGGGTGATAATCTGCCACATAGAGAACATTATCCACTCAGGCAGTTGTGTTACTAATCTGGTGTTATACAAGATGTTGATTGGAAGTGTTGTTTATGATGTTGAAGAACATGTAACATTAGTTGGAGAACAGCCTCTCTAACAACTCCATGCATAACTGCCAGGTGAAGAAAAACAACTAGCATGGCAGACTAGAACCAAGTGTTGGGTCCAGTACACTACTTCAAATGCGAGACCCAATGTTTAAGGAAATT
The DNA here is from genome assembly GCF_021461395.2 of Schistocerca americana. Taxonomy (NCBI): domain Eukaryota; kingdom Metazoa; phylum Arthropoda; class Insecta; order Orthoptera; family Acrididae; genus Schistocerca; species Schistocerca americana. The sequence goes on along the minus strand of NC_060123.1, from coordinate 98,753,113 downwards.
GTGAGTATTGAAAACAACTGACGAGATGGTGTAGCACTTGTATGTGTCAGTATTGTTAAGTACAAGCATCAATCAGTCCACGGTGACACTGCAGTTTTTAATACAGTAGGTTGACAGATGTGGCCCAGATGCTGACTGTGAATTGTGGCAGTAAGAGGGTTTGCTGAGACAGGGAATTGCTAAGATAGTGTAACAGCGGCTGGTGGCAACAGTGGCCTTGGTGAGGTGTCAGCTGCATGACACAGTGAGCTTACTGCTGGACTAGCATACTCTGCCCATGGCCCAAGTCAGCTGCCAGGAGTGAGCACAAGCCATATGTCAATCCCAGAACTCTTGAAGGCTGGCTGGCCAGTCAGAAAGTGGCACCCAATGAGAGGCCTCAAATCATCAGGGCTAGCTGACAGCTCTTAGGTTAACGGCTTTCCTAGTACATGGTGCTGTTTGGTGAAGCTACTGATGACTGGCATGGAAGCTGCACCAGACAAATGCATGGCACCAGTGCATTGAAGTTACTATCTGAACTGGGGCATATATACCTGGCCTGGCTTGGAGTATTGTGACAGGGGATCGGTTCCCCTAATGTAGTCAGCTGTGAAATGTTGCTTTACACTACAGCATGTAGCAATCTAGCCCACCACTACAGCAGATTGCTGTGTTGCAAAACACTATGCCAGAGCACTTTTGCAGTGGCCAACTGCAAAATTAATGTAGGTGGCTGGCCAGTGTACCCTGTGGGTGGTTGCTGTGCCCTACCCGAGACTAATGCCGCAACTGTGTTTATGTTAGCATGGGAGAAATACATTAATCTTAAAAATTTAGAGCACCTTGTACATTATCTAACATTTTACAATTATGTTTTAAATTTTTAAAAAATGTTGTTGTATACTACATAGCCTGTATGTGGGGAAATAGCGGAAAGGTCGGGGAAGAAGGCCAGTGTTCACTCTGTCTGCTTGCCGGGGGGTCTCATCTGAGATGTGGAGGAGGCCCTGCTGGCGGCGATAGAGAGCACTGGGTGCACCTGACTGCAAATTGTCAAATTGTTGCTCATATCGGCACCAGTGACTCCTGCCGTCTGGGTTCAGAGGTCATCCTCAGATCGTACAGGCAGTTGGTGGAATTGGTGAAGGCGGAAAGCCTCGCTCGCGGGGTGGGAATCTGAGCTAACTATTTGTAGTATCGTTCCCAGAACCAATCGTGGTCCTCTGGTTTGGAGCCAAGTAGAAGGCTTAAACCAGAGGCTCAGGCGATTCTGTGGAGATCTGGGGTGCAAATTTCTCGACCTCCACCATCGGGTGGAGAAATGTAGGGTCCCCCTGAATAGGTCAGGCGTGGACTACACGCCGGAAGTGGCTACAAGAGTAGCGGAGTACATGTGGAGTGCACATGTGGGTTTTTTAGGTTAGAGAATTCCCTCCCTAGGCCCAACAAGACACCTCCTGAGACGCGGCAAGGTAGGAGTAGGCAAAATGCAACAGGGAATAACAATATTAATGTGCTAATAGTAAACTGCAGGAGCGTGTATAGAAAGGTCCTAGAACTGCTCTTATTAATAAATGGTCACAATGCCCATATAGTACTAGGGACAGAAAGCTGGCTGAAACCAGACGTAAACAGTAATGAAATCCTGAACTCAGATTGGAATATATACCGCAGAGACAGGCTGGACAGTGAAGGGGGAGGCGTGTTTATAGCAATAAGAAGTGCAATAGTATCGAAGGAAATTGACGGAGATTCGAAATGTGAAATAATTTGGGTGAAGGTCACGGTTAAAGCAGGCTCAGACATGGTAATTGGATGTCTCTATAGGCCCCCCTGGTTCAGCAGCTGTTGTGGCTGAGCACCTGAAGGATAATTTGGAAAATATTTTGAGTTGATTTCCCCACCATGTTATAGTTCTTGATGGAGATTTTAATTTGCCGGATATAGATTGGGAGACTCAAACGTTCATAACGGGTGGCAGGGACAAAGAATCCAGTGAAATTTTTTAAGTGCTTTATCTGAAAACTACCTTGAGCAGTTAAACAGAGAACCGACTTGTGGCGATAACATATTAGACCTTCTGGTGACAAACAGACCCGAACTATTTGAAACAGTTAACGCAGAACAGGGAATCAACGATCATAAAGTGGTTACTGCATCGATGATTTCAGTCATAAATAGAAATATTAAAAAAGGTAGGAAGATTTTTCTATTTAGCAAAAGTGACAAAAAGCAGATTTCAGAGTACCTGATGGCTCAACACAAAAGTTTTGTCTCAAGTATAGATAGTGTTGAGGATCAGTGGACAAAGTTCAAAACCATCGTACAATATGCATTAGATGAGTATGTGCCAAGCAAGATTATAAGAGATGGAAAAGAGCCACCGTGATACAACAACCGAGTTAGAAAACTGCTGCGGAACCAAAGGGAACTTCACAGCAAATATAAACATAGCCAAAGCCTTGCAGACAAACAAAAATTACGCGAAGCAAAATGTAGTGTGAGGAGGGCTATGTGAGAGGCGTTCATTGAATTCGAAAGTAAAGTTCTATGAACTGACTTGGCAGAATATCCTAAGAAATTTTGGTCTTATGTCAAAGTGGTAGGTGGATCAAAACAAATGTCCAGACACTCTGTGACCAGAATGGTACTGAAACAGAGGATGACAGACTAAAGGCCGAAATACTAACTGTCTTTTTCCAAAGCTGTTTCACAGAGGAAGACTGCACTGTAGTTCCTTCTCTAGATTGTCGCGCAGATGACAAAATGGTAGATATGGAAATAGCTGACAGAGGGATACAGAAACAATTAAAATCGCTCAAAAGAGGAAAGGCCGCTGGACCTGATGAGATACCAGTTCGATTTTACACAGAGTACGTGAAGGAACTTGCCCCCCTTCTTGCAGCGGTGTACTGTAGGTCTCTAGAAGAGCGTTGCATTCCAAAGGATTGGAAAAGGGCACAGGTCATCCCCGTTTTCAAGAAGGGATGTCGAACAGATGTGCAGAACTATAGACCTATATCTCTAACGTCGATCAGTTGTAGAATTTTGGAACACGTATTATGTTCGAGTATAATGACTTTTCTGGAGACTAGAAATCTACTTTGTAGGAATCAGCATGGGTTTCGAGAAAGACGGTCGTGTGAAACCCAGCTTGCACTATTCATCCACGAGACTCAGAGGGCCATAGACATGGGATTTGCAGGTAGATGCCGTGTTTCTTGACTTCCACAAGGCATTCGATACAGTTCCCCACAGTTGTTTAATGAACAAAGTAAGAACATATGGACTATCAGACCAATTGTGTGATTGGATTGAAGAGTTCCTAGATAACAGAACGCAGAATGTCATTTCAGGTGTGCAGCAGGGGAGTGTCATAGGACCGTTGCTATTCACAATATCCATAAATGACCTTGTGGATGACATCGGAAGTTCACTGAGGCTTTTTGCAGATGATGCTGTGGTGTATCGAGAGGTTGTAACAATGGAAAATAGTACTGAAATGCAGGAGGATCTGCAGCGAATTGACGCATGGTCCAGGGAATGGCAATTGAATCTCAATGTAGACAAGTGAAATGTGCTGCGAATACATAGGAATATAGATCCCTTATCATTTAGCTACAAAATAGCAGGTCAGCAACTGGAAGCAGTTAATTCCATAAATTATCTGGGAGTACGCATTAGGAGTGATTTAAAATGGAATGATCATATAAAGTTGATCGTCGTTAAAGCAGATGCCAGACTGAGATTCATTGGAAGAATCCTAACGAAATGCAATCCAAAAACAAAGGAAGTAGGTTACAGTAAGCTTGTTCGCCCACTGCTTGAATACTGCTCAGCAGTGTGGAATCCGTACCAGTTAGGGTCGATAGAAGAGATAGAGAAGATCCAACAAAGAGCAGCGTGTTTCGTTACTGGATCATTTAGTAATCACAAAAGCATTACGGAGATGATAGATAAACTCCAGTGGAAGACTCTGCAGGAGAGACGCTCAGTAGCTTGGTACGGGCTTTTGTTAAAGTTTCGAGAACATACATTCACCAAAGAGTCAAGCAGTATATTGCTCCCTCCTACGTATATCTCGCAAAGTGACCATGAGGATAAAATCAGAGAGATTAGAGCCCACACAGAAGCATACCGACAATCCTTCTTTCCACGAACAATACGAGACTGGAATAGAAGGGAGAACAGATAGAGGTACTCAAGGTAACCTCCGCCACACACCGTCAGGTGGCTTGCGGAGTATGGATGTAGATGTAGATGTAGATATGTTCAAAAATATTAACTAAGCTATAATGGATTATAATGGTATTGTACACAGTCTAAAACACAGAATTTGAATTAAAATAAAATAGAGGTTTAAAACTGGGGAAACAATATCTGTCTCATTTGACAGCCGTGGCTGTAAGATCAAACAAGGATGATAACAACACTTCTTCTCTTTGTGATGAAATGTTTGTTATCTTTTCTCCATGTTTCTTCCTTTAATTTTATTCTGGCTGTAAACCTAGTTAAAATATTTTCTGTTAGTTTCAGATTTTACTTCTTACGATCTGTGTGGTTTTCATCAGTTATTAGTTGATACTTCTCTCCTGATGGCAAATGACAATCACTATTGGAAAGAATTTTAATTACTTCCCACTTGCATTTAAATGCCATTTGTTCCTTTTCATTTCAGCTTTTGATTTTGTTAATGATAAAAACTATTTCTCTCCAAAGATTTTCAGTGAAAGCTTTTAATATTTTCAGCTCAAATACAATACGTCTCTGGGTGCCACAGATGTTTGCATCAGCAGAAGAATACAAAGAGCACCAAAAATATACAAACAAAACTGATGAAATTGCATCGGTCTGTGAAATGATATCATTTACTGGAGTTTCCAACTATTCCACAGCTACCAATGAAGAGTCATGTGGAGTGGTAATGTTCATTAGCTCCTACAGATGTTCATCTAGTACTATTCTATATTAATTTACTGGTGTTGAGTTTTTAATTTATATGTACATGATATAACAAGAGTATATATGGCAAGGTTTAAATTTCCACACAGTGAATGATCCACAAATTTGATTACCATAAACATGATCAGTACCATCACCTGATGTTGACACAGATTCTAAGTCACATTGACAGAAAAATTATACATACATGAGTATCATGCTTGTTCGCCCACTGCTTGAATACTGCTCAGCAGTGTGGAATCCGTACCAGTTAGGGTCGATAGAAGAGATAGAGAAGATCCAACAAAGAGCAGCGTGTTTCGTTACTGGATCATTTAGTAATCACAAAAGCATTACGGAGATGATAGATAAACTCCAGTGGAAGACTCTGCAGGAGAGACGCTCAGTAGCTTGGTACGGGCTTTTGTTAAAGTTTCGAGAACATACATTTCACTCTGAAATCCATTTAGCATATAGGAATGACTTCACTGTTTTTTTTTTTTTTTTCAAGTTTATTCATTATTAATTACATTTTTCAGCTTGTTGCTAAGAACAACACTGAAATGCCATAGAAATTGGTATAGGCATGTGTGTTCAACTACAGAGATATGTAAACAGGCATAATACTGCACTGTGGTTGGCAACACCTATATAAGACCACAAGTGTCTGGCACAGTTGTTAGATAGGTTACTGCTGCAACAATGGCAGGTTATCAAGATTTACATGAGTTTGAATGTGATGTTATAGTTGGCGCATGAGCGATGGGACACAGCTTCTCCAAGGTAGTGATGAAATAGGGATTTTCCCATACAACCAATTCATGAGTCTACCGTGAATATCAGGAATCCAGTAAAACATCAAATCTCTGACACCATTGCAGCTGGAAAAAGATCCTGCAAGAATGGCACCAATGACAGCTGAAGAGCATTGTTCAACATGACAGAAGTGCAACCCTTCTGCAAATTGATGCAGATTTCAATGCTGGGTCATCAAGAAGTGTCAGAGGACGAACCATACAATGAAACATCATCGATTTGGGCTTCCAGAGCTGAAGGGGTCCACTCGTGTACCATTGATGACTGAATGACACAAAGCTGTATGTCTCGCTTGGGCCTGTCAATGCCAACATTGGACTGTTGATGACTGGAAACATGTTGCCAGGTCAGATGAGTCTGGTTTCAAATTCTATAGAGCGAATGGACATGTACGGGTATGGAGACAACCTCATGACAGCAGAGGACTGTTCAAGTTGGTGGAGACTCTGTGAAGGTGTGGGGTGTGTGAAGTTGGAGTGATACATCTGGATACTACGTAAGCATCCTGTCTGATCACTTGCATCCATTCATGTCCATTGTGCATTCTGACAGACTTGGGCAGAAGGCAAAAGTGAAAACTGGACATACAGCTGGCCTCTTATGTCATAGCAATAGGTGAAAGGTGTTGTCGCTTGTTGGTAATACATCTGACCCATCACATAGTATCTTATCTGTTTGGCCTGTGGTCTATTTTCCTGCTAAGTCTAGACAATCACAAAGAATGACTTTGTTCATAATAAGGAACTCCACCGTTAGGCAGGTAATTGAGCCCAACAGGGAAATAACAGGCAGGCAGGAAAGATGGCCAGTGTACACATAGTACGCTTGCTGGAGGGTTTCATCCAAAATATGGAGGTGGCTCTGCTGGTGGTTATTGGCTACACTGGGTGCATATGGTTGCAAGTAGTGGCTCATATTGCTGCAAAGTAAACCTACTGCCTGGTTTCAGAGGCCATCCCTGGTTCTCTCAGGTGCTTGGCTGGATTGGTGAAGGCAGCCAGCAACAGGTATTGACTTGGTTTGCCATGTGCAATATTGTACCTAGAGTCTATCATACAACTCTTTTTTGGAACAGACTGGGAGGTCTAGTATGCAGAGATGGAAAAGATCCACTGTAGATCGGTAGCAGTGTTAGAGAGTTGGTGTGAAAGCAAAGAGAACTTTATTTCTGATTTAAGCAAAATTCAAGTTTTATAAACAAACAAAAGCTGAAAGAAGCAAAAATGAGCATGAGGAGAGCGATGTAAGAAGCATTCAGTGAATTTGAAAGTAACTTTTTGTCACACAATCTGAAGCCTTAGAAGTTTTAGTGTTATGTAAGGCCAGTCAGCAAATTCAAAGCATCTATTCAATCACTCAGTGACTGTAATGGGACAAAACAGAATATGACAGAGAGGAGGACAAAGTACTTCATGTGATATTCCAAAAATGTTTCACCCTGGAAGACAGTAATACTTTTTTTTTTAAATCATTTGTCCACATGAATGGCAAAATGCAAGATATTGAGATAAGTGATTAGATAATAAAAAATTAACCAAAACTGCTCAGCAGTGGAAAGGCAACTGGACCAGATGAGATACCTTTGAGTGTCTACAGCAATTATGCAAAAGATATTGCTCCCCTTCCAGCAGTAGCTTTTCATAGTTCACTGGATCAATGAAGGGCACCAAAAAACTGGAAAAAATTCAGGTTATTCGTGTTTGAAGAAGTTTAGAAATGGTTTGACATGATCTTTAAAGTTTGTTGGAAGTGCTCTAATGATCAAACACTGCATGAATATAGTCTGGGTAGTTTGTGGTCTTTTTCAAACAAATGCTAGTTTTGCAACATCTCAATGTTTGTAATATGATATCTCCTGAACTATGTGTTTTGCAGTTATATAATTTTGCATGCACCTTCAATGGTATATGTAGATATTGTTTACAAAATGTGTTGTGAATAGAGGTACCAGTAGTAGAAAAGAAGTAATAAATTTAAACATCATGCACAATGTGGCAGTTTTTCATGCTTCTCAGTGTTTATGATATCATATTTCCTTAATTATTTGAGGTATCATGATATAATTTTGTAGGTGCATTTAGTTGTGTATGTGGATACTGTCTGAAAAATTTATTGTGAATAGAGTTAGCAGCACAAAGTGATTAATTTAAACATCATGCATAATGCAAAAATTTTTCACACATCTCATTGCTTATGACATTATGCCCCCTGAATTATGAAAGATACTGTAGGTAGTTCTTACCCCCAGAGCAATTGTTGGCTGTCAGCAAGAGCTATGAGAACCAAGTCTAGTTGAAATAAGTCCAGTAGTTTATGAGGATATGTGGAATATACATACATACATACATTTTACCATATGTATGTATTACCAGGAAAGACACCTGATTTTGATTTTATTTTGATAATATCCTTTATGTATGGACAGGAACATCAGAAATTGTCATTTTTTGTACATATATCATGTCTTTCCACACCCAACAAGTAAGATGATTCCTCTTCACTGATGTAGGGTCAGGCTTCCCTAGTTTTTCTGATATAATGGTTTTGTTCATCATTTCATTCTTGCTATGCTTATGTGCTTCTACAGTCTTTGTGAAGAAAACAGAAAAGAATGTGGGCAAGCTATAAAATCCATTCTTAAATAGTACAGTCTTTATCATAAATATCACCAAGCAACCTCTGAAAGTGGTAATATGGATAGTCTTGTGATCATTTATCAGTTTAAACTTCTGATCCATGAACAATACAACACTTAGAATTACAAACTATAAACATTCTCAGTCCATATTTATCATGTCTGTTTCTCTTACATGCAATGAGATAGCACTCTTTCACAAGATCCATACATTTTCAACAACAGTTAGGTTTTCAAAATTAATTTCAAGTTTTTTGTCTAATTATAAAGAAAATCCCGATGTTTACCCATGGGGTTTTGCAGAAGCTGACTAGAAATATAGGTGGCATTTCATCCAAATGCTAATTTAATTGTATAGCCTTGAATCTATTTCTCTTAAATAAATGACTTGCCAAACTATTTAACACAAGCTGATTGTGTACTTTTTGCTGATGATACAAGTCTCTTTATTAAAGCTCAGAATGAGACTGACCTTAACAGCAAAATTGAAACAACAGCAGTTGAAGCAAGTAAATGGTTCAGGGACAACAGTTTATTTGTGAATGAGGGGAAAACATTATGGATGAATTACAGACATGTTTCAAATAATATGAAGCCCAATATAACTGTGAAGCTAGGCCAACAGAATATACTACAAACGCCAAATACAAAATTCTTAGGAATTTGGTTAGATGAGCATCTAAAATGGGACAAGCATATAGATGTGCTCAATAAAAAGTTAAGTAAATGTTGCTATGTATTTAGAATGCTCAAAAATTGCTGCAGTGATCAAACAGTATTGTGTACATATTATGCATTTATGCATAGTCTTTTGCGATATGGTGTCATATTTTGGGGCAATTCAAGTCAGGCAAAACGCTCCTTTATTATTCAAAAACGAGCGATAAGAATCATAAAAGGAGCTGCACCTAGAGATCCATGTAGGGAAATTTTCAAGGAATATAAAATCATGACTCTTCCATCCATTTACATCTATGAAAGTATATGCTTTCTAAAGTCTCACCCCCAGTTTTCTTCTTTAAACAGTGAGTTCCATGACTATACAACAAGACAGAGTAATGAATTTCACAGAGAAGTGCATAAGAAAGCCCAATACAACGAGAGTGCAATATACCACCCAAAAATTCTCTATAGTGCTCTTCCCTTAAAAATAAAAAGGATTCAGCAGTTTTAAAAGTGAACTCAAAAGAATGTTAATCAGTAATAGTTTTTACAGTGTTAGTGAATATATGAATTCTTCAGAAAGATAGCGTGCCTTCACCTATCTTATAAGTTACTCATATACAAACTTGTGTCGTGGGGTAGACTCTTTTATGTACACACAAAAATTAATTAATCTGTCAATATAGAGTGTTATAATCATTGTTTCTTGTTGCTGTCCATTATACACAGAATATATGTAACCTATTTGTGTCCTATATTGTTACAAATTTATATCATGTAAGCTATAATTGTTTTGCCCATATATTTAATTCAGATTATTCACTGATAGTTTTTACATAATATGTTGTTATTCATATTTTTTCTGTATGTAACATATGACAAATCCCATATCATTGTACATGATAAAACGGGTGCTCAATAAACTGAAACTGAGACTATTAGAAAAGAGTGGAAATCAACATTTCATCACTGTGTAAGGTTATTATTCTCAACTATGTTGAATGTATGCAGCATGTCCATAATTAAAATTCCAGTTTCAAAATGTTGTGGATGGAGAATCGCTGCTCAGAATGACATAAAACTTGAGCAGCATATTATTGGCATGGGGGGAACATTTTACCAATAGCTTGTGCTGTAAGCATCTTAAAGTAAATGAAGTTAGCTACAAATGACAGATGGTCCACAGTACAATGGTTATGATTTAAGATGCACATTACACCATCCACACTGTTCAATGTGCATGACTGCACAGTTTTGGCAGTCAGCAGTTGTGCCACTGTTTGTTAGATAAGCCCATCCACCATGGGAAGGTCGTACCATATCAGATGGAAAAAATTGGTTTTTAATTGTTCTGAAGCAAAAGAAAAGAAAAAGATAAAAAGCAAAGCCTCTGCAGCAGCTACTTCACTGGCTTTGAAATGCACAGAGGGGCACCACCTTGCATAAAAATGATCCTACACACACATCCATGCTGTTGAAAGGTGAAAAGCAAAGCCTCTGCAGCAGCTACTTCACTGGCTTTGAAATGCACAGAGGGGCACCACCTTGCATAAAAATGATCCTACACACACATCCATGCTGTTGAAAGGTGAAAATGACAATGGTGTGCAAAACACTCTCATAGCATTTACCAGTTACAGCACAGATAACAGGACCTGCAGGATTCATCTCCTTGGAAAAATATGGTCCCATAATAAACAGTGCCATCAACCTGCATCAGATAGCCACATTTGTGGAATGCAGTGGTATGGGATGATGTGGCTGCAGATTTTCCTTTGCCCATATTCTGCAGTTCTGCATATTGGAATGTTCTTGGAAATGGAAATGAGCTTTGGCTGTCCGTAGAATGTTTCACGGCCACTCAGTGTCCACATTCACTGGAGCAATAAATTCCAGAGCAAATATTTGTCTTGGTGGCAGGTCAGCAGCAAGCAACTCATGAACATGGGTGATTCTGTATGGATAGCAATGCAGGATGTTTCATAGGATTTTGTGCACCATGCTTGCAGGCATGTCCAGTGTTTATGCAATTCCTCTGCTTTGCATGTTTGCACACCACTTCTCAGCCCCTCCTGCAGTGCTGTGGCCACATCTTCAACAGACATCAGATCAACTCCAACTTCGTGATCATTTTCTCCAGACACTTAGCAGGCTTTGAACCAATGCCTTCTTCCATATCCTTGGGTGTACAGACTTTCTACAGGGCTACTGGCTCACAAACACCACTCTTATAAAAGAGCTTTACCAGCAGTGTGTGATCCTTCATGGAGACAGTCACGTTGGGCACCTCATATTCAAACTGAGGAACAGCTGGGTGCTGCACATCTCTTGGGGTGCTCACTCTGATGCTTACAGTGTCATATACTGCTCAAGTGTTATATTTTTTTTCTCCCATGACTTTTACCAGCATCAGAAATATGCTGCTCAACTTTGATGACATTCTGAGCAGTGGTTGTCTTTCTACAGCAATTTGTAATTGGAACTTTACTTATGGATACCCTGTACTTTTCACAATCCATGAGCTTGAAATATACATAAAATATTTGAGTAACATATGATCTTTGGTTAAATTAATAGTGTTCCAATTTTGGGGTGGAGAAATGGTGTTGCAGTGATGTTCAGGTAGTCAGACAGGAAATATGGCTATACTCCTCAATACATCTTGTTGCACTATTTGTTATGGTGACCCCACCAGCTGAATAAAGTTCTATCTGTTTTTCAATCAATCCTTCATATCAAGATGAGAGATGTTGGATAATGTCTTCTGGGACTGTAGGTCAAAGTTTTTGGTGCGGTCACATAGTAATTGGAGAGAGCAACCAGAGCAAGCAGTCAGCTATTTTTGTATATAGAGTATACATTATATAGTTTGTTTATTAACTCTGTAATAGAAGCCAAGGCATTAACTCAGGTGAAAAAAGTTTATTGTTTTTTGAGCACATTCTTATAATATAGTATATTTACAGAATTCTGTTTTTTGAGTAGAATCTGAAGAATAACCCAGAAAGGTTTTGGTCATTTTTTGATAGACCTATTATGAGAATGATGTGCATTATTGATAATGAAATAATAAAGTAACTACTAGAGGGCCCGCGTATGAGGAAGTTCTACCTCAAATTATTTTTCTGTTTTCAATGTTTTTCAGGCTATGATTAAAAACACTGTGTACATAAACAACATCATTGTTGCATGTTCTCAAACCGTGTTTTTTCTGCTTGCCAGTTACATTGTTAAATATATGGGGAAGAAAATGACTATGGGTAAGTATAAAATATCTTTAATTTGACATTAGATCTGATTATCCTATGAGAAAATTTGCATTGTATAAATCAACCATGAATTTGACATATTCAGAAACAACACTCATATTTCAGATAGTTTTATTCCACATAGACAGTATCATTATGTCAGTATTTATATATAGGTATAAGATATTTTATGTTATTATAGCATATATGAACCATTCATTAATTAAAATAAGAGCAGGCGTACACATTTGGGAGTTATAATAACCTCGGGTTTGATCATACAATGCAGCCTTTCATGGGTGTTACATGTTCTTGGTGATGATTTTGGTCCATGGCATGTTGCTGTGACTGACATTTATCTTCTAATGTTGGAGACATCATCAGAGGCTGTAAAGACTCATTGTAGCTTCAAACTTATACAAGTTTGAAACTACTATGTGAGTCTGCAAAGCCTCTGATGATGTCTCCATCATTAGGAGTCAAAATATTAGGGACAGAAATATGGTCAGTTTGTTTCAGTTTGAAACTACTATCTGAGTCTTTGTAGCCTCTGATGACATCTCCAGTGTTAGGAGACACTACATTAAGCATATAAACATGTCTAATGCCAATATAGCAAAAAATGCCAAGGAACTCTTGGGTTTTCCAAACTTACAGTTTTAAAGAAGGAATGGGGCATGCAGAAGGAAGTGAAAGAAGGTGGCAACTGAAAATACACTATGGGTAATATGAAGAAAATTTGAATAAAAGAACACAGCAGGTAATACAAAAATTCTTTTAGCCCTTCCAGGGAGCTTTGGCGAAAATGATATTTTCCAAATCGCAGGTAAAACATGGCTTATAAAAGAGTACAAAAAAGTATAAATTATAGCAATTCCTTGATTTATGGGTATGTTCAAGTTTACAGTGAAAAGTAAAGAAGACAGAAATAAAAAAATGAGCATAAAAGGATAGAAGAGAGAAGGGGAGAAAGAACAAACCAAAAGGAAACAGTTGCAAGATGTGGGAAATTCAGACAATTGTACATGCTGTGAAAATGTCAGATAAAGTTTGGAAACATATTTGCAATACATGTGTATGTTCTCTTTTGTATAATCTAGTCTTTGTTGGCTATCACAAATGATAACAACATTTATCCTTGCTTCCATTTATTTCTAGTTACTGGATACATTGGTGCTGCTGTGTGTTCAATTTCGGTTTACTGGACATACAGTCCATCAGCTGCTTTGGCGTGTTTGGCTCTTTTTGTGTCCTTTACTGGCGTGAGCCACATCACAAGTTTAGCTGTCCTTGTGGACATGTTCCCAACAAATCTCAGGTAATGTAGCCATAAATAAAGTATCTATTGTCTTTTTACATTAATTGTGCCAGATTTACATTGTTTTTTGGTATGTAATTCTGATTCCCTCCTTTGACGGTACCATTTGAGCTGATAGTACAGGAATAAATTGAGATTTTCTAGGTCTGGCAGTGAAAGATGTATTTTTTTTTAATTTTTTAAACGGATTCATTTAGCATTTTACCTTCTTTTGTGTCACTTCGCTCCATCAGGTACATTATACACTCAGAATGTCGGCAAAACGTATATTTTCTTTTCACTGCACTCTAAACATTTTTTAGTCAAAAATTTGACTGGAATGTGAACAGTTGCCTTCCATAAGGTGTTTTGTCATTGCCATGCCACCTTTGTGGAAAGATTCAATGTCCTGTTTAAACCAATTTTTATATTTTTGTTTTGCAATCAGTTATCCAGAAGACTTGAATTGTAGGGACTTGCACAAGAGAGGTCCTTGATTCAGAGCTCTGTCCACATCTGGATTAGATTTCCAATTTTTCTCTGAATCACTCTTGACAAGTTCTGAAGTTATTTCTTTGGAAAGTATCAGGCTGATTTCCTTTTACAATAACAAATTGGCACAATTGAAGTCTGTCTTAAATTGTCCGAATGTTTCTGTGTTTCCTTTTGATCAGTATTCATAAATGCAGCACACATCTTCCATAAAGCTGACTAAATACTTCACACAAAATACATTATACTCTTTCTTTTGCTGTGTCTGTAACATCAACCATTTCATCCACCTTTAGGCTAATCTCCCAATATCATACTCCACATTTTTTCTTTAATTACAGTTATATACAGTCAATAATTTGGTGTAACAACAGTAATTAGTGGTTTATGTGGCTATGACAGTGAAATGGAAACAAAAAACACACAGAGCATTTAGGTATAGAACATGACTGAAAAACAGAATAAAAATGATTTATTCAGTCACAATTTTTAAAGTAGCTACGATGAGAACACTGGGAATATATTTAAAACACAGATGGTAAATTATGGTTTTTTCCTAGTCTGTCCCTGCAGTACTTTGAGTTCTCTTTTTACAAATGGTAATGAAATTTTGCATATAGTTCAACTGAAAATTAATTGCTACTCCATACAGTGTTTATGACCTTGCTGCCAGAACAGCTGTGGAATTCAGTACCATTTATTGTTATCAGCACTTGATGAAAGATAGACTTTTTGATGAATGTTGAAGTTTGGTATAAAAAATGTACATGTTTACAAAAATCTTTACTGTGGCTTTTAACATCTACAGCTCATCAGTTAGCAGCATACTACTTAGCTGAAATAATCATTACTGACATCAACTTTCTGCAAAACAGCAGGGATATATTGTTTGCAACATATTTTGAATATTATTCTGTTAATTTATTAAATGTGACCAGTCATGAATTCTGGCTAATTATCCTGAATACATGTACATTAGCATGTTTGGACAGCTGTTATCATATCCATCCAACACTGGTGATCCCATCCTGATTAGCAGATCATTAGTTACCGACCACAAACTTTTGGTGCTGCAAGAGGAAGCATGGATGCAGAGGGTACTGAAAACCTGCAGTGCTTTTTTTTTTTTTTTTTTTTTTTTTTTTTTTTTTTTTTTTTTTTTTTTTTTTTTTTTGGGGGGGGGGGGGGGGGGGGGGAGAGTCGAATCACAGGTAAATCCATGAAATTTTTTCTGGTGGTGAGTCAACTAGATCACTACTAGACTGCTGAGGTAGAAAACAATCTCTGGGGAGCTTCTTCAAACACCATCAAGCTATTTAGAATCCAAAAAAGAATCATAGAAAGTGCCAAACACAGAAAATATTGAAATCCACTCTTCAAAAAGCTGTAAATCCTCCCACTTCTATGCCTTCATATGTATGAAACCACAGTATTCATATAGCAGTATGCGACTAAACATCCTGCACTCTTCCTCAAAAATGAAGATGTACACACTCACAACACAAGGCAAAAAAATGGATCTCCACATGCATCATATAAAAACTAAGCTCTGCCAAAATTGAGTTCTACACCATGGAAAAAAGATGTTCAGGAAACTACCAAGAAACATACAATCAATAAACAACATAGCCGGGTTCAAAGCTGCAGTAAAGATGTATCTAACTGATCACTGCTTCTACAGTCAGAAAGAGTATTTTGATAAATAATAATTTGCCAGTATGAAAAATAATGTAATGTCTTATCCACTGAAACCATAGTAACATTTTAACCACTGAACAAATACAAATTATGTACCAGTAGTAAGTAGTGTAACCATAAGAGATTAATGATGTTAAAATGATGGCAACAGTATTGTGTTAAATAATGTCCAACATCTATGTGCATTTTATGTACCAACAAGATCTCGTGGACAAATAAATAAATAAGTAAAAGTCATTATCTTGGCACCTCCAGATACTGACATTTACCTCTAGCACAAATCTGAGTTAAACCAAATGTCTCTGCATCTTGGGGCAGATGGTATGGAAAGTATTTGCCAAAGAAGACATTAGAGGTAGAAAACTAATACCTGAGACATCTTCACATCACAGTCATGGTGGGAACAGTTCCTGGTACACTGCTCCACACAATCTGGGCTGGCTGAGTACTCACACAGGTGCAGGAAATAATTACAACACAATGAGATGTAACTGGACACTGTAGCAGAATTAGTCAATCACATTCAAGATGCACTCACCAAGGCATCCATCAGATCACAGTGGTAACCTACAGCAATATCAGATCACAGTGGTAACCTATAGCAATAGTATGTCACTGCCCAGTATTAAGTGTCTAAAGGAACAATCACTGTGGTGACCACAGCCATTACGAAACACGTCAACTGAATTTGCAACTGCAAATAAGGACTACCATCAACTGTAGAATCGAATGACGACAATGAAAATTTATGCCGGACTGGGCCTCAAATCAGGATTTCCCGCTTATTGCGAGTGGTCACCTTGCAATTTGGCTATCAGTGCATGACTCACAGCCAGACCCAAACTTCCATATGTCCCTGTTGGCACAAATTTTCATTGTCATCATTCCATTCACAGCTGATGGTAATCTTATTCATAATTGCAAATTCATTTGATGTGTTTTGTAATGACTGTTGTTGCCGCCATGCCTGTTAGGAACTTTTCATTGTAATCAGAATAACACAGGCACTGCAATATCATATTTATCTGCCAATACCAGGAAGTGACTTTTAAGTAAACGTCTGACCTGTACAGGAATATACTTAATGGATGTATGAGTACAGGTTGTAGACACGTGGTTGGTGGCATATGGAAGTTTGGGTCTGGCTATGAGTCATGCACGGATAGCTAAATGGTAAGGCGACTGCTCACAATAAGTGGAAATCAAGGTTTGAGTCCCTGTCCAGCACAAATTTTCATTGTTGTCATTCCATTCTACAGATGATGGTAGTCCTTATTCGCAATTGTGAATTCATGTGATGTGCTTTGAATGACTATCCAACAACACAGGTGCTCTAGTGGCACAGCAGAGTGAAGTGCTTGCTTCCCTTGGTGAAAACTGCCATAAAAGTAGATAGGTCTATTGCTGACACCCTCATATTCAATCAGAAGTGAACTTAGTAGGTCTACTGCTGACACCCTCGTATTCAATCAGAAGTGAACTTAGCAACATCTAGTGATATGGCTGTCACCTGCAGTTTGTTGGTTACATAGAATGTTTTAGAATCAAACATAGACAGGTTTGTCCCCTTGTGCATACCCAAAAGCCAATGACAGCCAGATATATGTGCATCTGCTATTTGAACAGCCTCTCAGCTCTTGTACCTAACCAACACCTGATCTCTGGATTGCACCATATGTAACATAGGGGAAGGCAATTATTCACTGATAGTGGAGTGATGTGTGGAGCACAGAAATGTGTGTCAGAAAATAGCATTCACACTCTCTTTCAAACAAAAGCTCTTTTTCTAGCACAAGTACACACATTCACACATACACATAACCACACAGACACCCAGATGTGGTCATGGCAAGACTAATTATTCATACCCAATTATTTAAACCTGTTGCTCGAGCTGATTGAGGGGTGGGGATGAAGTGATAGGGAAGGATGCAAGGAGGGGGTAGTGGAAAGGAAGCAAATCTTTGGACACATGACTCGGTGGCACACAACAGGATGAAAAAGAATACATCTCTCTTTTCGCTCTACTCTCTGCACCCTTGTTGTCTTTTGCAGCCACAGAGTCATCTGTCCAAGAATCTGCCTCTTCTTCACTAAACCTCCCCCCCACCCCCCACCCCCCTTGCATCCTTCCCTACCTCATCCCTACTTCTGTCAGATAAGGCAATGGTTGTCAATAACTGAATATCAATAATTAGTCTTGCTGCAACCACAGGAGTGTGCATTCGGCTGTCTGTGTGGTTTTGTGTGTGTATGATGTGTACATGTGCTAGGAAAAGAGCTTTTTCTTGGAACATAGTGTGAATTTTATTTTCTGTTACATGTTGCTGTACAGCATGCATCAATCTACTATAGGAGTGTAGTCACCTTTCCCTATTTTATGTATTATAACAGAGATGTGTCATGGACACAGGTTTGGACTTGTGTTTATGCAAGTACTTTTCTATCCAAAAGGTGACCACCAACTCCATTTTCTCTGTCTGCTGCCAATGATTCCTCCAGAGTTACTTATGTTACAATACATTTGGAGCTTGATTTCAGCATCTTTCAATTGAGATTTCACCATTGCGGATGTTGCAGAGCCAACCATTGGAGCTGATTTATTCTTGCAGTACTAGCTACTGTACTAGCTTGTTGCTGGGGTATGAGGGGTCAATGGTGTTACAGAGATCAATGTCATGGGATTCCCTCATTATGTTACTGTCTGTGACACTAGATGTATTCAAGCTTTCAGCAAGTAAGAGGGGGTAACCAAATAAACTAGAATTATTTTTTAAAAGCTATATATTTTCAGATTGTTTACAAAAAACCTTATCCCCTTCAAAATACTCTCCATTACAAATAATACATTTGTCCCACCAGTGCTTCACTGTTCAAAACATTTTTCTGTAGTCATCTTTAGAAATGGCTGACAGCTCCTCCCTCATTTTTTTCTTGGCTTTTTCAATGTTGTCAAATCATTGTCCTTTCACATCCCTTTTCACCCATGGATACACAAAAAGTTGTATGGAGCCAGGTCAGGCAAGTAAGGTGTGTGAGGCAGTGGAACCATGCCCCTTTTTAGCCAAAAACTGTCTGACAGAGATGGTTGTGGGGGAAGAACCAGTCTCCTGTCTGCCACAAATTGGGTCTTTTTCCACAAACAATGTTGCACAATTTTCTTAAAACTCCAAGTAAGAGGTTTGATTGATGGTCTGACCTGTAGGAACAAACTCTGAATGAACTATGCCCTTGGCTTCAAAATGGAAAATCAGCATTGTTTTGATGTGTGAGTTGACATGATGACATTTTTTTGGATGGGTGACGATAACATCTTCAATTGGCTTGACTGTTGCTTTGTTTCTGGGTCATAACCCTAAAACCATGACTCATCATCAGTATTGACCTGTGACAGAAAATCTGGATCAGTTTCAAGCCATTGTTTCAAAGCATGACATGTTTCAACCTGACATTCCTTTTCATTGTCAGTCAGAACTCAAAGAACAAACTCGGCAGCAACCCTTTTTATTCCCAAATCTTCTGTTACAATTCAATGAATTGAGCTCCAAGATAAGCCACTTATCTCTGACAGTTGATCAGTCATCTGTCAATGGCCTGTGAGTATAAGTTCCTGAAATTTTTCAACATTTTCATCGGGTTTGGGCAGTTAATGGATGTCCATTATGAGGTTTGTTATCAATCAAAATGTTGCCATTTTTAAATCAAGCAAACCACTTGTACACTTGAGTTTTCCTATAGCATCATCTTGGTAAGCTGTTTTCAACATTAAAACAAATTCAACAGCATTTTTACTGAGTAGAAAACAAAATTTAACAGCTGCACGTTGTTCACTTAAATTTGGCATCATAAAAAATGAAACAAGAACAAAACTGTTCTAGCAAAAAAAATCACTGCAAATGAACAGAACAAGCCAGGTCAACAATACAGGTGGCACTGAACTGGCACTATTCACACCCAGTGGCAGAAATGCATACTACATAAGATCCACCCACAACAATGTTATTCCATTTTTTTTTTTTTTTTTTTTTTTTTGGGTACCCCTTCATATACCAAATTAATGGACAATATCCAAAAATAAATTGGCCCTTTGGCACACCATGAGAGGTATAACACAGCACAATGTAGTATATTAAAGCAACATCTAATCAACCTCTCCCATTTTGTCCCTGACACTTTGCACCAGACCAGTTACCAATAGTGAAGCCAGAATGCAGTGAAATGTTGCAGCCCTTGGCTGTTACCCACTGACTTAGTTCCAAAAAGGGTGGCATGTAGTACCCATGTGGGATCAACATGCTAAATGTACAGAGTATATTACAACAGTAGATGGTGACAATTTTAAGAGACTGTAACTATGTTTTCAGTGGCAAACAAGTTTAGTATTCTGCACTGTGCTAAGTCATTTTCTCAGATCCCAGTGGTAGCATCAGATATTTCAAAAATGGCCATAATCATGCTGTTTTGCTTTTTTGACAGCTTATTTATGACAGTTGGCTTATGATGTGCTGCACAATCATGACCAGTGATTAGTTGATACCAATTAAGCTGCATACAAGATTGTTTGGGCAAGACTCAGAATCAGTATGGGCGTAAAATAATTGCATCCTTCTGTCGACCAGCAGATGCATCTACATCTACATCTATAATCTGCAAACCATGTCCGGGTAGAGTGATTGTTTGACTGCCTCTGTGTGTGCTGTAATTATTCTAATCTTATCCTTATAATCCCTGTGTGAGCAATATGTAGAAGGTTGTAGTATATTCCTTGAGTTCTCAAAATTTTGTTAGTAGAATTGCTCAGATAGTTGATGTCTTTCTTCAAGTCAGCTACTTCAGTTTTGGCAGTATTTCTGTGACACTCTCCTACAGATCAAACAAACTGCTGACCATTCATGCAGCTTGTCTCTGTATACATACCCCCTGTTAGTCCTATTTGGTATGGGTCCACACGTTTAAGTAATATTCTAGAATCAGTCACACTATTTATATGTAAGCAATCTCGTTTGTAGATTGATTGCACTGTCCCACTGTTCTATCAATAAACTGAAGTCGACCACCTGCTTTACCCATGATTGAGCCTATGTGATCATTTCATTCCATAACCCTACAAAGTGTTACAACGAGGTGTTTATATGAGTTGGCCATTCCAGCAGTGACTCATTGCTATTATAGTCATATATATGAGTGTATGACTATATGATAATATGTTTTTTTCGTTTTGTGAAGTGCACAATTTTTTATTTTTGAACATTTAAAGCAAGTTGCCAGTCTTTGCACCATTTTGAAATCTTATCAAGATGTGTGAGTATTTATGCAGCTTCTTTCAGACAGTACTTCATTATAGATAACTGCATCATCTACAAAAATCCTGAAGTTAATATTAATATTGTCTACAAGGTCATTAATATACAACATGAACAGCAGGGCTCCCAAAACACTTCCCTGGTGCACAGACCGAAGTTACTTCTACTTCTGACAGTAGTCACAGATTTCACTTGATACCCCATATGATCATACTTTCGACAATAAGCGAAGGTGTGGTACTGAATCAAATGCTTTTCAGACATCAAAAAATACAGCATCTACCCGACAGCTTTGATCCAAAGCTTGCAATATGTCATGTGAGAAAGGTGCAAGTTAGGTTTCACATGATAGATGTTTTCAGAATCAATGCTAGTTGGCTTGTAGGAGGTCATTCTGTTTAAGATACTGCATTGTGTTTGAATTCTAAGATTCTACAACCAATTGATATCAAGGATACTGGACAGCAGTTTTGTGGATCACTTCCACTACCCTCCTTGTAGACGAGTGTGAACCATGCTTTACTTTAAGAACTGGGCATGGATTTTTTGTTTGAAGGATCTATGTTAGATTATAGTTAGAAGAGGTGCTAACTCAGCCACAGATTAGTATAGAATCTAACCGGGAATCCATCAGGTCCTGGAGCTTTGTTCAATTTTAATGATTTCAGCTCTTTCTCAGCACCACTAACATTAATACTTATTTCACTCATCCTTTCAGTGGTACAAGGTTTAAATTGGGGCAGTTCTGCTGGGTTTTCCTTTGTAAAAGAGCATTTGAAAATGGAGTTAAGCATTTCATCTTTTTCTTTGCTACTCTCAATTTCAGTTTCTGTCTTATCTACTAGGAACTGGACACTAATTTTGGTCCCACTAAAAGCTTTACATATGACAGGAATTTCTTTGGGTTTTGTGAAAGATCATTTGACAATATTCTGCTACACTAGTCATAGAAGGTTTCATGGACTTCCCTCTTAAGAGCCAAATGTATTTCACTCAGCACCTTTCTACCTATAGCTCTATGCTTCGTTTTACACCTATTATTCAGTCATCTCTGTATCTTCAGTAGCTACTTTACAGTGACTGTACACCACGGAGTGTCTCTCCCATTACAAACTGTTCTACTTGGTACGTATCTATCCTGTGCATGGTCAATTATTCTTTTGAGCTTGAGCCATAGTTCCTTTCCATGTTCCTGCACTGTGATGAAAGTTTCAAGTTCCTTACTGAGATATGACACTACTGATTTTTTATCTAGTTTACTTAATATATACATCTTTCTGGTTGTTTTAGTTATTCTTTATGCTTTGGTAATCATTGTTGGTTGCCACAACCATGTCATGGTCACTGATACTAGTTTCAGTGTGGACGTCCTCAAAGAGATCAGATCTGTCTGTTGCCATCAAATCCAATATATTACCATCATGAGTGGGGTTCCGAACTACCTATTCTAGGTAGCTTTCAGAGAAGCCATTTAATAGTGGGGAAAACATTAGAAAGTTCCTCTTGCATCCAGAATTAGTCCTTAAAAAACTTTATAGGAATAACAGTCAGATTATAGTAAGTGGCATTTTTAACATTAATTTTCTTTCAAATAGCAGCAATAATAAACAACTGGAATCATTGTTCTCAACTTTCAACCCACTTCTATGGTTTCATTCCCAACAAGAGTATATGGAAACAGCAAGACCTTCATTGATAATGTACTCCTAGACCCCACAAATTACAATGGAGTAAAAATCCAATCCATAATGAATGGTCTGTCTGATCATGATGCTCAATTGACAACCTTAAAACTCATCAGCAGAAAAACAGTAAATGATCTCACCCAGGTTAAAGATATTATAATAATAAATATGTATTCTACTAGCTTCTTTAGGAATAGTTTACACTATCAACAATGGGAGGAAGTGTACCAGGCTGTTACAATGAATGAGAAATTCAACTCATTCCTGGACTTATTTATCAAACATTATGAAGCCTGCCTCCCCCAAAGACAAATTAAAATGAAATCAATCTGTTGTGGAAGGAAAGAGTGGATAAGATCTGGCATCAGAATATCATGTGCTAAAAAGAGAGACCTATATGTAGAACAAAGGGCTAGTATTAACCTAGCAGGAAACTACATTACAAAAAAATACTGTAAAATTTTTACGTGTGTAGTCAGGAAGGCCAAACAAATGCATTATGCAGAAAAAAATCAGCAAGTAAAACAATAAAGTGAAAACCATATGGAACATCATAAAAAGTGAGACGCATAGGAACATAAAATGTGAACAAGTAGGGACCCTACAGTCCTCTGGTAGTGGTTAAGACAAGAATAATCAAAAAGTTGTGGCTTCTGGTTTTAGTAACTTTTTTCTCACTTAGTAACTTTTTTCTCACTGAAGATGAAAGAACAGGGAACAATAATAAACAGTCTCCTATAGAAGCCATAGAGCTACTAAATCACATGCAAATCACACCGAATACAGCACTTTATTTCAAAAGCACAACTCCTAAAGAGATTGAAAAAACCATAAAATTACTTAAAAGCTCTGGATCTTCCGGATATGATGGAATATCAGATAGGACTCTAAAAACATGTGCAGACTTAATCAGTCACATATTATACTGTTCATGTAACCAGTCAATGATAACTGGGACATTTCCAGACAGACTGAAACATGTAATAGTGATGCCCATCCACAAAAGTGGAGCAAGGAATGTACCATCCAATTATCAGCCCATCTTTTTGCTGCCAGTGTTCTGAAAGGTGTTTGAGACAGTACTTTATGATAGAATTTATGGCCATATGACACAATTACTTACTGACATCTACACAATTTGGCTTTCATAAGGGATTCTCCACAGAGAGATCTATACTTAGTCTAACAGATGAAACTCTAGGTGAATTAAATCTCAGGAGGTATCCAATGGGGATCTTTTGTAGCCTTGCTAAAGCTTTCAGCTGTGTAGATCATAATACATTGCTAAAAAAGCTTCCTTACTATGGCATAAAAGACAAACCTTTGACATGGCAAGAACATTATCTACACAACAGAACACAAAGAGTTATCTTATTGGAGGCAAGTATAACAGCAAACTCAGAATGGGGAAATGTAAAATAAGGAGTCCTCCAGGTCTTGATCCTTGGGCCACTGATTTTCCTGATCTGCATTAATGATCTTCCCAGAACCTCTACCCAGAGTCCATCTCTACTCACTCCTACAACTCCCCACGCTCCCACCTTTTACATGCTTCCTAAAATCCATAAACCCAACCACCCAGGATGCCCCATTGTGGCTGGTTACTGTCCCCCCACTCAGAGAATCTCTGTTCTTGTAGATCAACACCTTCAACATATTATCCACAACCTACCCTCCTGTATGAAAGATACCAACCATTTCCTCCACTGACTCTCCACAGTTCCTGTTTCTTTACCACAAGATGCCCGTCTCATCACTATTGATGATGCCACCTCCCTCTACACTACCATCCCTAATGCTCATGGCCTTAACACTATTCAAAACTACCTTTCCCAAAGCCCAACAGATTTCAGACCAACTACCTCCTTCCTAGTTGCCATGACCAACTACATCCTCCCCAACAATTACTTTTCCTTTGAAGGCATTACCTACAAACAAATCCACGGTACGGCTATGGGCACCCGCATGGCACCATCCTATGCCAACCTATTCATGGGCCATCTAGAGGAATCCTTCCTAAACACTCAGAATCATAAACCCCTCACCTGGTTCAGATTCATTGATGACATCTTTTTGATCTGGATCGAGAGTGAGGACAACCTATCATTATTCCTCCGGAACCTCAACAACTTATCCTCCATTTGTTTCACCTAGTCCTTCTCAAGCCAACAACTCACTTTCCTAGATGTTGACCTCCATCTCAAAGATGGCTACATCAGTACTTCTGTCCATATCAGATCTACTAACCACCAACAATGCCTCCACTTTGACAGCTGCCACCCATTCCATACCAAGAAGTCCCTTCCATACAGCCTAGCCACCCACAGTCGTTGCATCTGCAGTGATGAGCAGTCCCTCTCGAAATGTACTGAGGGTCTCACTGAAGCCTTCACTGACCATAATTATCCTCCCAACATTTTACAAAAACAAATCTCTTGTGCCTTATCTTTCCAGTCTCCCACCACCTCACAACGTCCTCCCGTCTGGCCCCTCGTAACTCAGTACCACAGAGGACTGGAGCAATGAATTACATCTCTGCGAGGGTTTCGACTACCTCTCATTGTGCCCTGAAGTGAGAAATGCCCTCTCCACTAGCCTTCCCACCCCTCCCACAGTGGTATTCTGCCATCCACCAAACCTATGCAATTTACTTGTCCATCCCTACACAACCCCTGCTTCCAACCCCTTACCTCATGGCTCATACCCCTGTAATAGACCTAGATGCAAGACCTGTCCTATACATCGTCCCATCAGTGTCATATGGGTCCTTCCAACCAACACCAACTTTTCTGAACTGCAAAGGTGGGAACTTTCCCTGTAATATATCCTACGTTCCCATAACCCCCTGGCCTCAACCTTCGTTAGTCATTGTCTTCTCCTGTCCAGCCCCTTCTCTGTTCCCATTCCAGCACTACACAGTCTTTATTCCTCCATCGCACTTAGTCTTTTTACTTCTCTCCTTTTCTGCTATAGCCCCGCCCCCCTCCCTAACTTTCTACTCCCTCCGTCTAACCTCCCAACTGTATGTTGTAATATACCTAATATACAAAGACTTAATAAAAACTTTGATTCCCTGACATCATGTAGTACAATACCTCACTTTAAAATGATTGGTATTGTGGTGATTCATGAATTTCATAAAAATGACACTAAATTGGAGACTAATTAGCAGACACTACTACAAAATAAAACAAACAACGATGTATTTTAACAAACTGTGGCATTCATTGTAGTAATGGGAGAGACTTGAATTAGTGAAAATGGTAGGAATAAAATATATGGTATTAATGACCAACTGTAATTATTCAAATAATTGGACTTTTACAAATGTAGTTTACTCATTCAAGAAGTTATTCTGTCCCTTGCAAATGAAGGCATATATTGTAAAACGTAAATTTAGGATGAAAGCTGTAAAGAACATTCCGTCTTAATGACTTTATTAATTAAACTCATATTGTTGTAACCAGATATATGCCTAATTACAAAATTCTAGGCATCTGCTACAAATTCTGTCTATCAAAACCTGTTTCGTTTTACCCTCTTAGCTTCAATTATTGTAAGGAATGTGAGTCATTGTATAATTAGCGTGTATTAATTAATTTTGTGTAGTTCATTATTGTATTCATATTTAGATGGAATTTTCACATTTAAAAACATTTTTACATTATAAATTTCACATACAGGGTCCGGCATAAAAAACTCCCCGATTACAAAGTAATGTGCAGCGGACAGTAGAAGGAGCAGAGTGGTGGGGGGCGCGTCGTTAAGTTGCTGCCTACGTGCCGTTTTCAGTGTACACCATGGCGTGGTCTGGTGAACATCGTGCCTTCGTAGTGGAAGATTTTATTCAAAATGGCGAATCGCCTATTAATACTCAACGTGCTTTTCGCGTTCGCTTTGCACTCGGACGACGGGACCCTGTTCCCGATAAGAAAACAATTTATTCTTGGGTTGCTAACTTTCGTGAGACAGGTTCCGCATTAAAAAGGAAACCACCTGGACGACCATGGACTGCAACAGGCCCCGGAAATGTTGATGCAGTTAGAGCTTCAGTTCAACAATCTCCTCGACGATCCGCTAAAAAGCATGCGGCAGCATTACGGATATCTGATCGAAGTGTGAGAAGAATCTTGCATCGAGATCTTAAAATGCATCCTTACAAAATTGTAACTACACAGGAACTGAGTGAACGAGACTGTGGTGTCCGTGTAAGTTTGTGCCAAGACCTTCTTCGGAACATTCGTCCCAACGATATTGTGATTTTTTCTGATGAAGCAACTTTCACCTTGCCGGAACAGTGATCAGCCAAAATTGCAGGTACTGGTGTGAACACAATCCCCAAGAACTTCATCAACGACCACTTCATAGCCCTAAAGTAACAGTACGGTGTGCTGTTTACAATTCCGGAGTGATCGGTCCTTACTTTTTCGAAGAAAATGACAGGAATTTAACCGTCAACAGTGAACGCTATTGTGCCATGCTCCACGACTTTCTCCAACCGCAACTAAGGGAGCTTTTTGGTGAAATAGAGAACGTGTGGTTCCAGCAAGATGGTGCTACAGCCCACACAGCGCGGCAGTCACTGGCATTGGTGAAGGAAATGTTTCCTGGACGTGTGATCTCGTTGCGTGGAGACATTGGCTGGCCCCCACGATCGCCGGACTTAACGCCCTGTGATTTCTTTCTTTGGGGCTATTTAAAAGCAAAAGTTTATGAACAACGTCCACAATCTTTACGAGCCCTGAAAGAAGCAATTACACAAGAGGTTGAAGCTATTCCACCTGAAATGACTCAAAGGGTAATGAATAACTTCAGGGAAAGACTCAAACAGTGTGTCGACAGTGCAGGAAGCCATTTAAGGGATGTTTTATTTAAAAAGTAAGACCATAAGAGTATTTTCTAAAATGGCATAATATGTACTTTTATTTAGTACAAATAAAATTGTTCTACCTTATTTGGTTTTGTTTTTATTAGCTTTCCTTAAAGGGGAGGTTTTTCTGCCGGACCTTGTATTATTCAATTCTGTAATTTTAGACGTATTATTCTGTGTAATCAGAACATCTTAGCTTTGGAACTTTTAATTGTAAATATGATTAAAAATATGTTGTCATTATTAAGTAATAATGTTCCAAGTGACCATCCATTACTTAGAATATACAAATAGGGAAGCAGCGAGGCTGCTGCGACGGGCAGTTTGAGCTGATATCTCGAAGTTTAACCTGTGTAGGTTACTTGAATATTATCTCACTAAGATTTAAAGTTGTGAAAAAGTATGTTTCTAGATTTGTGAACCAGTCAGTTGTTTTATGAAGACATACTGTACAACTCGGCCTCTTTGCAATGTGTCATGATGGATTTGATCGGCTGTTACGAACGGAAGAATAAATGTTTAAAAACTGGAACCGATCACTTTCACTGCAAACCACACACTTCATGAAGATCCAGGCAATCTACGAATATTTCAGTTATGTGGAGAAAAATTTCATTTTAACCTTCTACTTATGATTTTAGATAACATCAGATGACATGCACTTTTGATAAGTCAGTTCATCTGTCTTTGAAGTTTTGAGGACTACATTGCCGATGAGTAGATAATAATTAAGTAGAAATGTTAAAATATAACTGCCCTATCTTCTTTCCACCTCATCCCTCCATACTCCCCAACAGCACATCACTGTCCGCCACGCCTACCATACTATCCCTCCCCGTCCCCACTCCAGCCTTGTCCTTACCCCCACCCAGTTGCTACTCGCATCATGCACCAGTGCAGCTGCTCACAGTGTGGATTCAGTTGCATGAGACTGCAATCATGTGTGTGTGAGTTGCGTTTGCGTGATTGTGTATGTGTGTCTTTGCCGTCTAATTCTGACGAAGGCCTTACTGGCTGAAAGCTATTATTTGTGACAATATTCTTCTTGTGCCTAACTGCGACTCAGCATCTCCACTATATGTTGAGTAACAACTTTCCTTTTCACAATATTGTTAATGATCAACCAGTTACAATTAACAACAAAGCAAAAATAGTTATCTTTGCAGATGATATGACTTCCGGCTGAGACCCCCAACTCAATACAGGAGACAGCCTTGACAGTTACTAACCAAGTACACAAATGGTTCACAGCTAATAACCTAACCTAATGTTTAGTACACAAATGGATCACAGCAAATAGCCTAACCTAATTTTTTAAAAAAACTAACATTATACAGTTTCAGGTAGTAAAGTTCCTGAAATGGAGATCAACAACCAAAAACTTTATGAAACCACACATATAAAATCCCTAGGCATTCAGATAGATAGCCAGCAAGGATGGACAGAACAAATTGATCAGTTGGTCAAAAAACTTACCAATTTTGCCCTGAGAGTTATTTCTCACCTTGTTAACAGAGAAATATTGCTTTTATCATGCACTACTGGCCATTAAAATTGCTACACCATGAAGATGACGTGCTACAGACGCGAAATTTAACCAACAAGAAGAAGAAGCTGTGATATGCAAATGCTTAGCTTTTCTGAGCATTCACACAGGGTTGGCACCGGTGGCAACACCTACAACATGTTGACATGAGGAAAGTTTCCAACTGATTTCTCAAACACAGACAGCAGTTGACCGGCGTTGCCTGGTGAAATGTTGTTGTGATGCCTCGCGTAAGGAAGAGAAATGCGTACCATCACGTTTTCGACTTCGATAAAGGTCGGATTGTAGCCTGTCACAATTGCAGTTTATCATACCACGACATTGCTGCTCGCATTGGTCAAGATCCAATAACTGTTAGCAGAATATGGAATTGGTGGGTTCAGGAGGGTAATACAGAACACCATGCTGGATCCCAACGGCCTCATATCACTAGCAGTCGAGATGACAGGCATCTTTTCCACATGGCTGTAACGGATCGTGCAGCCATGTCTCGATCCCTGAGTCAACAGATGGGGACATTTGCAAGACAACAACCATCTGCACGAACAGTTCGACGATGTTTACAGCAGCATGGACAATCAGCTCGGAGACCATAGCTGTGGTTACCCTTGACTCTGCATCACAGACAGGAGTGCCTGTGATGGTGTACTTAATGATGAACCTGGGTGCACGAATGGCAAAACGTCATTTTTTCGGATGAATCCAGGTTCTGTTTACAGCATCATGATGGTCGCATCCGTGTTTGGTGACATCGCAGTGAGTGCACATTGGAAGCGTGTATTCGTCGTCCCATACTGGTGCATCACCCGGCGTGATGGTATGGCATGCCATTGGTTACACGTCTCGGTCACCTCTTGTTGGCATTGACGGCACTTTGAACAGTGAATGTTACATTTCAGATGTGTTACGATCCATGGCTCTATCCTTCATTTGATCCCTGCGAAACCCTACATTTCAGCAGGATAATGCACGACTGCATGTTGCAGGTCCTGTACGGGCCTTTCTGGATACAGAAAATGTTCGACTGCTGCCCTGGCCAGCACATTCTCCAGATCTCTCACCAATTGAAAACTTATGGTCAATGGTGGCCGAGCAACTGGCTCGTCACAATACGCCAGTCACTACTCTTGATGAACTGTGGTATCGTGTTGAAGCTGCATGGGCAGCTGTACCTGTACTCGCCATCCAAGCTCTGTTTGACTCAATGCCCAGGCGTATCAAGGCCGTTATTACGGCCAGAGGTGGTTGTTCCGGATACTGATTTCTCAGGATCTATGCACCCAAATTGCGTGAAAATGTTATCACATGTCAGTTCTAGTATAATATATTTATCCAATGAATACCCGTTTATCACCTGCATTTCTTCTTGGTGTAGCAATTTTAATGGCCAGTAGTATATTTTACGTATTTCCATTCTGTACTCTCCTATGGTAGTACCTTCTGGGGAAATGCTGCAGGCACTGAAAGTCTTCAAACTGCAAAAATGAACAGTGAGGTTGATACATGGGGTCACTAACAGGACATCCGGCAGATGTCTCTTTAAGACCGTCTGGAGATTTACTGTTACAAATCAAAATATATACTCACTGATGATGTCTGTAGCCAGCAATAAGAAATTATTCCAGAAAAACTGTGACATTCACTAGCATAACACAAGACAGGGCTAAAATTTCCACCAAGGCTCTGCAACTCTGGCAAAAGTCCACAGGGGAGTAGCTGAGTCAGGAATAAAAGTATATAACATGCTTCAGCATAAAAAAGGAATTTGATAACATGCAGGTATTCAAAAGGAAACTAAAAACAATCCTCAAAGAACAAATTTATTGTAAAATGAATGAATTCCTAGAGTAATAAAGCATCCTTTTGAGTAAGAATAGAGGAAAGTGTCATGAAGACAAAATTGTGTACTTTTAACACAAATTATAGTGATAAAATATAAATTTATTTATATCATAAGTTAAAATGTGTACTGCAATTTATTCTACACTGTTAAGTATTCACTTGAACTTACCTGTGTGATGAACATAAAAATTTTGTATTTTAATTTAAATTGTGATGACAAAATGTAAATTTCATTATTTATTTGTGGCATTGGGATAAAAATGTGTACTTCCATTCATTGTGCTATTTTAAACATGCCAGTAAATTGTAGGTTGTAATATTGTCTGCAATCAATTGTTCACATAAAATTAGTATTTGTATGATATGTAAAATGCTCATATAATTTTGTATTATTTCACTTGGCTTGTCCTATATTAATAGTTCATCCTTTGCACAATATATAAACAACAGGATGAAATAAAAAATCAAATCAAATCAATGTTTGACAGAATGTCTTATTATGCCTGTCACTGACAAATCTGTAATTTTCCCAGTTGACTGGAGGATGATTAAAGTCTCCACCAATGATTACAGTATGATTGGGAAACTTATGTGCAAGTGAAATGAGTTTTCTCAAAAGCTTTTGCTTACATCAAGAGATGAATCCGCTGGGTGATAGAAGAATCCAGTCATCATTTTATATCCATCTCTGACACTGAATGCTGCCCAAACAATCTCACATACAGTTTCAATTTTGTATCTGCTGTGACAAATACACCACCCCCATTTGCCTATCCGTTTTGATATACACTTAAATTTTCCTCAAAAATCTCACTGCTCTCAATCTTAGGTTTCAATCAGCTTTCTGTACCTAGCATTATATGAACTTCATTCATTTTCAGAAGCACTTCAAACTCTGTCTCCTGATGTAATTGCTGGCCGGAGTGGCCGAGCGGTTCTAGGTGCTACAGTCTGGGACCGCGTGACCGCTACGGTCCCAGGTTCGAATCCTGCCTCGGGCATGGATGTGTGTGGTGTCCTTAGGTTAGTTAGGTTTAAGTAGTTCTAAGTTCTAGGGGACTGATGACCACAGCAGTTAAGTCCCATAGTGTTCAGAGCGATTTGAACCAACCTGATGTAATTAAAAACTAGATGAAGCCTCAGTCCATTATTAATAGTAGTACCCAAATCATACTGTACTCATCGGACAAGACTATAAACATCCAACGATCAATTGGGATAATTACAGTTTTGTTAGTGGTGAGCAAAATAAGACATCCTGTCTTATTATTAAGTGCCTTCTATGACAACTACTTGAAAAAGATGGTTAACTCTTGATAGAAATATTGTAAAGGATGAGACAGACAGTAGGAGATTTTACTTTATTATATGAGCCTCAAAATGGCAACTTCATTTTTCCATTGCGGCCAAGCCATGGCCAGCAGTGTTAGCTGCCTGTAAATTATTTTGTCCCACGGTTTAGTAATAGGAAGTCAGCACCGATGAAGGGCACCTTGTTCACGCGCCTCTCTCATGTGTTACGAGGTAACGCCACCCCAGGCATCGCTTAGCAGGCAATGCTCTGGAAAGTTCCATGCCACCCGCACGGTTTGCTCGGTCCTGACCAATCAGGGCGGGGGAAGCCGCATGGTGCGTCGAATATACCCAGCCGCCCGTCGCCGGGTCCTCTCTCTGTTATTCTTGCTCACCCGCGAGTCGGATGCGCGCCCTCTAGCATTGAACATCTCCCGCTTCTCCCGGTGCTGCGGCACTGTGGACTTAGTTTTGGCAGACAACTTTCGGTAGCTTAGCAAACAATGTTCGCCAGATTCTAAGCTCTGGCTCACCTTCACCTCCCTAGGCCTATGGAGCCCCTTTTAACGTGCTTTAGCCAATAAATGGCCTTTCTATAAAAATTACCCTATTATTCCATTATGCCCACCGCCTGCCCATACGCCCATCCTGTACAATATATTAGAACTATTGGCAGCAAGTAGGCCTGACCTCATCAAGGATGTCCATATCAAAACTGGTATCAGTGACAATCAGGCAGTTGTAGCAACACTGATTACCAAAGTGCATAGGGCGGCTGCAATAAGTAAAAAGTTTCATATGTTTCTTTAACTAGGTAATGAAGTGGTAGTGTCATATCTCAATGAGAAATTTGAAACACTTTGCTCAGGACAGGAGGATGTAGGGGAACTATGGCTCAAGTTTAAAAGAATAACTGAGCATGTACTGGAGAGATATGTACCCAGTAGAACATTTCATGATAGGAGGGACCCTACATGGTGTACAGCCACTCTATAGAAACAGAAGTTACTGCATAATAGAAGTAAAACAAAGCAAAGGGCTATAGACAGAGAGAAGTTGAATGAAATCTGTTTGGCTGTCAAGAGAGCAATGTGTAAAGCTTTCAGTGACTACCACAGCAGAATATTATTGAAAGATCTTTAACAAAACCCAAAGAAATTATGATCACATGTAAAGTTTGTTAGTGGCACCAAAGTTAGTGCCTAGTCATTCAAGGATGAGACAGGAACTGAAATTGAGCGTAGCAAAACAAAAGCGGAAATGTTCAATGTTATTTTAAAAAATTTTTTACAGAGAAAATCCAAGGGGTACTGCCCCAATTTAATTCTCATACCACTAAAAAGATGAGTGATATAGGTAATAGTGACAACGGTGTTGAGAAACAACTGAAATGACTACAATTGAACAAAGCTCCAAGGCGTGATGGAATCCCTATCAGATTCTACACTGAATTTGTCAGCCCCTCTGCTTCAGGAGTTAATGAGCCAGCTAGTTCCCCTACAAACTTTACTAATTACAATCACCAGGAATTTTAGATTTCAACATCATTTTTCATATGTTAACATACATCCCATTACTGCCTTCCTGATAGAGTAGATCAAAAACATATGTAAATAACTAATATATCCATACACATAATGATGAAAACATGGTAGCAGCATGTGCACTCATTTAGTTTTGGAGTAATTAGCATCTTTAGTAAAAGCATTTCATTGCAGTAGTATCTCATGTTTAGGCCAAGTAGCCAAAGCAGTTCCGTAGAAATTATCATCATATTTTTTATAATTCATATCCCTCAACCATTCATTAGTCAGTAACATAAATCTTTATTTATAACTTGTAAAAAGCCAGTGAACAACAATTGCTAACTTCAGTTCTAATTATTGTTATCTTTTAGTCAGTCAGCAGTAGGATATGTGCCCAAAATTACTGGACTATGTACTGCAGACTAGTTAGTACAAGTTACAAGTCAAAATGTTTCCAAATTTATCAAAGATTTCATATCTGTGAGTTTGTTTAATACTTCAGTGCCTACCGTAAATGATTAATTGGACAGTGAACATGTTATTAGTATCATAGACTATACCAAACTTTGCCCCCAGGGGCTCAGCATTCATTTGCTGAGTACGGGCTTGGCGACCCCGGGGTCCTGAGCTGGGGACTGGTCGACGCCGCCAGTCTCCTGTCCCCGTAACCCCCGGACATGCTTCAGCGACCACCGTATGGCGCGGCGGTAGAATGTTGTGTGCTGCGGGGAATGGTAATCTTGGCTTGACCGCCTGGATTGCGAGGAAGGCCGACCTCTATAAAAACCCCTCAATCTTCCGGTGTGCTCCGTGCCTATGAGATGCATGGCTGTTGAGGTGGAACAGTCGCAAGCGGGCAACCTCTGGGGCACATGCCGCACCCCAATTGTATAAGGCTTACTCCGGCACGCAGGGCTCTGTCTGAGCGGACCTTTAGTTCCCTAGCTGCTCGTGGGATCGCAATGGACCCTTCAACCTCTACATTTCCCCCTACCAGTGGCTTGGGTGGGCCACTGGTAGGAAAACACACCCCATCGAAGAAGCGACTTCGTGCTGCGAGTCCTCCAGTGCCTAGTGTTGATCGAGATTTGTCAGATGTCGTAACAGAACACATGCTGATAATCAGAATGTGTTTTTGATTATTAAACAGAAGGAGGGTAGCTTTGAGAGGGTTTCTCCCTTTTACATCCACAAGGGTCTTGAGGGAATTGCAGGAACACTTAAATCTGTGAAGCGACTGCGCAATGGGACTCTGTTAGTTGAGACATCTAGTTCCCATCAAGTCGCTTCTCTTCGGAAAGCAACCTGTCTCGGTGAGTACGCTATCGAGACCGAGCTCCACTCCACTCTGAATTACAGTAAGGGTGTTGTGACATGTAGGGACTTGGTGGATATCCCCATAGACGAGTTAAAATCTGAATGGGCTGATGAAGGTATTGTTGACGTGCAGCATATTATGAAACGAGTCGATGGGGACCTAGTCAAATCCGACTTGTTTATTCTCACGTTCAGTTGCCCACGACTCCCAGAGCATGTTAAAGCGGGGTTCTTACGTTTGCCAGTAAGGCAATATTTCCTCAACCTGATGCGCTGCTTTAAATGTCAGCGCTTTGGGCATACTACGTTGGGGTGCAATGGGATAGCCACTTGTGGTAAATGTGGTCAGCCTGCCCATGAAGGAGCTGATTGTTCATCACCTGTGAAGTGCGTGAATTGCTCTGGGAGTCACCCTGTCTGGAGCAGGGTCTGCCCCATCTATCTCGACGAACGGAAGATCAGGAGATTAAAACATCTAAGCGCATCCCCTATGGTGAGGCCAAGAAGCTCTTTAAGGCCCTGCAACCTCCTGTGTTTACTACATCTTTCGCTTCCGCTCTGAAAAACCCGGTACAAATGGCCACTGTTGCTACGCAAACGGAGGTTGCTAGTGTTAGCACTAATACCTGCGTTTGCCAGTGCACTTGTGCTGCTGCGGTTGTTTTGCAACCTGCGGCTCTCCCCGCAACGTCGGACAAGGCTGTGGTTGCTGACATTGGGGTACTTCCTCCCTCTCCCCATATGGGGCCTTCTGCCCAGGCGAGTAATGCTCCACCTGTTGACAAGGCTCTGCATTCTAAGCTCCCCAAGACAAAGACGCCGAAGCTGAAGGTTTTGCCACCTGCGGAGACTAGTCAGGGTCGGTCCGATGACGAGGCCATCGTACTGTCTGACGTCTCCCATGGGTCGTCATCGGAGCTGACGGACATTGACGTAGACCGGGGGCAATCTTCTCGCCCCAGGAATAAATCTCCGGCCAGTACGGGCTATCCTCCAAAGCACAGAGGCAGGGTGAGAGTTCAGCCCCCCTGATCACTGGTTCCCATATTACAGTGGAACCTGAATGGGTTCAGGACGCATGTGGCCGAATTACAGCTCCTTGTACGAGAGTGCCCTTTGTGCTTATGTCTCCAAGAGACACATTTTCGGGCCACTGATGCTCCTTCTTTATGAGGCTATACCGTCTATTGGAAAGATGATCTGACGGGGGAAAGGGCAAAGGGTGGTGTTGCAGTTTTTGTCTGTGACATGCACCCCTCATCTGAGCTCCCTCTCGTTACAGACTTGCAAGCAGTTGCAGTTTACCTTCTTGTGGGTCGGAGGCTCACAGTCTGTTCACTTTACTTACCACCTCAGGATGTGATAGACTCTGAGGCTCTCGCAGACCTTATTAGCCAACTCCCCCGCCCATTTCTTCTTCTGGGGGACTTCAATTCTCATAATGTCTTATGGGGCTCTTTGACTACTTGCTCCAGGGGTCGCAGTCTGGAAAGCCTCATGATGTCTGAAGAACTGTGCATCCTCAACTCTGGTGCTCCCTCTCATTTCTGTACTGCTTCTGGATCGTCAACAGCTATTGACCTTTCCTTTTGCTCTCCAGCACTAGCGGATTCTGCTGTGTGGGAGGTTGCTCCTGACCTCCCCTTCTAGTGACCACTTCCCTCTTTGGATTCGCCTCCTGGATGAGGCTATGGCATTACCAGTGCCGCCCCGGTGACACCTCTGCCGAGCTGACTGGACACTTTTCAGCCAACTGGCTGTTTTGGAACACCGTGCCAGCGTCCACGAATGGGTAGACCATGTAACAGCCGTGATCTCCCATGCTGCTGAATTGTCAATCCCACGGTCATCCGGTCATCCCAAGAGGCGTCCTGCCCCTTGGTGGACCACTGAGTGCCGCTCAGCCATCCGAGCCGCCGTGCAGCTCTGCGCCGCTTCAAGTGCCGTCCCTCAGCTGACAATCTTGCGGCCTTTCGGGTGGCAAGGGCCAAAGCACGGCGCGTGATTAAAGAGAGCAAACGACGGTCATGGCATTCGTTCTTCAACTCCATCTTCCGCTTCACTAATTCTACGAAAGTATGGCAAGCCATCAGGAGGATTTCCGGGAAACGCAGCCAACTACCTGTCACGGCATTGCTGCATCAGGGAAGTCTTCTCACGGCGCCGAGAGACATTGCCCAGACACTGGCCATGCATTTTGCGGCATCTACCGCCACTATTTCCTGTGATCCAGATTTCTGCTGCTACTGCACTGCCATCGAGAGGGGTCCCTTGGACTTCCGGTCTCCAAATTCTGAGCCCTACAACTGCCCCTTCACAATGTGGGAATTGGATTCGGCGCTGTCTGTGGCTCATGATACTGCGCCTGGTCATGATCAAATCCGGTACAGCATGCTGCAGCACTTGTTACTACCTTCCAAGGAAGTTCTCCTGAATTGTTTTAATATGATATGGTTATCCGGCACGTACCCTGACTCATGGCGGGAGGCGATTTTGATTCCCCTCCTCAAACCGGGGAAGGACCGAACGCATCCCAGTAGTTATCGGAGTATTGCTTTGATGAGCTGTGTTGGGAAGACGTTGGAACGCATGGTCAACCGTCGCCTGGTTTGGCTGCTGGAGACCAGGCAGCTCCTTAGCCCCTCTCAGTGTGGCTTTCGGAGATGTCGTTCAACTATAGACAACTTGACCTTGCTTGAGGCGGCCATCCAACAGGCCTTCCTGCGTAACCAGCATTGTCTAGGTGTATTCTTTGACATTCATAAGGCGTATGACACTACTTGGCGCCGCCATATCCTCAATCAACTCCATGAGTGGGGCTTTTGTGGCCGTCTCCCCATCTTCATTCGGTCCTTTCTTTCCCACCGCCTCTTTTGCTATAGGGTTGGTAATGTGCAATCTGATTTGTATGTGCAGGAGAATGGAGTTCCTCAGGGAAGCGTTTTAAGTGTCACCCCCTTTGCCGTCGCCATTAACAGTATCACATCCACTATCCGGAGTCCTGCCCAATGCTCCTTGTTTGTGGACGATTTTGCTGTTTTCTGTTCTTCCTCCAGTCTTGTCACTGCTAGTCGGCAGTTGCAGCTTACGATACAGCGATTAGAGGCATGGACTGCGAAGACGGGTTTTACCTTTTCTGCAGATAAATGAGTGTGTGTTCATTTTAATCGTTCTCGACGTCTTTTTACCTCCCCTGAATTGCGTCTGAGGGACACCATTCTTCCTTTTAGCGACACTGTGCGGTTCCTGGGCCTCACTTTTGATTCCAAACTGTCGTGGTTGCCTCACCTTAAAGACGTCAAGGTGCGGGCCCTGAAGGCACTGAATATTTTGAAGTGTCTGAGCCATCGGTCTTGGGGAGCAGATCGGGCGCGTCTGCTGCAGTTTTATAGGGGTTTCGTCCGATCGTGTCTTGACTATGGTTGCACCGTGTATGGGTCAGCAAGGCCTTCGTATCTGAAGATACTTGACGCAGTACACCATGAGGGTATCAGGCTGGCCACTGGTGCCTTCCGTACCAGTCCCATCCCCAGCCTGTGTGCTGAGGCAGGGGTACCGCCGCTCGCCATCCGGCGGAAACTCCTCATGGTGCGACGGGTGTGTCAATTCCTTGCCTGTCCTACCTCCCCTGTGTACCCTACCGTTGCCCGACCGCCTATGTAATGTCTCTTTTCCAGTCGTCCCAGGGCAACGAGACCATTTGGGATTCGTGCCAAACATTTGCTTGAGTCCCGGTGTGGAGCGTGTGGCCCCCCAACGACAAGGTTTTACTCGCCTGCCTCCCTGGTTGCTCCAGAGGCCCAGCGTCCTTTTAGACTTGTCAGAGTACCGGAGGAGCTGCACTCCTGCGTTTGTTTTTACCTCCTTATTTTATGATATTTTAAACCAGCATCCCGACCATGTACCAGTATTTACGGATGGCTCTAAACAGGGGGACTCTGTTGGTTGTGCTGTTGTTTTCCCTGATTGACTCGTCAAGTTACGGCTTCCTGCGGCATTTACCATCTTTGATGCCGAATTGTTTGCGATCTTGCGGGCATTGGAGCAGATGAGATGTGTTCCCAGTCGTAAGTTCCTCATCTGTTCTGACTCCCAGAGTGCCCTTCAGACCATGCAACACTTGTACCCAGCGGATATGGTCGTCCAGAACATCCATGATGCCCTACTCCACCTGCAGCGGCAGGGGAAGGAGGTTTCCTTCTGCTGGGTGCCGGGGCACATGGGTATTAGGGGAAACGAACTGGCGGATGTGGCTGCCAAAGATGCATGTTCCCTCCCTCACGTTGTTGAATGTGCCGTCCCCCTCCATGCTGCTACCTCCCTCCTGCGTTTTCGCGTTATGCGTCAGTGGGAAGAGGAGTGGCTGGCAGTCGGTGAAAATAAGCTGCATCTGGTCAAGGCCACCACGCGGCCATGGCGTACGTCCTACCAGTCATGCAGGCGGGATGAGGTTCTCCTCACTCGCCTCCGCATCGGGCACAGTCCCTTCACACATGGTTTTTTACTCCGGCGGGAGGATCCCCCAATCTGCAGTGCTTGTGGCGTCCAGATTACTGTCCGCCACATTTTACTTGACTGTCTTTTATTCTCTGACCAGAGGGCGGTGGTTTCTTTGCCACCGGATTTGCCCTCTATTTTGAAAGACGACGCAACGTCTGTGGTGAAGGTTTTACGGTTTTGTGTCCTGTCCAGTTTGTTGCCACGGATTTTAGGGAGAGGGTTTTAATGTGCTGCTGGATGACTGGCTCACCCAGATTTTAGGTAAGAGGTCTGCCAGTCACGAATACCTCCTTGTTTCCCTTCGGTTTCTGTCCTCCCTTCCTTGTGTTTCCTTTCCTTTTTTAGTGCACTCCTTCTCCTCTTGTTTTGCCTCTGTATGTGAGGATTTGGAACTGCGTCAGGTCTGTGTCTTTTAGCTGTTCCCCTTGTTCGCTGTTCGTCTTAGTCCCTTCACTGCATGTGTTCCTGTTTTTATGCATTTGGGCGCTGATGACCCCGCTGTTTAGCGCCCGTAAACCTCAAACACACACACACACTATACCAAACTTGAATAATGCTTACTGTGATAATATGATCAGAATATTCACAGTGTTACCTCCAATAGCTTTTTATTGGACACATTGTTTTTGTATTGATATGACTATTAGGTTGCAAGGACAGTGATTTATGAACTTCATCCAGTGACTGTGTTAATTACATGTTTGCCACACATGTACAATTGTGTTTATTATGTCATTCATAGATTTCTGCACTCAATCAATCACATTATACATTATCAATCAAGTGTAGTACATGACTAGCCATTATCAGTACATAATTTAAACAAATTAGACTCACTCTGGCCATAAAAAGTGGATTATCCAACATCTAAGTGCAAGTAAAGTGTTGGAACTTCAAATGTGGTGTAGTGTACGTCATTGACAACAGCCTACTTTTCAAAATAAGTTTTCAGCCAGAGTCAACAGAGGCACAGCTACCAATGGGATATGTGTGTAGGTAAACATGGTTACACTAAAGTATCAAACAAAATTATGACTGGATTGAGAATTTTTTGCTAGGGATGGTGCAGAGTTATTAACATATGTACAACTAACTTTAGGTGAGCCTGAGGAAACTATATTGGGACACTTGCTGCTCACATTGTATATTAATGACCTCATAGACAATATTGATAGCAACCTCAGACTTTTCACAGATGATACAGTAATCTAAAATGTAATACTATCTGAAAGAAGCTGCTCAAACCTTCAGTCAGATCTTAAGAAGATTTTACAATGATGCAAAGATTGGCTTTTGCTTTAAATGTTCAGACACATAAAATTGTGCACTTCACATTTTAAAAAATGTCCTATGGCTTGAATGTCAGTGAGTCACAGCTGGAATCAGTCAACTCCTACAAATATCTGTGTGAACAGTTTGCAGAAATTTGAAATGGAACAACCACACTGGCTGAAACTTAGGTAAAACAGGTGGCAAATTGCAGTTCATTGCACAATCAATTTACAGAGGAGACTGCATACAAAACACTCACATGACCCATCCTAGAATATTGCTGGTTACCAGAACGTAGGATGTATTGCAGGGAGAGTTCCCACCTGCGCAGTTCAGAAAAGCTGGTGTTGGTGGGAAGGATTCATATGGTACAGGCTGAGAAGCAGTCATTGAAATGAAAGATATCATGTTTGGCAGCATGTTCAGCAACAGGGTGGTCCACTTGTTTCTTGGCCACAATTTGTCGTTGGTCACTCATGTGGACAGACAGCTTGTTGGTTGTCACGCCCACAAAGAAAGCAACACAGTGGTCACAGCTCAGCTTGTAGACCACATGACTGGTTTCACAGGTAGCCCTGCCTTTGATGGGATAGGTGAAGTTAGTGACTAGACTGGAGTCGATGGTGGTGGGATGATGTATGGGACAGGTCTTGCATCTAGGTCTATTGTAGGGGTATGAGCCATGAGCTAAGGGATTGGGAGCAGGGGTTGTGTAAGGATGGACAAGTATGTTGTGTAGGTTCAGTGGACAGTGGAATACCACTATGGGAGGTGTGGGAAGGATAGTGGGCAGGATATTTCTCATTTCAGGGTGTGATGAGAGATAATCGAAGCCCTGGCAGAGAATATAATTCAGTTGTTCTAGTCCTGGGTGGTACTGAGTTACAAGAGAAATGCTCCTCTGTGCCCATATGGTGGAACTTTGGGAGGTGGTGGGAAACTGGAAAGGTAAGGCATTTTGAAGGGACTGGTCATCACTGCAGATGCCACAACCACAGGTGGCTAGGTTTTATGGAAGTGACTTCTTGGTAGGGAATGGGTGGCACCTGTCGGAGTGGAGACATTGCTGGTGGTTAGTAGGTTCCATACCAAGAAGTCCCTTTTGTACAGCCTAGCCACCCATGATCATCGCATGTGCAGTGACAAGCAGTCTCTCTCAAAGTATACTGAGGGTCTCACTGAAGCCTTTACTGACCATAGTTATCATCTGAACCTTGCACAAAAACAAACCTCCCATGCCTCATCTTTCCAGTCTCCCACCACCTCCCAAAGTCCCATTGTCTGGCCACAGAGTAGCTTTCTCCTTGAAACTTAGTACCACCCAGGACTAGAGCAACTGAATTACATTCTGCACCAGGGTTTTGATTACCTCTCATTGTGCCCCTAAATGAAAAATGTCCTACACACTATCCTTCCCACCCTCCCACAGGGTATTCCACCATCCACCAAATATATGCAATTTACTGGTTCATCCGTACATAACCCCTGTTCCCACCCCCACCCCCTCCCCCCCAGTATGGCTCGTACCCCTGTAATAGATCTAGATGCAAGACCTGTCCTATACATCATCCCACCACCACCTACTCCAGTACAGTCACTAACTTCACCTTTCCCCTCAAAGGCAGGGCTACCTGTGAAACCAGTCACGTGATCTACAAGCTAAGATGCAACCACTGTGCTGCATTCTATGTGGTGTAGCCATCACTGCCAAATGTAGATGTCAGCGCGCAGTGGAGGAATGTTGGAAGTGGATGGAAACAGTCAGGATGCACCATATTAAAACTCGGCCATGATCTTCAAGTGTTTTATTATTCCCAGCTACAGTGCTACGTTCCTCTCTGGCTGCGTCACAGAGTCCCGCAATGCCGAGGATGCTACTTTGCTGTCTGCAAAACATCTTGGTGCCGAAGGGCTATCTCAGTGAGCCATGCAACGTACTTCGGCATGCCGGTCGTATACAGCCGTTGAAATTTGACGACGTCAAGATGAGCCGGCAGCCAACTAATGAAGGTTGAGGCCAGGATGGTTAAAGGAACGTAGGATGTATTGCAGGGGAAGTTCCCACCTGTTCAGTTCAGAAAAGCTGGTGTTGGTGGGAAGGATCCATATAGGGGAATTTTAATCAATGGAACTGCGTGTAACACAATAGGACCAACCTTCCATCTGCCAGCATCAATTTTGGGAGTCATGCAATTGAATTTTACATATCCACAGCTGTACTTGCCAGAAGCAACTTTAGAGTTTTGCCAAGGCAGAATCTGACCTTGTTAAATCAAACTCTGGAGTCAGGTCTGTTGAGATCTGTAAACCAGTTCATTTCAGTGCAAGGGGGGTGCATATCAGCCGAGCAGCTTGTGCAGAATGTCACTCGATATAGGGAAAGGCAGCAACAAGTAATGATTGTTTTGAGCACCTATGTGCCAAATGCCATTGCAGCCTTAACTTTGCTTTGTATTGTTTTCTTCCTGATCAGATGGAGAGCCAATTCAGAGAGGGAACTGACGGTAGTCCAAATCCCAGTGGATTGGATACTGAGGGCGTAAGACTGGAAGGTAAGGGGTTGATTGTGCATTAAGTGGAGGGGTCATCCAGTAAGGAATTTTTACATTTTATCTCATGTCACGTGTTTTAAGAGTACTAGACCACATCTAAGTTTTCTAATAGTAGTAGTAAATATGTCATATGTATGTGCCGACACAAACAAGTTTAAGAGTGGTTAGAGGTCGACCCGGGGACCAGGTCTTTCTGAAGGGCGGGAATAATGTAGTGGAACCACCATTCAAGATGGGAAAGTTAGATTCGGTGCAATATTTC
This sequence comes from Schistocerca americana, assembly GCF_021461395.2. NCBI lineage: Eukaryota > Metazoa > Arthropoda > Insecta > Orthoptera > Acrididae > Schistocerca > Schistocerca americana. Next base: position 98,709,373 of record NC_060123.1, on the reverse strand, counting down.
TGGCGCACAAGTTACAGCCAGGCATGGGCCTATTGACAGTAAGTTACGCTTACCAGCGGTTGCGAAGTAGAATGGAGGCCACAGGGCTGTAGAACTGCTGAAAAGAGTAAACACAGTGGTTTGCATGGTGCAAGTTACAGGCAGGAGAGGCCCACTGGAGCAACCTAGGTGATATGAGTACATGACTCGGAGCAAAACAGAGCCACCCAGCTGTGTATAAATAGGTGCTGGATTTCTAACGATGGGGATTCTAGTGTGGCAGCTCTCCTGGATGGTGGGCATGTCACACCAGCGGCTACACGCAGCAGCAGATGGGGTGCCAGCATTCCAGTCCATGGCGGATCACTGCTTCGACTCTCTGAGGCCAGCAAGCGGTGGGCCACTCGACGGCTCGCTAACGCGGGCAATCTTGTTGGCTCCCAACACATGCCAGACGCATCCCAACTTGAGGGCCATAGATTTGGCTATCAGATTGCAGGCGTTTGTTGTCACCACGATCTTAACCAGAACGGTGAAGAAGCATGCATGAGTGGTGCTGAGGCAACGGGGATGGAGGTCGCTGAATCAGCTGCCAGCACATCCTGACGTCATCAAAACTCCATGGCTGTACATGGCCAGCACACCGCAGTACGTTGCACAGGTCACTGAGGTAGCCCTTCTGCACCAAGCTGCTTTGCAGATAGCAAAGTGGTGTCCTCTTCATCGTGGGACCCTGTGACACAGCCAGAGAGGAATGCAGCACTGTAGCTGGGAATAATAAGACACTTGAAGATCACAGACGAGTTTTAATATGGTGCATTCTGACAGTTTCCATCCACTTTCAACATTCCTCCACTACACGCTAACATCTACATTTGGCACTGACGACTACACCACATAGAATGCAGCACAGTGGTTGCAGGTTAGCTTGTAGATCACGTGACTGGTTTCATTGGTAGCCCTGCCTTTGATGGGATAGGTGAAGTTAGTAACCGTACTGGCATAGGTGGTGGTGGGACGATGTATAGGACAGGTCTTGCATTTAGATCCATTGTAGGGGTATGAGCCATGAGGTGAGGGGTTGGGAGCAGGGGTTGTGTAGGGATTGACAAGTAAATTGCATAGGTTTGATGGATGGTGGAATACCTTGTGGGAGGGTGGGAAGGATAGTGGGCAAGCCATTTCTCATTTAGGGGCACAATGAGAGGTAATCGAAACCCTGGCAGAGAATGTAATTCAGTTGCTCTAGTCCTGGGTGGTACTAAGTTTCAAGAGGAGTGGTTCTCTGTGGCCAGACAGTGGGACTTTGGGAGGTGGTGGGAGATTGGAAAGATGAGGCATGAGAGATTTGTTTTTGTACAAGGTTCAGAGTATAACTATGGTCAGTAAAGGCTTCAGAGAGACTCTCGGTATTCTTTGAGAGGGACTGCTTGTCACTGCACATACGATGACCATGGGTGGCTAGGCTGTAAAAAAGGGACTTCTTGGTATGGAACCTACTAACCACCAGCAATGTCTCCACTCCAACAGCTGCCACCCATTCCATACCAAGAAGTCACTTCCATACAGCCTAGCCACCTGTGGTCTTGGCATCTGCAGTGACGAGCAGTCCCTTCAAAATGCCTTATCTTTCCAGTCTCCCACATCTCCCATAGTGATATTCCACTGTCCACTGAACCTACACAACATACTCGTCCATCCTTACACAACCCCTGCTCCCAATCCCTTATCTCATGGCTCATACCCCTGTAATAGACCTAGATGCAAGACCTGTCCCATACATCATCCCACCACCAACTACTCCAGTCCAGTCACTAACTTCACCTTTCCCCTCAAAGGCAGGGCTACCCGTGAAACCAGTCATGTGGTCTACATGCTGTGACCTCTGTGTTGCATTCTGTGTGTGTATGACAACCAACAAGCTGTCTGTCCACATGAATGGCCACCAACAAACTGTGGCCAAGAAATATGTGGGACACCCTGTTACCAAACATGCTGCCAAACATGATATCCTTCATTTCAATGACTGCTTCTTAGCTTGTGCCATATGGATCCCTCCCACCAACACCAGCTTTTATGAATTGCACAGGTGGGAACTTTCCCTGCAATACATCCTACGTTCCTGTAACCCTCCTCGCCTCAACCTTCGTTAGTCACTGTCCTCACCCATCCAGCCCCATCCCTGCACCCATTCCAGTGCTACACAGCCGTCATTCCACAACCATACCCAGTCTTTTTATTTCATTGCTTTTCCACTACCCCCCCCCCCCCTCCACCCCGCACACACACACACACACACACACACACACACACACACACACACACACACACACACACACACACACACACCTCTCCCCTGCTCTCCGTCTAACCTGCAGCACTTGACTGTTCGCCATGCCCACCATATTGTGCCTCCCCCTCCCTGCCCCAGCCTCCTCCTTACAGCTACCCAGTCGCCACTCCCATCATGCACTGATGCTGCTGCTCGCAGTGTGTTTTCAGCTGCCTGAGTCGTGTGTGAGTTATGTTGGCATGTGTGTGATTGTGTGTGTGTGTGTGTGTGTGTGTGTGTGTGTTTGTGTGTGTGTGAGAGAGAGAGAGAGAGAGAGAGAGAGAGAGAGAGAGAGAGAGAGAGAGAGAGAGAGAGAGAGAGTGGGTGTGCATATGCGCATCTGTTTTTGATGAAGGCCTTAATGGCTGAAAGCTACAATTGTGAGTGTCTTTTTGTTGTGCCTATCTGCGACTTAGTATCTCTGCTATATGGTGAGTAGCAACTTCCCTTCTCATAATATTGTCCCATAAAGAGTGTGAGAGATGATTAGACTGATTACAGCATGCACAGAGCCATTTAAGCAAATATTCTTATGCTCCACATGTGAATGGTATAGGAAAAAGCCCCAATAGCTGGTACTGTGGGATGCACCATTTGCCATGTTTTTTGCAAATGATTGCATTGTAAGGACACAGATTGCTTGATGACTCTAATTTTGTTTAACCCACTTTGACAACAATCAGGCCTTCTCAGCTGTTGAAGAACACAACCATCAGCACTTAGCAGAAGTTTTCCAGTGCCTTGAGTATTGCTACGTGATAATCAATCTGGCAAAGTGAGTTTTCAGTTAACCACACATCACACATGTCCATAAATGTGGATGATAAATGGTGTAGAGAGGAGAATAGAAGCTTTTAAGATGAGCTGTTGCAGAAGAATTCTGAGATTAATCATTTTTTCTTTTCAACTAAGTACTGATGAGTTACTGAATCAAACTGGAGAGATAAGAAATTTGTGGCACAACTTGACTGAAAGAAAAGTTTGGTTGATAGGAGGCACCCTAAGGCAATGGAGGAAAGTTTGGGGTATAATAATTGTAGATTGAGAGCAAGGTCTGACTACAGTAAGCATTTTCAAATTTATGTAAGTAAGTTCCAGTAGTAATTCAGAGGTTAAGTGGCTTGTATGGGATAGACTAGTATAGAGAGCTGCATTGGACTGACAACCATAACAACAAACACTTTACATATATTGTTTTTGTTAGAAATGCTGGCATAGTGCTACGCCATTTATTTGCAGAAGTTGAGTAATACTGTCACTGCCTGATTGTCTTGATCCATGGCTTTCATTACGTCAGATGTCCGCCCCTGGTAGCTGAGTGGTCAGCGCGACAGCATGTCAATCGTAAGGGCTCAGGTTCGATTCCCGGCAGGATTGGAGATTTTCTCCGCTCAGGGACTGGGTGTTGTGTTGTCCTAATCATCATCATTTCATCCCCATTGACGTGCAAGTCGCCGAAGTGGTGTCAAATCAAAAGACTTGCACTTGACGAATGGTCTACCAGTCGGGAGGCCCTAGTCATGCGGCATTTATTTATTTATTACGTCAGATGAGAAAAGTATGAGTTGAACAACTGAAATCCCATGTAGGAATATCAACAATGTAGGAAAATAAAAACACTTAAAACCTACAACTATGGATAAAAGGATGCAAAGCAAAAGGTTAGGACCCAGGTACCATCCTATGTCATTTCCTGTTACTGTCTTATTGACATAAATACCTCTGAAACAAGTAGGCCTTTGGCAATCACAATTTCAGTTAATTACAACACAGATTAGAGGTAAGATAACAATCCCAATAATAGGGCAATATAACAGGTAGGCCTTGATTAATAAGAGTTTCAGCTAAACCAAATTATGAAATAGCTCTTAATTTAATCAAAAGGGAACAGGCAGGCCTTCAATGATAGCAGTTCAGTTAAGTGAAATGAACAAACAGGCCTTCTTTAATAACAGCTTCAGTTAAGTAAGAACAAATAGAAAACAGGTAGGCCTTCATAAATAACTACTTCAGTTAAGTAACCAAGAGTTTGAATTGCCTCTGCACAAGGGGTGCACCAGAATGCTTATACACAAGGAGCACAAGGCTACACCTAATAGGAAGGCCAAAAAAGGTTACAATGAGAGGACCGCCTCCCAAGGCCCTTTTCATTGGGTACAGACTGGCAAAAGAAATATTAACACAGCAGGGTTAATTATGTGAAAGCAGCAATAACTTGCCAAATGGTATACCTGTGTCACTGCAAGATATTGCCTCTACAACAACGGCGAAATGCCCAAAAGAAAACTAGGCTGTCAAACCCAATTACATAGCCTCAGCAATTGCAAATTTTGAGACCCAGGCACCTCCTAAGCCAATATAATTAATAGAGCGATGACGTCTGCAATGCCTGAAGGTATCTCAAAACCGGCACTGGATGTACTACAAGAGAAAGACACTTATCTGGTGTTCGAAGATGTTTGACAGGGAGGTTGGCTCAAACCCCTACTATCTAGGTACTGCCTGATGATGAGGGGTCCAGCCACATCATAGATGTGAATTGTGAATTGTAGTTTATTAGTCCCATAACGTACATAATCTAAATCATTTGATCCAGGTACAGGAGACACGTCAACATTTTGGTAAAGTTTGATCATATACATACAACACCTGATTTTGAACAAATGGTACCATAACAATAATACAATATAAAAATACACATACATTAAAAAAACTAACAATTAATTACAACAACTGATTTTAACAAATGGTACCATAATAATAATACAATTTTGTTACACATACAATAAAAGACTAACAATTAATTACCCCTTGCTCAAATTATCATGTCATCCTCTATGAGTTCTTCTACTGAATAGTAGCATTTATCCCACAGAATCTGCTGTAGCCTTATTTTTAGACTCTCTGGCTTCATATTAAATATATTTTTGCCCATTAGCTTGTTATATATTGTTATCCCCATATACTGTGGAGTTCGTGCATATAATTTCAAATGGTGTGTGGGTAACATAAAATTATTTTTATTTCTTGTGTTGTATGTGTGGTTAAAATGATTTTCGTCAAATAATTTTTGTCTGCTGTGTACAAAGATTATAATTTCATAAATGTATATGGAGGGAACTGTTAGGATTTACAGGTTCCGAAATAATGGGCGACAAGATTCTGTTTGTTGTGCACTACACATGTATCTTATAATTTTCTTTTGCAGTTTCAGTATTTGAGATACACTACTTGAATTTCCCCAGAAAATGATACCATACCTAATGAAAGATTCAAAATAACTATGATATGCTATTTTTTGTGTACTCATGTCAGTGGAGTTTGCTAGTATTTGCATTGCAAATGCAAAGCTGCTTCGTTTATTTGATAGGAACTCAATATGTGTACTCCAGTTCAAGTTGTTGTCCACATTTAGTCCTAGGAATAAGTCCATAAGAGTACGAGGGGAGGGAGATCTCTTCTGAACAGCACGTTCCAAGGCATCCCAGATATGATCAATAATGTTCTAATGTTCATGTCTGGGGAGTTTGGAAGCCAGTGGAAGTGTTTAAACTCAGAAGTTCTGCAGAAATTTTTACTAAGTCTCAGACGGTGTTCAGGAAAGATAGATTAGGCAGAATTGGTGGTGGAGTGTTTGTGTCTGTCAGTAGTGGTTTATCTTGTAGTGAAGTCGAAGTAGATACTCCGTGCGAATTGGTATAAGTGGAGGTTATACTTAACAGCCGAACTAAGTTCATAGTTGGCTCCTTCTACCGACCCCCAGACTCTGATGATATAGTTGCTGAACAGTGCAGAGAAAATTTGAGTCTCGTAACAAATAAATACCCCACCCATACGGTTATAGTTGGTGGGGACTTCAACTTTCCCTCAATATGTTGGCAAAAACACTAGTTCAAAACCGGTGGTAGGCAGAAAACACCTTCCTAGATTGTCCTAAATGCTTTCTCCGAAAATTATTTCGAGAAGTTAGTCCACGAACCCACGCTAATTGTAAATGGTTGCGAAAACACACTTGACCTCTTAGCCACAAACAATCCAGAGCTAATAGAGAGCAGCATGACTGATACAGGGATTAGTGATCACAAGGTCATTGTAGCTAGGCTCAATACCGTTTCTTCCAAATCCACGAGAAACAAATGCAAAATAATTTTATTTAAAAAAGCGGATAAAGTGTCACTAGAAGTCTTCCTAAGAGACAATCTCCATTCCTTCCGAACTGACTATGCAAATGTAGACGAGATGTGGCTCAAATTCAAAGATATAGTAGCAACAGCAATTGAGAGATTCATACCTCATAAATTGGTAAGAGATGGAACTGATCCCCATGGTACACAAAACAGGTACGAACGCTGTTGCAGAGGCAATGGAAAAAGCATGCAAAGTTCAGCAGAACGCGAAATCCCGAAGATTGGCTAAAATTTACAGAAATTTGGCACGGACTTCAATGCGAGATGCCTTTAATAGGTTCCACAACGAAACATTGTCTCGAAATTTGGTAGAAAATCTGAAGAAATTCTGGTCGTATGTAAAGTACACAAGCAGCAAGACGCAGTCAATACCTTCACTGCGCAGTGCCGATGGTACTGTTACCGACGACTGTGCCGCTAAAGCGGAGTTATTGAACACAGTTTTCCGAAATTCCTTCACCAGAGAAGATGAATGGAATATTCCAGAATTTGAAACACAAACAGCTGCTAGCATGAGTTTCTTAGAAGTAGATACCTTAGGGGTTGCGAAGCAACTCAAATCGCTTGATAGGGGCAAGTCTTCAGGTCCAGATTGTATACCGATTAGGTTCCTTTCAGATTACGCTGATACAATAGCTCCCTACTTAGCAATCATATGCAACTGCTCACTCACCGATAGATCTGTACCTACAGATTGGAAAATTGCGCAGGTCGCACCAGTGTTTAAGAAGGGTAGTAGGAGTAATCCATCGAACTACAGACCTATATCATTGACGTCGGTTTGCAGTAGGGTTTTGGAGCATATACTGTATTCAAACATTATGAATCACCTCGAAGGGAACAATCTATTGATATGTAATCAGCATGGTTTCAGAAAACATCGTTCTTGTGCAACCCAGCTAGCTCTTTATTCGCACGAAGTAATGGCCACTATCGACAGGGGATCTCAGGTTTATTCCGTATTTATGGATTTCCGGAAAGCTTTTGACACCGTTCCTCACAAGCAACTTCTAATCAAGCTGTGGGCCTATTGGGTATCGTCTCAGTTGTGCAACTGGATTCGTGATTTCCTGTCAGGAAGGTCGCAGTTCGTAGTAGTAGACAGCAAATCATCGAGTAAAACTGAAGTGATATCAGGTGTTCCCCAGGGAAGCGTCCTGGGACCTCTGCTGTTCCTGATCTATATAAATGACCTGGGTGACAATCTGAGCAGTTCTCTTAGGTTGTTCACAGATTATGCTGTAATTTACCATCTAGTAAGGTCATCCGAAGACCAGTATCAGTTGCAAAGCAATTTACAAAAGATTGCTGTATGGTGTGGCAGGTGACAGTTGACGCTAAATAACGAAAAGTGTAAGGTGATCCACATGAGTTCCAAAAGAAATCCGTTGGAATTCGATTACTCAATAAATACTACAATTCTCAAGGCTGTCAATTCAACTAAGTACCTGGGTGTTCAAATGATGAAAAACTTCAGTTGGAAAGACCACATAGATAATATTGTGGGGAAGGTGAGCCAAAGGTTGTGTTTCATTGGCAGGACACAGAAGATGCAACAAGTCCACTAAAGAGACAGCTTACACCACACTCGTTCGTCTTCTGTTAGAATATTGCTGCGCGGTGTGGGATCCTTACCAGGTGGGATTGACAGAGGACATCGAAAGGGTGCAAAAAAGGGCAGCTCGTTTTGTATTATCACGTAATAGGGGAGAGAGTGTGGCAGATATGATACGCGAGTTGGGATGGAAGTCATTAATGCAAAGATGTTTTTCGTCGCGGCGAGATCTATTTACGAAATTTCAGTCATCAACTTTCTCTTACGAATGTGAAAATATTTTGTTGAACCCAACCTACATAGGTAAGAATGATCATCAAAATAAAATAAGAGAAATCAGAGCTCGAACAGAAAGGTTTAGGTGTTCGTTTTTCCCACGTGTGATTCGAGAGTGGAATGGTAGAGAGATAGTATGATTGTGGTTCGATGAACCCTCTGCCAAGCTTTTAAATGTGAATTGCAGAGTAGTCATATAGATGTAGATGTAGATGTACATACATAGCAAAATGTCTGTTTTTGTTATATTTCAGGATACATGTTATCACTCCGTCACAGGAAACTCCATCGGCTTGCACAATTTAAGAAATCCTGTTAACAACCAAGGCCCGTATCGACTCAGGAAAAGCAAACAACAGCCACAATTCAAGGAAATAACTGGTGGTGAAATAGATCAGCTAAGAAATCACAGTGACCACAACAGCCTTATAGGTATCAATAAAAAAATAGCAGTTAAGACCTCAAAATCCAAAACTTAACTGAAGTTCATGAATAAAAGCTGAAGCTTACCGGTTCCATAGGGGGATCCAGAATTCAGCACAGCGAATCTGGTTTCAACTCTCTCATTGTTGTGCCATGTCCCACAGCTGGCTAGCCAGGCTATACAGGAAGATGGAACTTGAAGTCAGCCATGGATTCAAGTTGGCCCACAAATAGGCCAACAACAACTTGCTGGACTCTGTGCCCAAGATGCTTGTGCAAGTCCACTCCTTGGGTGAAGATCAAGGTTAAAACAGGCTCAAACATGGTATTTGGATGTCTCTATAGGCCCCCTGTCTCAGCAGTTGTTGTGGCAGAGCACCTGAAGGAAAATTTGGAATACATTTCGAGTATTTTTCCCGACCATATTATAGTTCTGGGTGGAGATTTTAATTTGTCGGATATAGACTGGGAGACTCAAACGTTTATAACGGGTGGCAGGGACAAAGAATCCAGTGAAATTTTTTTAAATGCATTATCTGCAAACTACCTTGAGCAGTTAAACAGAGAACTGACTTATGGCAATAACATATTAGACCTTCTGGTGACAAACAGACCCGAACTATTTGAAACAGTTAATGCAGTACAGGGAATCAGCGATCATAAAGTGGTTATTGCATCAATGATTTCAGCTGTAAATAGAAATATTTAAAAAGGTAGGAAGATTTTTCTGTTTAGCAAAAGTGACAAAAACCAGATTTCAGAGTACTTGATGGCTCAACACAAAAGTTTTGTCTCAAGTTCAAATATTGTTGAGGATCACGGACAAAGTTCAAAAGCATCGTACAATATGCATTAGATGAGTATGTGCCAAGCAAGATCGTAAGAGATGGAAAAGAGCCACCGTGGTACAACAACCAAGCTAGAAAATTGCTGCGGAAGCAAAGGGAACTTCACAGCAAATATAAACATAGTCAAAGTCTTGCAGACAAACAAAAATTACGCAAAGCGAAATGTAGTGTGAGGAGGGCTATGCGAGAGGCATTCAATGAATTAGAAAGTAAAGTTCTGTGTACTGACTTGGCAGAATATCCTAAGAAATTTTGGTCTTATGTCAAAGCGGTATGTGGATCAAAACAAATGTCCAGACACTCTGTGACCAAAATGGTACTGAAACAGAGGATGACAGACTAAATGCCGAAATACTAAGTGTCTTTTTCCAAAGCTGTTTCACAGAGGAAGACTGCACTGTAGTTCCTTTTCTAGATTGTTGCACAGATGACAAAATGGTAGATATGGAAATAGCTGACAGAGGGATACAGAAACAATTAAAATCGTTCAAAAGAGGAAAGGCTGTTGAACCTGATGGGATACCAGTTTGAATTTACACAAAGTAAGCGAAGGAACTTGCCCCCCTTCTTGCAGCAGTGTACCGTAGGTCTCTAAGGAACTTCCCCCCCTTCTTGCAGCAGTGTACCGTAGGTCTCTAGAAGAGTGTAGCATTCCAAAGGATTGGAAAAGGGCACAGGTCATCCCCATTTTCAAGAAGGGATGTCGAACAGATGTGCAGGACTATAGACCTCTATCTCTAACGTCGATCAGTTGTAGAATTTTGTAACATGTATTATGTTCCAGTATAATGACTTTTCTGGAGACTAGAAGTCTTCTCTGTAGCAATCAGCATGGATTTCAAAAAAGACGATCGTGTGAAACCCAGCTCACGCTATTCACCCACGAGACTCAGAGGGCCATAGACACGGGTTCCCAGGTACATGCCGTGTTTCTTGACTTCCGCAAGGCGTTCGATACAGTTCCCCACAGTCGTTTAATGAACAAAGTAAGAACATATGGACTATCAGACCAATTGTGTGATTGGATTGAAGAGTTCCTAGATAACAGAACGCAACATGTCATTCTCAATGCAGAGAAGTCTTCCGAAGTGAGAGTGATTTCGGGTGTGCCACAGGGTAGTGTCATAGGACCATCGCTATTCACAATATACATAAATGACCTTGTGGATGACATCAGAAGTTCACTGAGGCTTTTTGCAAATGATGCTGTAGTATATCGAGAGTTTGTAACATTGGAAAACTGTACTGAAATGCAGGAGGATCTGCAACAAATTGATGCATGGTGCAGGGAATGGCAATTGAATCTCAATGTAGACAAGTGTAATGTGCTGCGAATACATAGAAAGAAATATCCATTATCATTTAGCTACAATATAGCAGGTCAGCAGCTGGAAGCAGTTGATTCCATAAATTGTCTGGGAGTACGCATTAGGAGTGATTTAAAATGGAATGATCATATAAAGTTTATAGTCAGTAAAGCAGATGCCAGACTGAGATTCATTGGAAGAATCCTAAGGAAATGCAATCTGAAAACAAAGAAAGTAGGTTACAGTACACTTGTTTGCCCACTGCTTGAATATTGCTCACCAGTGTGGGATCCGTACCAGGTAGGGTTGATAGAATAGATAGAGAAGATCCAATGGAGAGCAGCGCACTTCGTTACAGGATCATTTAGTAATCGTGAAAGCATTACGGAGATGATAGATAAACTCCAGTGGAAGACTCTGCAGGAGAGACACTTAGTAGCTTGTTACAGGCTGCTTGCAGAATATGGATGTAGATTTAGATGTAGATGTAGATGTACTTGCTGGGCAGACTTCTCACACTGTCCTCCTCACTCGTTTACCACTCCCCAACTATTGATGCTACAACATGCTCCGCCCCCATCAATGACCTGGAGCAAAGATTTTAGTGGCCTCAAACCAGGGGACTTCACACAACAAATCCAGCTAGAGGTGCAAGGAATTTGAAAGACGATGCCAGCAACCCTGCCATGACTCACTACTTACCATAAATAAGACACATTAAGTTGCAGGCAGCACAATTAAAAGACACTTACACAAGCTTTCAGCCAAAGCCTTCATCAGCAAAAGAGAAACAGAGAAGCACATACCATTCATACACATAAGCAAGCACACCTCACGTACACATGACCATTAACTCCACCAGCTCAGGCCAGAATGCAGCTATCCTGTGGGATGGCAGCAGTAATCTGGAAGGGAAGGGATAGTAGTGTTTGTGTGTGGGTGGGGGCAAAGGAACACTGTCTGGCAGAGTGTGTGGGAACTTAGAGTGCCAACAGACAAGGTAATAAGAGGTGGTGTGGCAAGGAGGCAGTGACATAAGGGAGTGAAAAGGAGAGGAGCAGGGAAAGATGGGTGGTTATGTTGGCAGAGGGTGGCAAACAAAGAGGTTGGGAAATGAGAATGGGGAGGCAGTGATAGGACAAAGGGGTGGAAACTGTAGGATGGAGTGCGTGGGGATAGTATGTTACTGTAGATTGAGGCCAGGATAATTACAGGAGTAGAGAATGTATTGTAAGGATAACTCCAATCAGCACAGTCCAGAAAAGCTGGTTGTAGAGGGGAGGATCCAGATGAGTTGGGTAGTGAAGCAGCCATTGAAATCAAGTATGTTATGCTCAGATGCATGCAGTGCACAGAGTGGTCCATTTTGCTCTTCGCACATTTTGATAGTGGCCGTTAATCCTGGTGGACAGCTTGTTGGTAACCGTACCAATATAAAAAGCTGTGCAGAAGTTGCAGCAGAGCTGGTAAATGACACGACTGGCCCCTGATGTGACAGGATAACCTGTGACAGGACTGGAACAGGAAGTGATAGGTGGGTGGATTGGGCAGGAGTTGGAATTAGGAATGGTATAGGGGTGGACTAGGATGTTGTGGTGGTTGGGTGGGTGATGGAACATCACTTTAGGAGGGGCGTGAAAGATCTCGGGTAGGATATCCCCTTTTTCAGGGCATGATGAAGGGTAATCAAAGACTTGGCAAGGGATGTGGTTCAGTTGTTCCATCCTGGGCGGTACTGGGCAATGAAAGGGGCACTCCTTTGCGGCTGGTTCTAGGGGGTGTGAGGGGAAATTGCATGGGAGAGCTGTTTGTGGCCTAAGTCTGGAGGACAGTGTTGCTTTTTTATATATTTGTTTTTATTTAATGCTACTGCTTTCGAGCATGACTCATTTTCAAGTGGTAGGCACCACTTGAAAATAAGCCATGTTTAAAACTCGCAACAATAAATAAAAAATATGTGTAAAAAAGCAGCTCTGGTGGAATATCATTATTATGCATTCTATGACCTATGGTGGCTTGATCATGTGATATCTTGAGGGGGTGCTACATTTGAAGTTGAGTAGTGGTGACAGTGATAACACTGATGTCACTCACCATATTGGCAGCTTTGTTGGATACAGCAGATTTGTTCCCCAGGAAAAATTCCATAGTTAACAATTAAGTACATAGATGAATAGTATGAAACTGAAAGGCGCTGATGACAGAACACCAAGGGCATAAAATGCTGATAATGCTCTGTTTTTAAGTATTTTTGTGATTGAATTTTCTCATTTTCAGAATACCCACATGCCAATTTGTTGTAAGGTTGTAACTCAATAAAGCAGATAAAACACCTTCTGCACCATTCAAAATTTTTTGCCATTTAATATCTGTTGATAACTTGTACTGTATTTCTGATTCTGAATCTGTAAACCTTATTACAGAAACTGTATTTAATACATAACTGATGTAATAGTGTACTTATTTCTGACTCTATATAATTCATTGTAAATATAATGAAAATATTGTAAAGTGCTGGGTAATAGCCAGGGGAACTTTATTTAAATATATCGATAGCAACAACGAAATGCCAGAAGCTGTGTCATTGTTTATCTTTGCTTAGGGAGAGTAGAGAGGATATAAAATGTAGACTGGCAATGGCAAGGAAAGTGTTTCTGAAGAAGAAAAAGTTGTTAACATTGAGTATAGATTTAAATGTCAGGAAGTCGTTTCTGAAAGTATTTGTATGGAGTGTAGCCATGTATGGAAGTGAAATGTGGACAGTAAATAGTTTAGACAAGAAGAGAATAGAAGCTTTCGAAATGTGGTGCTACAGAAGAATGCTGAAGATTAGATGGGTAGATCACATGACTAATGAGGAGGTACTGAATAGAATTGGGGAGAAGAGGAGCTTGTGGCACAACTTGACTAGAAGAAGGGATTGATTGGTAGGATATGTTCTGAGACATCAAGGGATCACCAATTTAGTATTGGGGGGCAGTGTGGAGGGTAAAAATCGTAGAGGGAGACCAAGAGATGAATACACTAAGCAGATTCAGAAGGATGTAGGGTGCAGTAGGTACTGGGAGATGAAGAAACTTGCACAGGATAGAGTAGCATGGAGAGCTGCATCAAACCATTCTCAGGAGTGGAGACCACAACAACAACAACAACAACAACAACAGGGAGAGTCTCTGTCGAGTGTTGCGAGCAGAGAGGAGGTAGAGCAGCTTGAGTCATGAAAGAGTGGTGAAGTGTTTATTGAGCACTCCCGCAGATCTGTGATGCAGCTGTGATCGCACCTGTGTGGGCGCACCTAGTTCGTTAACCCCCGAGAGTATTGAGAGCACGGTAGGTGTGGACAGGTGGAGGAAGCTGCAATTCTAACTATTCCCTGCCCCATAATTATCCATGGCTCTGGGAATGACTTGGAATTCTCATCTAACAGCAGCAGCAGCACCAGCGGCAACTCAGCATTGTTGTCAGCTACATTCATCATCATCTGTACAGTTACAACATCGTAAGACTGTTAAGTGAAAAGTTATAAACTTACATAGGCATAACTCAGTGACATTTCTTCACAAAGTATTACTAATTTGAATAATAACAGTTAATAATAATAATAGTTAAAACGTATAGAAAGTAAACTGCTTGCCTTTTTCTAAAATTTGGATTACATTGCACTGAGGTTACTAAAAGTAATTTTTTTTACACAACAAAGTTTTAGTTATGAAAAGGAAAGTTGCTACTCACCATATAGCGGAGATGCTGAGTTGCAGATTGGCACAACAAAAAGACTGTTATTTGTGACAGTCTTCTTGTTGTGCCTATCTGTGACTCAGCATCTCTGTTATATGATGAGTAGCAACTTTCCTTTTCATAGTATTGTTACATTTCATCCTGGATTTTTCAAAAGTTTTAGTTACATTTATTTAACCAGTAACTCCATTTAATTTTACTTTCAAAATTTAGTATTTCAGAATAAGTAACTGCAAACACAGTGCTTTCTGATTCATTTATTTTTTCATGAACTGTTGTGCTGTGGAAAAGCGTGACAACCTTCTGTTGCCATGCCAGTGATTATTGCTTAAATTTCTTTGTCATTACCTTTCTTAAGATTCTGGAGATCATTCCCCTAGTGGGCTGGTGACTGTTTAATTATCCCGTTTCTAGCTTATCAGTATTTTCTTTGTATTATCAGTAATTTTTGTAGTAAATATTACGTGGTACACTTTTCACCCCTGTGTGGTTTGTGAATGATTGCAGTATATTACACCCATTTCAAAATTATCATCTGTATTTAGATTAGGTTTAGAATAGATTCTTCCTTCAGAAGGATCTGTTGTACACTTTCCTCCAACTAACTGGTGTTATTTTCCTTTGGTAATGATAGCCTTACTCACTGTGAAATTTTATTAGGCATATGCAATCATGGTCAGTTGTATCACAGTCCAGTAGGCCGAATAAGAATGGTGAGGTTACAAGGTTCAATGTAAAATGAACACGTTTCACAACAAAACGATTTTTTAAGACCTGAAGATGACAGCAAGGCCTGTCAAAACTGATTGTGTTAAGTAAAAAAATATTTATGCACTCTAGGCTGTTAAATGTTTTAGCTAGTATTTTTTTGAGTTCAGACTACTTCATCTGAGAATCGATATTCATTCCTACATTGCAGTCTATAGAGGTACCATATACATTTAATTTAACAGTGGCATTTTCCCTCTTCAGTCTGAAATTTGTTGCATTTGTTTTTCTTATGCTCAGTGTAGCTTTAGTGCATATTGACCAACTGTAAACTTCATTAGGGTTTTCATTTGCTTTCACTGCAAGGAGTTCTCTCTCTCCCTCTCTCTCTTTTTTCCCAGTAACTATAATGCCGCTGACATCAACAAAGAGATATTTTCCCCCATGGCTAACACTATCGGGAAAGTTGATTGTTGATGCTGTAGTTGTAATTACACTTGTTGCAATGTTGAATTCTATAAAACCACGGATGATGGTTATGAGAGTGCTACTGATCTCATCTGTGATATTTGTGTTTGTCCCCATACAAAATTATGTCAATTTTATGGATGAGACTGTATCTAGAACTCCTGTTAATTTGTTAAAAAAAGTGTCCACTCTACCACTGGTGAGTCACAACCATAAAAATAATTACTTTTCTGTTGATGTTAAGTCCTGTTACTTCAATAGCTGATATTTCAAAAGTATTTGTCTTCACTAACTAAGTCAAGCCCCAGTTTAAACTATTTGCCTTTTCTTACATAAATGCACAATATCCCGCCATCTGAAGAATTCCTCCAGTCAGAGCTTTTTTTAATGACATCCAGTAAATATTAATTTTAGCTTGTCAGAATATATCTTGTGAGTGTTGGATGCAGAAGCTTTTAAATTAACGGGGGCACACTTTATACAGTGGAAACTGTTGTCTGGATTAACTTTCTGAACTAGCTATAACAATCTTCCCTTTCCAGTCCTGTTTAGCTGTAAATCATGCCTAAAGAAACCCCATCTATCAATAGTCCTGACTGGTATCAGTGCAACATGTGTAAAGTCAGCTGCCATCTATTTATACCATTGATCAGATGTTCTTGAGAAAGATTATGTCAAGTGGATTTTGAGAATCTACATGATATTTTATACTGACAAAATATGTAAGTATGATAACTATCAAATTGTCTGCTAATATGAATGGACATTACCAAACTATCTAAAAGCAAATTTGATCACAGTTGCTGAACATGCAGCCCACACCATCAGAAATGCCTTCAGTGGTTGCTTCAAAACTTGTAAATTGAATCTGTCTCCCAGCCAGTTCCTCCCCCCAATCATCATTTCCATGAACTGTCCAGATGAGAACACAATCTCTGTTCTCAGTCAGCCACCACTTCCCGTTCACAGAGCCAATATCTTCTTGTGCCATTTTTCAGCCCATTCACCTGATTATCTAACCTTGTACATCCATTCTAGTCTCTCATCTTCCTCTTTCGTGCACTTTTGATTACTCCTATTCCACGTTTAGTCACCACTACACTTCTACTGACAGCTATCTATGTTCTCCTTTTCCGGCTTCCATTATTACCCTGCAGCCTCCTTTGGTCAAAGACTTTCTTAATGAAAGAATTTAATTTTTCGGTGCCATCAATTGATGGTGAAATGAGAAATGCTATGTGTTTGGGAACAATACAATTGAAGACATTACAAATATGTTTGTACTGAGGATGAACTTTGTCAGAAGCTACTGACCATACGTTTCCTCAATTCTTCACTTAATAAACTTCTATTTCAGATTTTTCTTGCAATTGTGTCTCCACAACAAGGCAGTGAGGTGACATTTTGTAAACTCTGCTGTATTTTGTCAAAAGAAGCAAATTTTAACATGGAAACAAGAAAAGTGAGTAGGTTTTACTCAAAATACACCACTCATGGGACTTCGCTGAAAGTTACAAATGGTTAACAAACCAAGTGCAAACAAACTGCTGCATTTTCATTGGAATTCTTTTCAGATACTAATCAAAGCAGAGGTGACAGATTGTTCTGAATTTCAGTATGTAAGTGTGGGTGTGGAGGGGCTCCACTCAATGTTTACTAAAAATGTGAGCCTCAGTTTGGAATGGCACTTCTCCTCCAGCTCTTGGTGTTTCCCCTATAGCATCTGTCTGTAACCCCCACCACTACCACTTGTGTCTGTATATGTGTGGATGGATATGTGTGTGTGTGCGAGTGTATACCCGTCCTTTTTTTCCCCCCTAAGGTAAGTCTTTCCGCTCCCGGGATTGGAATGACTCCTTACCCTCTCCCTTAAAACCCACATCCTTTCGTCTTTCCTTCCCTCTTTCCTGATGAGGGAACAGTTTGTTGCGAAAGCTTGAATTTTGTGTGTATGTTTGTGTTTGTTTGTGTGTCTGTCGACCTGCCAGCACTTTCATTTGGTAAGTCACATCATCTTTGTCTTTAGATATATTTTTCCTATGTGGAATGTTACCCTAAAACAAAGATGAGATGACTTACCGAACGAAAGCGCTGGCAGGTCGATAGACACACAAACAAACACAAACATACACACAAAATTCAAGCTTTCGCAACAAACTGTTGCCTCATCAGGAAATTCCACATGTTATAAGTGCAACAAAAAATTAGAATGAAAATTAGAACACACTTTGCTATTCAAAACGTAAATAAAATGTAAACAGAGGAATTTCATTTTGCTGATTGTCATTTTCAGAATTAGCTCGTTACCAAATTCAAAATGATATCACACTGTATAAAAATTATATTATCACTATTTATGTTGTCACAGCTAAATCATAACAGATAGGATAGAAATCACTCAACTGATAAATTAGATTTATTATTTATTTATTATAAAAAATGTCTTTTAATTCTTTCAGGACAATGGCAATGGGTCTCAATTCACTGTCTGGTCAGCTGGGAACTTTCACTGGGAACTATTCATTTCCTTATTTATTAGCTGCTGATTGCATAGCTCCATTTTCTATGCTAACTGCTTTGGTACTTGGTAAGTTCTTTTAATTGATTACTTACACCCATTCTAAATGTGGGGCTAGCAAATCTGTAATTGCTTGTAAATAACAAATAATAGAGTACAAGTATACTGGGAGAGAAGAGGCTATATACATAGCAGGCAGTATTGACTATACAGACTTTGTCAAGATAATGGCTGAAATGTTGTTCAGTATGCTATCACTATCTTCTTTGTTCCAAGAGTTGTTTTCCTATGATTAATAATTAAAGCATGAATCATTCATTGGCAGTCCTTTAGTGTTTTGTATCTTCTTTTGAAAGTTATTGTTTATGGTAGTTGTTTCTAACACTTTTCTCTGCTTGCATTAAGTATGAGATATAATAAATGAACAGATATTTTATTTTCTAAAAACACAAGTTGCAGGTGAATGTTTTAAAATATTTGTGTCTTGTGAAATGTTTTATGTGTGTCAGTGTGGTTGAAATTGATGCGAAGGTTTAGGAGGAGACAACAATGGACTTGGAAGAGCAGTTAAACACAACGGACATTGTCTTGAAAGGATGATATTGGAATGTAGTTGAATTAAATCAGGTGATGCTGAGGGAATTAGATTAGGAAATGAGACACTTAAAATTGTAGATGAGTTTTGGTATTCGGGCAGCAAAATAAATGATGACAGCCAAGGTAGAGAGGATATAAAATATAGACTGTCAATGTCAAATTTATCAACATTGAATATGGATTTCAGTGTTAGGTAGACTTTTCTGAAGGTATTTGTTGGGACTGCATTCCTTGTTTGGAAGTGAAATATGTATGATAAACAGTTTAGACAAAAAGATAATAGAATCTTTTGAAGTGTGGTGCTACAGAAGAATGTTGAAGATTAGAGTTTGTATCATGTAACTAATGAGGAGGTACTGAATAGAACTGGGGATACAAGAAATTTGTGGCACACCTTGACTAAAAGAAGGGATCATCTGATAGGACACATTGTAGGTTGCAGTAGTTATGCAAGGGCTTGCACAGGATAGAGTAGCATGGTGAGCTACATCAAACCAGCCTTGGACGAAAAATTACAGCAACACAACAGACTACTACTCATTATATAGAGGAGATCTGAAACTGCATACAGGCACAAGAAAGACTGCTAACATGTGAGCTTTCAGCCAAATGGCTTTCTTCTAAAGTATGCAACACACGCACATTGAAAGAAAGACAGTAGTGTATCACAGCGTAATAACAAGAGCCTGAGGAATCATTCTCAACACTGCATGAAATCATTGTAGAAGAGCTCCTTATGTGCTTCATTATGGCGACCAAATCAGAGTATGAAAATACACACAAATAACAGAAATAGTTGCCTAATGATGTGAAGCAGGACAATAATTTGTGGTTGACACATGATAATTTGCTTTTGAAATTAGGGTACAGTTGTCAGAGAGGGGGACACAGAGAGAGAGAGGGAGTGAGTAAGTCAGGGGAGGGGGTTGTGTAGAGGCTGTTTAATTGCTTCTCTGCATCACTGTACTAACTTTGCTGCTCAAATAAAGTAATTTCTAACTATTCACATATGGTACTAAAATTTCTACAAAGCATAGCTTATCTTCACCACAGTGATTATTTTTTGCTGGATTAGTATCATAGCTGTATATAATAATGTTGTAGTGCACGGCTTGAAAGATAGAAGTTTAATTACAGTAATGCTATGTTTACAGTGACTGCTGGTGTTACATTATTGCTTCCTGACACAAATAAGGCTTCTCTCCAATAAGGAACTTAGCAGTGAAAATGATCCATCAATGGAGATGAGCTCGAGTTTGAACTGTGTGTTCATTGGTTGATCAACTTAGTAGCAGTACCAGAAAAGTGATCAGTGAGTTCAGAAAGTAAAAATGAAATTGATTCTAATATTTTGTCTCCAGTATTTTATATGTGAAAAGATAATATGAAAGACCAATACTGAAAATGTGTTAACAAAGGGCAAGCAGAGCTTCAAATCACATATTCCTCTTCATATGATTTCATTTATTCCCATGACTGTAATGCCATTAACATTTTTTTATCCAATAAAACTTATTTCTTATTTATTACTACTGGTAGTGTTTGTGATGTATCTGGACTTTTTTGTTATTTTTGCAACTTATGTAAGTCTTTCGTCTTATCAAACAATGAGAAATCTTGGATGGAATGTAACTATATTATGAAAAGGATAGTTGCTACTCACCATAAGTGGAGATGCTGAGTCGCAGATAGGCACAACAGAAAGATGGTCAGAAAGGGAGCTTTTGGCCAACAAGACCTTTGTTGAAAATAGACAACACACACACACACACACACACACACACACACACACACACACACTGATGCAAATGTAACTCACACACTCATAACCACAGTCTCTGCCAGCTGAAGCCAGACTTTGTCTCATGATACATACAACAGACAAAGAAGCTTTCTCTTTTTTTTTGACAAAAAAGCTTTCACTTTTTTTACTCTTCTTGGGCAAGTGGTTTTTACTTGAAAGTGCTATATAATAGTGGACAAGACTTCAGTATTAAAGTTGTTTTCTGTAACATACGGAATGTACATTTGTGATTGAAAGTAATACTAATTTTCACATTATAGAAATGCAATGGTCATCGCCAAATCCCTTCAGTAGCTGTGCTGAGTGTTAGTGCTTAGAGAATGTATATTGTCTTGGAAGAGCACTGTAGTTTAATCCATACATAAGACATAGAGAACATAGTGGAAAGTTGAAAACTTTGTCTTGTCATGAAGCAGGTTCAGATGCTGCTCATGAAGAGCAACAGCTTTTGTGTGAGTCAGTAGCGGTAGTGTATATATAGGTTTACTGATTTGAAGCTATGCCTCTGAAGTCCCATGTAATTTTTTCTCGGACTGTCCCACTGTTATGAGATTTGACAAAAATTATTTTGTTAAATAAAGTACGCAGCACTGCAGCAATCAATTTTTGGTCTCTTCATATTTATTAACATGTACAATGTTCCCCTTTTTATGGTCAGTTTTGTAACATGCAAATGCCTCAGAATTCAGAATATACCAGTAAGCTCTTAAGCTTACTTGGAATCTTGAAAGGAATTAGCTTGGGTTATCATGCCCAACGTGAGTCCAGCACTACCAACTCCATACTTTGCAGAAAAATGAGCATGTGCAGGATACTTAATTTAGCTATTAATGATCTCATTGGTCTTGAAAACTTCCAAGTTTGCAATCTCCAACATTCAGTTCTGTGATAATATAGATAGTTGCCAAAAATAAAAAGTTGGCTTTCAGTTTTAAAAACTCTCCTAGGTTTATTCAGTCAGTCAGTAAATCGCACACATATAATTCAAGCTGCTGAACATTTCAATGTAAGCACCAATATTGCATAACATTTCAACATACATGAACTCTACAAAAATATGTCTGCACTCTGTAGCATTACTGCATCTGTCTCTTGGGCTTGTTTGTGACAAACATCATGCACTTGGTTCAGATTCAGTATGTTGTTTACATTTTGATCTCCTTATACTGGTGACTAAAGGAAGTTCACATTTATGTTAAAAACAAAACAGTTTTTTATTATTGTTAAAAACAAAGCAGATTTAGATGATTTTCACATAATTATTCTACATCTAGGTAATGATCAGTAAGTATAAAAATGATATTTATCATTTTTAACAGCACAAGGAACTTGAGCTCAGCATTTTCTTGCAACTTTGAATACAAGAACACATTTTAATGTCCACCTTTATCTTATGGTGACATCCTAGGTTTTATATGTTAATTCAGTGTTTCAAAAATCTGAATAAGATTTTACTGTCAACATTTGTGAAAATGAAGTGTGTTTTGGAATTTTGATTTAAGATGCAATTTAAATTTTGTGTGTGTGGATTATAACTTGTCACAATACGTTTAACAAAATTTAAAGTACATTGTGAATACTTCATCTTGTAAGCTTTCTAATTCTTGAAAGTTAATGACTTTTCATACAGGTAGATATTTTGAAGCTAAGTATTATGTTAGAGTACATACTATTCTGTATTTTGTAATAGTTTGGATGGCCATTCAGGCTCTGACACAAGTTGTGGCAGTTAGCAATGCAGATCAAACATTATTTACATGTACATTGCTTCCCACTCTATTAATTTTAGATATTTGCATGTTACAGACATTGTTACAGTGATTTGAAGAACAAAATGATAGTTGCACTGATAAAAGTCATTAAAAAAGCTTTCTTTCCTTTATCAGTCATGAGAATATCCGCTTATAACTGCCCATCCCCCCCTCCCCTCTCAAGAGGTCCATAGATATTCCACTACGGACAGAATTCTATAAATTTTGCCCACATACAAATTAGAATTTTCTTAATTAGGCCAAAAATATGCATGTTATCATGTTGAGAATAGCAAAATATCTTAAAGTTTCTGTATGTCTGAGCATACATATAAATGGTTATGGATAAAAATATCAGATTATTAGAATAAACATATCAAAATATTTAAATTGTTAATATGGTATTTTAAATACAGGACTGCATAAGTGGAGTGCTGAAAAGTGATAGATTTTCGAAGAAATTTAAACAGTATAATAAAATTACATAGTTACCTTAAAGCTTTCTTGAATAACAAAAATATTGATTTTCCTTAGGATTACTGATTCATCTAGTCTCTGGAATTTGCTCTACAGCTGTGCATGACTCCCTTAATAATAGAATCTTGATTGTTCTACTACACGCATATATGAGATGCGATCAAAAAGTAATGGGAATTTTTATTTTTCTTCAAGAATATCTATTTATTCATCAACATCAACGTTGTCCCCTTCAAAGCAATCCCCCTCAGATGTAAAACACTTGCACCAGCAGTTTTTGCAATTTTGGAAACAATTCCGGATATCTCTTTTCATTATGGTGTTCTGTTTATTTGACGATTCTGTTTTTATCTCATCAGTTGTGGTAAAACATACAGTGGCTGAGGAAACATAATGTTTTTCTTTTTTTTTTCCAAGAAAATCGTGAACAAGCACTGAGATGTGAGCATGAGCATTATTGCAAAGCAGTTTCCATGAGTGGTTTTGCCACAATTCTGTTTGTTTCCTTCAGATTGCTTCATGCAAATGGCACATAACTTCCAGGTAGTATTCCTTTTGACCGTACATCCATAAGGCAGGAACTCATAATGCACTATCCAGCTCATGATGCACTATTCCATTGTAATTAGAGAAAATGGTGAAAAGAGCCTTCACTTGTGATTATGTCAAATTTTTGTTCAATTTTTACACCTCAGGCAGTTTTCATTGGGATGATGTCATATCCATAAGCCCATGTTTTGTAACCTGTTATAATCTTCTTTGAAGTTCTGGATCATTGTCAACTTCATTCAGCATTACTTGAGCATGTCGATGTGATCATTACTTAAGCATGTCGATGTGATATTGTTTTTCGTTGAAATTCAGTAATTTCATAACAAACTTTGCTGCTACACATTTGATGCCCAAAACACCTGAAAAAATTGTTTGGCATGAGCCAAAGGATATTCAGACACCATAAGCAACCTCTCTTATGGTGATTTTGTGATTTTACAGAACCATTTTCCTTACTTCTTCCACATTGTTGTCAATAACTGATATGCTAGGGCGTCCACGGCAGTTGTCGTCTTTGATACCTTCTGATCCCTCTTTGAGAAATTTAAACCACTTGTAAAACCTTGTCTTCCTCTTAGTAGCCACAGTCAACACTTCAGATGCGGTGCTGCAGTTTATTTCATTTTTCAAGAAAAATTTAATGCAAATTCTTTGATCTATCTTTTTTGAAAGTAAAAACTTGCCAAGCACTCGAAAACACATATACAACCATTTTGACTGTCAATAATAAACTAAATATTCAAAAAAGTTGAAAATGCAAACAAACATCAGGAACATGTGTACCAACAAGATTAAGAAAAATAAATTTGAAAATTGAATCTATAAAGCCTATAAAGGCTGCAAAATTAAAAAATTTCCATTACTTTTTGTCACACCTCGTAAATGTAATTTCTTTAGGCATGAAAGTGACTGAAACAATGGGTACTTGCCAACAGTCAAAAATAACAAAAAAACACTGAGTTGAAATTTCTCAAGTAATGAGCACAGCTCTTTTTTTGGGGTATGACAGTTCACCTTAATCAAAACCATAGATATTATATAAGAATCACACAAAAAAGAGTATGAAAAACGTACTTAAACCTTAACGTAAAGGACATATATATCCAAGGTAACTTTCATACACTTAGTAATTTTGCATGTTCTACAATCAGTTAGTCAGAATTTTTAGCACGACAATAAAGTTGAAATTTAGCAAAGATATAGAGTTTCAGGGAGAGCATAAGGGAACAATTGACAAGAATGGGGGAAATAAATGCAGTAGAAGAAGAATAGGTAGCTTTGAGGGATGAAGTAGTGAAGGCAGCAGAGGATCAAGTAGGTAAAAAGATGAGGGTTAGTAGAAATCCTTGGGTGACAGAAGGGTTCAAATGGTTCAGATGGCTCTGAGCACTATGGGACTTAACTTCTGAGGTCATCAGTCCCCTAGAACTTAGAACTAATTAAACTTAACTAACCTAAGGACATCACACACATCCATGCCTGAGGCAGGATTCGAACCTGCGACCGTAGCGGTCACGTGGTTCCAGACTGTAGCGCCTAGAACCGCTCGGCCACCCCGGCCAGTGACGAAAGGGGAAAATATAAAAATGCAGTAAATGAAGCAGGCAAAAAGGAATACAGACAACTCAAAAATGAGATCGACAGGAAGTGCAAAATGGCTAAGCTGGTGTGGCTAGAGGACAAATGTAAGGATGTAGAGGCTTATCTCACTAGGGGTAAGATAGATACTGCCTACAGGAAAATTAAACAGACCTTTGGAAAAAAGAGATCCACTTGTATGAATATCAAGAGCTCATATGGAAACGCAGTTCTAAGCAAAGAAGGGAAAGCAGAAAGGTGGTAGGAGTATATAGAGGGTCTATACAAGGACGATGTACTTGAGGACAATATTATGGAAATGGCAGAGGATGTAGATGAAGATCAAATGGGAGATATGACACTGCGTTAAGAGTTTGACAGAGCACTGAAAGACCTAAGTCAAACCAAGTCCCCGGGAGTAGACAACTTTCCATTAGAACTACTGACAGCCTTGGGAGAGCCAGTCCTGACAAAACTCTACCATCTGGTGAGCAAAATGTATCAGACAGGCAAAATATCCTCAGACTTCAAGAAGAATATAATAATTCCAATCCCAAAGAATGTAGGTGTTGACAGATGTGAAAATTACCAAACTATCACTTTAATAAGACACGGCTGCAAAATACTAACACAAATTCTTTACAGACGAATGGAAAAACTGGTAGAAGCTGACCTCGGGGAAGATCAGTTTGGGTTCCGTAGAAATATTGGAACATGTGAGGCAATACTGACCCTACGACTTATCTTACAATCTAGAGTAAGAAAAGGCAAACCTACATTTCTAGCTTTTGTAGACTTAGAGAAAGCTTTTGACAATGTTGACTGGGATACTCTCTTCAAAATTCTGAAGGTGGCAGGGGTAAAATACAGGGAGCGAAAGGCTATTTACAATTTGTACAGAAACCAGATGGCAGTTATAAGAGTTGAGGGACATGAAAGGGAAGCAGTGGTTGGGAAGGGAGTGAGACAGGGTTGTAACCTCTCCCCGATGTTATTCAATCTGAATGTTGAGCAAGTAGTAAAGGAAACAAAAGAAAAATTCAGAGTAGGTATTAAAATCCATGGAGAAGAAATAAAAACTTAGAGGTTCGCCGATGACATTGTAATTCTGTCAGAGACAGCAAAGGACTTGGAAGAGCAGTTGAATGGAATGGACAGTGTCTTGAAAGGTGGATACAAGATGAACATCAACGAAAGCAAAATGAGGATAATGGAATGCAGTCAAATTAAGTTGGGTGATGCTGAGGGAATTAGATTAGGAAATGAGACACTTGAAGTAGTAAAGGAGTTTTGCTATTTGGGGAGCAAAATAACTGATGATGGTCGAAGTAGAGAGGATATAAAATGTAGACTGGCAATGGCAAGAAAAGCATTTATGAAGAAGAGAAATTTGTTAACAATTTGTAAACATCTAGTATAGATTTAAGTGAAGGAAGTTGTTTCTGAAAGTATTTGTATGGAGTGTAGTCATGCATGGAAGTGAAACATGGATGATAAATGGTTTGGACAAGAAGAGAATAGAAGCTTTCGAAATGTGGTGCTACAGAAGGATGCTGAATATTAGATGGGTAGATCACATAACTAATGAGGAGGTACTGAATAGAATTGGGGAGAAGAGGAATTTGTGGAACAACTTGACTAGAAGAAGGGATCGGTTGGTAGGACATGTTCTGAGGCATCAAGTGATCACCAATTTAGTACTGGAGGGCAGCGTGGAGGGTAAAAATCGTAGAGGGAGACCAAGAAATGAATACACTACGCAGATTCAGAAGGATGTAGGCTGTAATTTAAACTGGGAGATGGAGAAGCTTGCACAGGTTAGAGTAGGATGGAGACCGCTTTAAATGGAAATATATTCAATTATGTCTTGTAGCTTCTTTGGAACAAAACAGAATTTGAGCCCATAGCCATGTACTATGGAGTTTGTGTCAATTCTTGTATGACTTGCTTTTCTACAAGTGGGTCTAATTTTGGTTCTTACACAAATATGTAAAAATCATTTAGCAATTGGGATTAATATGTTATGACTACACATTTAATTAGGCTCCACATGCTACAGTCATGATTTAAAGCAATATACAAGTTTGTTCTTCACATAGGATAAATTATTATGCCTCCACATGAGATCTGTGTAAACCACTCATGGAAACATGAAAACTGATTTCTTCTAAATGAACAAAAAGTTAATCCATTAAATTTTGGGCATGCAGCCGCGCAAATAAAATTTCCTCTACTGATATTTCGGCCGTGTATCATCCAGCCATCTCCAGAGCGAGTCACAAGACTGATGACAAGGTGCCAAGCGCGGCCTTATATGCTCCACCGCGGCGGTACTGCGCATGCAGGTCACAGATGCTGGTCGGCGGCAGAGACATACGCTTACACATGCGCCACCTGTGGCGAAGGCGTACGGACATTCGATTTGCTTATCGATGTTTGATCGGCGGCGGTGACACGATGATGACTTTTCTGCAATTTAATTACTCCAAGAGCCAGATTCCATGCTTTGTCCAAATTAAAACCATTATCTCTGTTTATTAAATAGTTGGCTAATCGAATTTCTATAGCTTCCTTGAATACAGATTCCCAAAAAGAAGAGGTGGATGTTAAAATCTTCACATCACTGTAATTCATGGAATGACCTGTATCAATACAATCTTCGGCCACAGCTGACTTGTCTGGTTGTAATAAGCGTGTGTATCTTCGGTGCTCCACACAGCTCTCATGAACGGTGCGTGTTGTTTGACCTATGTATGACTGCTTACAATTTCCGCAAGGAATCTGGTACACACCCGCCTTACAAAGCAGTAAATCGTCCTTCACAGAGCCGAGTAAAGCTGCAATCTTCATGGGGGGCTGGAAGATCACCTTAACACAGTGTTTCTCAACAATATGGCCTATCTTTGAAGAAAGAGCACCCACACAGGGCAGAAACGCCCTAGATCTGAAGAAATTACTATCTTCTTCCCCATCACATACCCGCTTGTTAGGTTTTGCATCGAATGCTCTACGAATTTGTCGCGGAGAATATCCATTCGATTTAAGAATGCTCTTGAGGTATGTTAGCTCTCCTTGTAAATTGTCTTCATCGGATATACAGTGCGCCCGATGCACTAAGGTCGTAAGGACACCCATGGTCTGAGAAGGTTGATGGCAGCTACTGGTATGAAGGTATAGATTTGTGTGCATTGGTTTCTGATATATGGCACATCCTAATGTGCCATCACTTTTACGGGACTGAATCGATGGCCCGACATGGGCTAAGTCTGACTGGGTTCGCGAAGTGGCCACAAAAAGACAGATTATCAAGTATAGCCAATTGAACCAGCCTTCTCAGGTGGACTCTGTTATTCAGCGCCCTGTCATAAATTTGACGGGTAAGGAATTGGACGAAGCTACGTTGTCTGTCTTAAGTAAAGAGCTAAATTTTGCCCCTACTCCAAAGACTTTGCCGATATCATCTTTCATCAGTGCCATTGAAGAAACTGTCCGACCACTATCAGAGGATTCTGTGGAAGAAATCAGACGAGAAACCTGTCAAGCAATCACGAAGCATCGTCCACAAAGAAGCAATGTTTCCAAGGAAGAAAGACGTGCGATACGAAAGGTGCATGAGGATACTGATACAGTCATCCTGCGTGCTGATAAAGGTAATGCTACCATCCTTTTGCCTCAGGAAGTCTACAAGGAAAAGATATGTGGTCTACTTAGTTCTGGTGCATACCGGAAGATTAACAAAGATCCTACTAACAAGGTGACAATAAGGACTGCTGCCTTGCTGAACGCTTCATCACTACCGAAGGAAGTCATAAGAAGTTTAAAAGTATGAGGTGCAGTACCACAGAGATTTTATGGTCTTCCTAAAGTTCACAACATGGGTAAGGATGAGCGTCTAGAGGACTTGTCTATGAGACCTATAATGAGCACTATTGGTTCACCAACATATTTTTCTGCCAAATATTTAGCTTCCTTATTAAAACCATTGGTAGGAAAATGTAGTCACCACATTCATAATTCTATGGATTTTATTCAGAGACTTAGCAATGTCAGGCTAAATAGTATGGATGTGCTTGTTAATTTTGACGTGGTATCATAATACAGCAAGGTACCTTTAAAGGACTCTTTATCTCTTATCAGCCAACATTTTGATAAGAACATTATGGCCTTATTTGAACATGTGCTTTTATCATCTTATTTTCAGTTTGATGGTGAATTTTATGAGCAAATTGATGGTGTTGCCATGGGAAGCCCCCTCTCCCCTCTGGTAGCTAATTTATTCATGGAAGACTTCAAGGACAAGGCACTGGACTCAGCATGTTTTAAACCTACAGTCTTCTGGAGGTACGTAGATGACACATTTGTGGTATGGCCCCATGGTATGGATGAATTACATCGATTTCTTGAGCATTTGAATTCCATCCATGCTAGCATTAAATTTACTATGGAAATAGAAAAAGACGGCTACCCCCCCTTTCTGGATGTTGTCGTTCGCTGTAAAAGTGATGGCACATTAGGACATGCCGTATATTGGAAACCAATGCACACAAATCTACATCTTCATGCCAGTAACTGCCATCACCCTTCTCAGACCATGGGTGTCCTTAAGACCTTAGTGCATCGGGCGCACTGTAAATCCGATGAAGACAATTTACAAGGAGAGCTAACATACCTCAAGAGCATTCTTAAATCGAATGGATATTCTCCGCAACAAATTCATAGAGCATTCGATGCAAAACCTAAAAAGCAGGTATGTGATGGGGAAGAAGATAGTAATTTATTCAAATCTAGGGCGTTTCTGCCCTATGTGAGTGCTCTTTCTTCAAAGATAGGCCATATTCTTGAGAAACACTGTGTTAAGGTGATCTTCCGGCCCCCCACGAAGATTGCGGCTTTACTCGGCTCTGTGAAGGATGATTTACTGCTTCGTAAGGCGGGTGTGTACCAGATTCCTTGCAGAAATTGTGAGCAGTCATACATAGGTCAAACAACACGCACCGTTCATGAGAGCTGTGTGGAGCGCCGAAGATACACACGCTTATTACAACCAGACAAGTCAGCTGTGGCCGAACATTGTATTGATACAGGTCATTCCATGAATTACAGTGATGTGAAGATTTTAACATTCATCTCTTCTTTTTGGGAATCTGTATTCAAGGAAGCTATAGAAATTCGATTAGCCAACTATTTAATAAACAGAGATAATGGTTTTAATTTGGACAAAGCATGGAATCTGGCTCTTGGAGTAATTAAATTGCAGAAAAGTCGTCATCGTGTCACTGCTGCCGATCAAACATCGATAAGCAAATCGAATGTCTGTAGGCCTTCGCCACAGGTGGCACATGTGTAAGCGTATGTCTCTGCCGCCGACCAGCATCTGTGACCCGCATACGCAGTACCGCCACGGTGGAGCATATAAGGCCACACTTGGCACCTTGTCGTCAGTCTTGTGACTCGCTCTGAAGATGGCTGGGCGATACACGGCCGAAATATCAGTAGAGGAAATTTTATTTGCGCGGCTGCATGCCCGAAATTTAATGGATTATTCATTACGCCGAGAAGTTGAAAATGACTGAGAGCAATAGTGTTTGCATAGAGTTGTCAGTGCTAACATACAGGCAACACTGCATGAAATAACTGCCGAAATCAATGTGGGATGTCCAACAAATGTATGTGTTAGGACAGTGGCAAAATTGGGCATTAATGAGTTACGGCAGCAGATGACCAACACTATTGCCTTTGCTAACAGCATGAAATCGCCTGCAGCACCTCTCATGGGCTCGAGACCATATTGGTTGGGCCCTAGATGACTGAAAAACTATGGTTGGGTCAGATGAGTTCCAATTTCAGTTGGTTATTTTATTTAATCGTATGGCTAGGCCCCCCCGTCGGGCAGGCCGTTCACCGGGTGCCAGTTTTTCAATCTGATGCCACTCTGGTAACCTGCAGTCGATGAGGATGATAGGATGACGAGGACAGCACAACACCCAGTCCATGGGTGGAGAAAATTCCCCTACCCAGCAGGGAATTGAACCTGGGCCCAGAGGATTGACAATCTGTCATGCTGACCATGCAGCTACTGGGGCAGACGATTTCAGTTGGTAAGAGCTGACGGTATGGTTTGAGTGTGGCCCAGACCCCATGAAGCCATGGACCCAAGTTCCCAAGTTGTCAGCGAGTCGCTGTGCATGCTAGTGGTAGTTCATAATGGCATTGGCTGTTTTGCATGGAATGGTCTGGGTCCTGTGGATGTTCAGCTACTTGGAGGCCATTTACAGCCATTTGTGGACTGCATGTTTCCAAACAAAGATGTAATATTTATGGATGACAATGCACCATGTCACTGAGCCATGCTCACGACTGGTTTGAAGAACATCTGGACTATTTTAGCAAATCGTTTGACCATCCAAATCTTACATGAATCCCATTGAAACATCTATAGGACAATCGAGATGTCAGTCAGTGCATAAAATCCTGCACTGGCAACACTTTCACAATCATGGATGGCTGTAGAGGCTGCATGGCTCTATATTTCTGCAGGGGAATTTCTGTGAACGATCAGAATATACTGTGACGTTATGATCCATTAAATAATTTTTGTAATTACTAAAGGTCCAGTGTACAGCAAGGAGTTTCTTTTCTGTTAGTTTGTCTCTCCTCTCATGTTGAGTAAGATTCTGCTAACAAATGCAGTGGTGTAATATTTTTTCCCCCATTTTCTGCTCTTAACTGAAAAAAAAAATGGGCTTCCAACCTATATTCACTGGCATCACAGCAGAAACAAAAAGGCAATAGAAAGTTATATGTAGATGGAATGCTATAGCTACATAAGGGTTGTTTTATTTTGTCAAAACTTCCCATCAGTTCTTATCCCATATTAAAATGGCATTTTACCTCAAAAGGGTCCTCAGTTTGTGGCCCAGTGGCTAGCATTGTTGCCTCTGGATCACAGGGTCCCGGGTTCGATTCCTGGTTGGGTTGGGGAGTTTCTCAGACCGGAAACTGGATGCTTGTATGGTCATCACCATCACCACCACCACCACCACCATCATCAACATCATCATTCATGAAAGTGGCTAGATTGGACTGTGTAAAAATTGGGACTTTATACAGGCGCTGATGACAGCGCAGATGAGTGCCCCACAAACCAAACGTCATCATCATCATCATCATCATCCCTCAACAGGCAAGGAGCAGTGATATGTATACTTTCTATTGAATCCACTCGACCTGAAAAAAGATTTCAATTGCCTTCTGCTCTTAGGTGCAGGAAATTCTGCTGTAGCTTTCAGTTTATGTCAGTCAGACTTAGTAACTTCTTGGAAAAGCAGTGTTCCAGTGTTCATCCCCCCTGTACCCCAACTAAGTTAATCAGAAATCTTCATATGAGCCAGTAATGATCCTCCTGATTTTGACTGCATACAAGAATATCATCCACATATATGACCTTAGTTCCTGTCCTAGCAAGCAATCTAATGTTCTTATAAATTCAGCATATGATACAGTCAATGCAAATGGAACAACTTTGTACTGATACCATTTCCAGCTGTACAATAAAGCTGAACATTTCCTTGACTCATGGTCTAATGGTATTTGTTGGAACCCTGCAGCCAAATCCAAGACAGTCATCAGTTTTACACTTTGAAATTTACGGAATAACTCATCAATAACAGCTGCAATCAGTGGACAGCTGTTGTCATTGCTACTCCTTTCAGTGATGTGAAAACTTTTTAGTTTCTGCAACTCTTCTTAGACAGCAGATCTGACAGGTATACTGCACCGTTTAATATAGAATGGTTTATATGGCTTCAATTTTAATAAACATTCAAAAATTCTCACAAATTCCAAGAACGTTACTGAACAAATTTCCATAGTCCCATATCAATGATGTAATGTTTTTCTTTGGATGTCATTTAACCCATTAGTGTCAGCCACCTTCTCTGCAGTTAATTTCATGGAATCCTCATCTTCATTCCTCCATTTCTTATGTCTTTTTATTTTACAATTCTTTTACAAAAGATAAATTATTAATTTTACCTCTCTCATACACCTCTCTTCCTCCCCCCCCCCCCCCCCTCCCCCCATGGAGTCCTGTGAAAGAACAGACACTATGCAGATCCCACAGCTGTGAAACACTATATGTAAACTGAAGGGGGACTACAGTTGATACCAGTCATCCCTCTTCAGTTTACATTAATTTTAACCTCTGCATACAATTTATTTCCTTTCAAAAACTTTTTGTTGGTTACTACACACCTTTGATCTTTAAGTGTTCCAGATGGGCTTTGGCTGCATGGTAGTTTGTTATACTTCACCTCATGCACCAAATGCTTAAATAAGTTGCCAACCGGACACTCCTTTTATATACAATGAATGTTGCTTACTGAATATTCAGTTGCTGTTAAGTAATCACAGTCCACCTAGTCTGTGCCCTGAATCCGTGTGCCTTCTTCCTCCAACTTGGCTCATTCTTTGCCTCCTTACAGGCTGCAGATAAAGCTGCTGAAAATTAACTTCTCATCCTCACCCATTCCACCATATAAATAAGAATTGAGATTCAATTCAACTGCTTATATTGTCTTCAAAATTACACCTCATTTATATGATAAATGATGACAGTTACTAACTCGTACACTGCCTCCCTGTACCATGTACATAACAGAACTGATATTCAAGTTGATAACTAACAATTACAAGACATTTATTACCTTTGACATTTCGCATTCTTAGATTTCATGGAGCTCTTTCTTTTGCACTGCCTGCTGCATGGAACTCATACCTCCACCTTAGCAGGTAGGGTAATCTGATTGCTAGCCACTTCCATACAGTTCACTGGATTGTTAGCTCTGATATCAACACCTATCATTTAAAACACTTCCCAATAGTAGGGCGCTCACCACTTATTGACTACTCTCAGACACAAACATCTTTTCTCTGAAATATGTATTTAACGATGTGATACATCTGTTTCAAGGAATGGGATGTATCGCTAATATCACTCCACTAAGAGAAAAAATGTCATGAGGACACATTCAACTTTAATTATTATACTACTGTTACATAAATAGACATGATAGCTTTGCTTTCACTTTCAGTTTTTCTTTTAGTTTATCATTGCAGTAATGACAAATGTCACTACTGACATGGAAAACATGGAAGGGTCTCAATTATAGAGAAATAAGAGTACGAAAAGAGGGTATTCAGAGTTGGTTCTCAAAGTTGAGAAGTAAGAAAGTGAAAAAATAGAATCATAATGTTGGACCCGAAGAACAAAAGAAGATAGACCCCAAAGACAGAATCCCTTCCCACCCCTCTACTACAGGACACCCTCCCTGTCTGGTTCTTCACTGGGTTGCTGGAGGATCCAGAGTGGCCGACTTGCCCTACAGAATGGTAATGTCCCAACTTCATCCAAACAAGCCCAGAAATGTGAGTCCAACACCCTGCTACTAAACAACAGAACTGTGTGTGTGTGTGTGTGTGTGTGTGTGTGTGTGCGTGAGTGAGAGAGAGAGAGAGAGAGAGAGAGAGAGAGAGAGAGAGAGAGAGAGAATTTGTAATGTCTGCAAATTCCACACTTCTCCTACAAATTGAACACAAACCCATCCACAATACAATCACTGAATATAAAGGTTAAAAAATATCTAATTCACATTGTTCAGAGTAAAAAATCTGTTCTCTTTCTTAATATTTGGGCTCACGTGATGATCATTGATTAACACTAGGTCTCCAGTATTAAACTGTCGTACTTGCACTTGCTCACTGCACTGTCAGACCCAACTTCCACATTGTCTATTTGGTTTTTTGTTATTTGTTGTTGTATTTCTTCTATTGGCAAGATTCTGTGCTTTGACCAACTAAAGAATTTTAATGAATGTGCTCCTGTAAACTGTTTGTCCATTATTTCTATGGGTGATAGGCCTGTAATTAGATGTGGCAGTTCGTTAATAATCATTTGAAACTCTGAAATCAGTTGTGCATAACCTGTGTATTACTTCAAACAATTGGTTCTATAAGGTTGAGCAGTTTCCTTCATTATTCATTCACAATGGCTACTTTGCGGGTGGTATTTTGAAATAGCAATGTGTTTAATGTTTTCCCATCCTAAAAATTCTTTAAATGCTTGACTGGTAAACTCTGGTCCATTGCCTATCAATATCCTATGAGGTTTTCCTGTACAATTGAAAAATTTCTTTAAATACCTAATTACTGTTTCAGTGTTAGTGTGTTTGATTGGATAGAGCTTAAGGTACTTGAACCAACACACTAACACTCCACTAGTACAAATATGTAAGTCACTTCTCACCTACTGGTGGGTAGTTAACCAAAAAAACCCGCTGCTGTGTGGTGGTGCAATCTCTTGGGTACAACTTATACAACCCTACCTGATTATTGTCTTTCATCCTTTGACATACTTTACAAGATCTTATTATTGATGATACTTTTTGACCTGTGTTTTTAAAGTAGTGAAATTTAACAATGTGTTTTATACATTTGCACACACCAAAATGTCCATACCGACTGTGAATAAAATTAATTAAACCAAACTCCACTGTTTGTGGTACACGCAATCTCCATCTTAGTCTAACTTTCTTGACTCTCCAAAATCACACATTCTTTTGGATAGTCCAGTCTGACACAGTGTTGTCTGTTGTTCTTCCCTGGTTCAATGTTGTCCATTTATCACCAAAATGTGGATCATTAATTATGTCTCATTTAATACATGAGGCTAAGTTCTGTACTTCATTATTCATATAGCTTAACGTGAGAAAGTTTACATTAAAGGTAAGTTCTGTCCTTACCACGCCATTCATTCCTAATGGTAAACACGTTAATACATCAGGTACTATATTTTGTGAAACCCTTTATATATCTAATATCAATCAATCTGGTATTCTTGGATAAAAAAGTACCCATCATATAAGTCTACTATGCAACAGGTGACTTTCCATAAGGAATGCTGAGGCTTGGTGATCAATATATACAATTACCTTTGGTCCCCAAATTAAAGTTTAAAATTTCTTAATGCTCCATACAATAGCTGTTTCTGTATAATTTAACTCATGCATACTTAAAGATTGACTTGCAAATGCTAGCATATTGTGCTCTCCCTAACTCGTATCCCATTTACCCTGAAACAACTTACATGATATCCCGTACTCAGAAGCATCAGTACTTAAGTTAAAGAGTAGATCCATTTGTCGATGTTTTAAAATTGGTGTTTCTACCATTGCTACTTTTAATTTTATTAAAACCATCAGACTCTCTGCTTCCTCAAATCCATTTTGATCTTTGCTTCAACAAGTTTAACAGTGGCAGGTTTTTTTCATTGGTTGAGCCTGAATATATTGCTGATAAAATCCTGCTAACCCTACAAAAGCCTTTAGCTATTTGGTGTTCTTTGGTTCTGGGCATTCTTTTACAACTCTGATTCGTTCTGGATCTGGTATTATCCCATTTACATCTACCAGGTGCCCAAGGATTCTGAGCTCCTCCCTATCGAAAAAATGACCGAGATAGTTTAATAGTAATGCCTTTAGCATAAAAGCAGCCGCATCTGTGTGACCCACTCCCCTGATGTGAAGTCACATATTTTGCATTTTAAATTTAAAAATTATTAAATTGAAACAGCACTGCCAAAATTATTTATATATTTCTACATAAAATGTTTTCCTTAAAAAACAACAATAAATCAAACATTTTGGAAAATTTATGAAACATAACTAAACAAATGAATGATATCAAATTTAATCATTTTGGGTCTATGGAATTTGAACCCATTCTTTTACATTATTTATGTCTGCACAGTAGTCACTTCATTCTCAGTTTGAATAATGTTAGGAACATCCGATATGTCCACATCTTCTTCATCTAGCGATATAACATAGTCATAATTCATTGAAAAAAGAATTTTGTTGCAACATCTAGCTGCAATTCTTTGAGGATGAATCTTTGTGATGTGCAAACCCTCTTGTGGGCTCTTATGTGATTGCATTTGTCGGTTAGTGGATTTGTATGATGAAACATATAGACCACAGATGCCACATAATCATTTAAATAAGTATGCCTCGACACTGGGTCAATAGGCATCGTAAGGACTTTACTTAAAATGTGATGACACCTGGAGATCCAAAGATAGCTGTAGTAACAGTGAAGCAAATTCATCTTCAGAGTCATCATTTCTGATGGGTCCATATCTTCCTGAAGCCTGTTTAATCAAAACAGGTGGTGGTAAAAACTCTTCCAGTAATAATTGCCACAGGATATATCATCACACATTGCAACACGAGACAATCTCATACTTAAAAATTTGTAAAAAAATACTGTGATTCATGTACACATTTTACATACCACATAGTATCAGTTTTTAGTGTGATATACAGTCTGTTATCTGTTGGCACAACCTCAGGAAAATTGCCAATGACCAGTTGGGCCCAAATATTAACCAACACAATCCTGAACTCTCTAAGTTCCTTTTTTCTAGATCCAAGTCTGTAGTTTGATTACGGGGAGCAAGATGTGAATGAAATTGTCAGTGGCAGCCTGCTATCATTTGCTAATGCGCTATGGCACACTGTAAATTTCACAAATTAGACCTCTGTAAATGTCAGGCTGTCAAACTGACAAGACAGTATTTGTGAACCAAAACAAATAGAAAACACAAATTTAAAGAGGCTCACATTTCAATATTTCAGGCATGGTCTTCTCTTGCAGAACCAGAAATTCACTTGGCAGTGACCTAGAAAGCTGAAACTAGCTGTGAACAAATAAAATTAATAAAGCAAAAGTGGAAAATGCCACCTTCTTCTAGCATGAAAGTGTTTTCTGTTTATGATCCGCTAAAGGGGCCCGTTTTCAAATGTAAATTGAACAACAGGTGCATGTAGGACAAGGCTCACTGATGTGGCCCAAACAATGTTAATACAAGCAGGTAAATGCTCCTTTCAAGTTCCTAGAATATTTAGCATAACTGGGCCTTAGGAAAAGATAAAATGCTTTCTAAGATTTATGTTTAGAGGATGAGGGAGATCTAAGGGATGAATTTCAGAAGGCGTGGTACCCAAGTGGCCATTCCCGCTTCGTGCATTGGGCAAGTCAGTTGTCTTAGTACCACATTCTACCATAGAACTGTGTGTCTTCCTCATTTTGTGGTCAGTGCAGTGTGAGTCCTTGTGCATGTTGTATTGCTGTGTGTCGTCTAGTGTCTGCAAGGTTCGCAGGAGAGCTTCTGTGAGGTTTGGAATGTAGGAGACGAGGTACTGGCGGAATTAAAACTGTGAAGGCGGGGCGTGAGTCGTGCTTCAGTAGCTCAGTTGGCAGAGCACTTGCCCATGAAAGGCAAAGGTCCTGAGTTCAAGTCTCAGTCTGCCATACAGTTTTAATCTGCCAAGAAGTTTCAACAATAAGCCATGTTTATGACACTGAAATTCTGCAATACAGGGAAAAAGATTTTTAAATACCCGTCCACCGGTTTGACAACTATTAGATTATGAGAGATATATTCGTAGGAGACATACGAGTAGTTGTGTCACATTGTCAACAATTACATTTTTTACTTTTGAACACATTGTGGGAGTGAACAGTGATTAATGTTGTTACAAATATTTACTATCGAAAACAGTCTTGATCACAATTTATTTATTCCAGTGACAGTTTTTGATCACTGCTGTGGTCATCTTCAGACCAGTGAGTAAGAACCTCCTTCTTGTGGTAAATCACTGCTCCGGTCACCGGAATACATAAATTGTGATCAAGACTGTTTTGATTGCAAAAAAAAATTTAGTCAGTCTTCACAAGAGTCAGTGTTGAGACCGACTGGAATAATTGTTGTGGTAGCATGAGTCAATGACAACATTTGCCATTCACAGAATGACTGTCACCATGTTTACCAGTGTTGAAAACTGCATAAAATGCTGCTGATCAAATTTCAATAAACTGGAAAAAAAGCATACAGTGCATCTGACTAATTCATTCCAGTTTAATTATGTCTGTGAAAATAAAATTCACATGACTTGCATATCTTACAATATTCATGTAACTAGGCAGGAGTATATGAAGGGTGAAGGGAAGGAAGGCAAGCATTAGTAATTTTGAGCCACTACCAAAAACAAACCTGCGATCAGTGTATCTTGTTCCTGAAATTTATTTTAGAGTACTTTCATGCAAGATGAGATAGATGTATTATTAAAATATTATATTACATTATTCAAATGGCCACAAAAATTTTATTATAATTGCATTAATCTCAAACTTTCAAAAAATGTAGAAATAGATAAGAAATGTAAAAAATAAGAAAAGGACAGATGCACTGTGCATTCAACAGGCTATATATATGTGAAAGCTACAGGTCTCTTATTGAATCTGGTTTTTATTCATTATAATTACAAAACAAACGTAAATACAAATATATAATTTTTCACTAACGTGACTTGTGATGTTGAACTTTTTTTGCTATGTCTGCGTCGTTTGGGCTGCATGCAATCCTCATTGCGTCTTCTAAATGACTAGACTACCGATTACGATATTTATTTTTCAGGTACTTCAGTTTTGAAAATGAAGCTTCACAAAGGTAAGTTGAAGGAAATAGTGTTAAAATTAACTGTGCACAGTCTCATAAATTTTTATAATTGTTAGGCACACATTCCCAAAATTTAGTGTACTGTTGTGTTTCATGATGTTCTATAAACAGAGCTTTAAGCTGTGTGTCATGTTGAAGTTT
This sequence comes from Schistocerca americana, assembly GCF_021461395.2. Classification (NCBI taxonomy): domain Eukaryota; kingdom Metazoa; phylum Arthropoda; class Insecta; order Orthoptera; family Acrididae; genus Schistocerca; species Schistocerca americana. The sequence continues at coordinate 98,669,559 of NC_060123.1, read as the reverse complement.
GATTATTTCATTAACCAAATTAGTTTTAGGAAATCCAAATTGGCAGAATAATTTGGGATCATCATGTCCAACATGCCAAGGGTTCTCTACGAGAATGAAACAGCTTTGAAAATTTCTAACATCTGCATATCTGTTTTTTATTTCCTCAAAATAGGCTTCCAAATATTCTTTCGTGTTTTAGTAAATAGTTTCAGCGATAGTTGAGCCTGATCAGACATTAACAACAGTTGGAAAATTAGACAATTTTTTACTTCTAGTTCACTTACATATAATTGCAGTTTGGCTTCAAATGCAAATATTTTGTTAGTCATTTGCCCAATTATCTTGTTTGGTCCTTGTAATTCCAAGTTAAGTGTGTTGAATTTTTGTGTAATATCGGTCAACAAAGCTGTAAGTATTCACCATTCATCATCATCAAGTTCAGGATAATTTTTGCCACTTCATTGTAAGAATAAAATAATTTCAGATTTGAAATTGTCAAATTGTTCCAGCACTTTTCCTTTGCTCAGCCATCTGACAGCAGTATGTATGAGAACATCACTGTAATAAGCTTGCAATTCCTGCAGAAGTTCTTTAAATTTTCAGAGATTAAGTTCACGGGCACGAATGAAATTTATAACACTTATAACTGTTTGCATAACATTCATCAATTTGGTATTTGAAATTTGACATGCCAAACTTTCTTGATGCAGTAAGCAGTGACTGCAGAGTAAATTTGGCAAATTCCATTCCTTCTTAATCAGTGCTATCAAACCAATGTTGATGCCCGTTTTTGACGGACAATCATATGTACATACTGATATTAATTTGCTCATAGATAAGTCACTTTTTTTTGTACAAATTCCAGAATTGCATCCACAAAATCACATTCTTTTGTGGACCTTTCATGGTTATAATTGCTAAAAAATCTTCCTCTATTACCCCATCATTTATGCAGTAACTCACAAATAATGAAAAGTGAGCCATCGAAGTTAAATCTGTACTGGAATCACATGCAAGACTGAAGTATTCGCATAGTTTGACTTTATTAATTACTGTCTCAAACATATATTTTGAAATATCTTCTATACGACGTCAACAGATAGATTCTGAAAGTGTGAACTTATTTATTTCAGCTGATATTTGTTTGCTGTTGGAGATATTTTGAAACAAAGTTTTAGAAACAGTCATCTTACATTGCTTCACTAATTCAGCATCAAAGAAAGCTTTCACATTTTTGCCAGAATATTTCATACTTGGTATGATGCTTTTGTGACAGCCTCACTTTGCCCAACTGCTGCTAATGTAATGTTTTGTTGACGACGACTGGTAGATTTTAGGTGAGCAATTTTTACCTTTCTTTCATTTGAAGTCAAAGGAAAAGCTAATGTAAAAGAATTGTGCTTACTTGCGTAGTGGCGAAATAAATTGTATCTCTTCAGTCCCACAATCATATCTTGGCATATTAAGCAAGTAGCAGTACCTTCTTTGTGTCCACTTATAAAACAAAACTCTTCTTCCCATATTTCGTGGAAACTTCTTTTCTCTTCACATATTTTCCTCTTAGTCACTGTTCTTGAGGGTATGTCAGATATTAATTATTCCACTAATAATTATATCATCAAATATGAGCACAAATACACTCAATACGCGACGAACACTCAGGGGCACTGAAACTTAGTTCACAGCTGACACGACAAAGCTAACAATTAGGCAGCTGCGGGACAAGCCCGCCACCAACAAACGAGCGGCTGTGGGCATGCGGCGCATTTGATGCACGGATCACATTGTTGGCTAGCAGGCCGCTCACATCTTTAGTGCTGCAGAACACTGGTAAGTGGTGTGTTAAATGAAGGTGATGGATGGTTTTCAGTTACCTAATTACTTTCCTGACTTTAATCACAATTCTACACAGTTTCTGTAAACAAAACACCACTATGCCAGACAAGTAGATAACTAATGCTACCCGTGCGAAGCCGAGGAGGGTCGCAGGCCGCACGAAAACATGATCTGGGCTGCAGTTTGATGACCACTGCTCTATCTGGTTAAGGGAATTACAAAATAGACTTCTTTTCTACTCTGGAAATGATTCTGTTCTCTCAGGATACTTTTGTTCAACTCTGTTATATTTTCATCTCCACAATAAAACAACTTCACAAATTTCACACATGCGTTCAACTCTTGCGAGTCAACCCCATCTTGGACCATTAGAAACTAACAGATACAATTATAATGTGTTTGGTTTAATAACCACTATAAAACCAGTTCTTGCTTCTAGAAAGTCCAACACCCAAAAGTCAAATGTCAAAGTCTTTAGTTCAATACATAATTCATTTGTTCACAATAATACAGTCGTTACACCGTCAAGGAATAGAGCGTGCTCGCTTGTTGTACTGGACATACAGCTCCTCAGGCGCCGATTGACCATCACTATTGCCATATTCTCCCGATACACACCCATCCTGCACACACAGAAACCGGCAGCGAGGTAGACGCATCTCCACTCTCTCACCATCATACTTAAAATATTGGGTGTTTGAGACGGTGGAAAGGTGAGTATCTCTAGAAATTACACCTAAATTCTCGAGGCACTACACAGTTCCCTATAAAAACAGTTTTCTATACCAGATGGAAGATTTTTGAAGAAGTATGGAACACCTAGATCATCGTCATAGTTACACAAAATGCATTTGTCTACCTTTTTCTGGAGATACTTTACAAACTCAATGGAGTTGAAATCGAGTGCAATTTTAACAGTTCCAAGAAACAGTTTCCCAAACCTGGTAGCAGATTTTTGAAGGATGGAACACCTACGACATCATCACAGCTCACAAAAAATGTGTTTGCCTACCTTTTTTCAGGAGATACATTACAACCTCAATGGAGTAGAAATTGAGTGCACCAGGAATATTTGTATCACTTGGATCCTTAAAATATACGTCTCTTCATCGAAGCCTGACTTGAATGGGCTGCTGAATGCAGGATGATTCATAGATGGATTGATCAACAACTGCTTTAGTGCATGCATCCCACTCAAAATGCTTATGGGCTTCTTGGAGGATATGAAGAAAGTTCTGATGCATGAGAAGCAGGAGTGCATTGAAGCATGATCTTTTCCCAAATTGTTCAGAACAATAAAATATGCCAAGCCTCAGATGACTGTAGTGGGGGTTGGTTTAATTCCATCATAGCAAAAGCTGGGTTGAAACAGAAAAGTGCCGACATCAGCCTGAAACTTCGATTACAGAGACAGAATCATGTATATTAAAGGCCTTTAGAAGTGGCCCGGACGTGTGAAATTTTCAAGAATGCTGCTGCCTGGAATTTGCAATTTTTCAACTCTTCATCAATTCGACATCTCAAGCTAGTGTATGGTGGTGGAAATGAAGAAAAACACAGTTTTATAGATGCTTCAGTTAATGTGCAAATATTATTACAATGGTTGAGCAATAAATAAGACCAAGACCCTTTTTAAATAGGTCTTGTATTTATTTAGACACTCACAACCTTATTTTTTTCTACAATTTTGTTTGTCAGGTAAGTTTTTCTTAAAAACACATTATGTATATGTTCGTATTTGAATACTGAAGAAATGATTTTAGAGGTCTCTGCAATATGTCATTCAAAATTTAGGGGATCAGCAGCTGCTTGCAGCCAACATACTCCATTTCGAGCATCTCTGCATGCAGTGTAATAACAGATACCAGTCGTTTAATATGCAAACTACTACTTCTTCTTTCGAAAAATGAACCCGCTTTATCTCCGTGGCTAGTAAGTAATGACAATAGGAGTAGTACCAAGCAAGAGAAGCGAGTACCAACGCACTGGGACCTATCACAAATTGTTATGGGTAAGCAGTATTACTAAAAATACCCCATGAGAGAAAGAGTAGTATGGGCCACGACCTCCATGTCCTGCCCCCATCTCATGATTTACAAATGATATCACTGTGATTCTATGTCAAGCCTACCAATAATGGCAGCAGGAGCAGCTGCAGCAGCAGCACCCCTGCCTATGCTGTTAAGGTGCAATTCCACCAAGGCAACATATGGGCAACATGTGGCATGTGGTTATGACGCATGCTACAAGGATCAATTCGACCAGGCAACACATGGCAACACACCACACGCGGCATTGTCGTATGTTACACCAGGCAGCTTGTTGCGTCACCTATCGACAAGATACGACGTGTTGCCCCCTATCGCCAGCTATCCGACAGTCTGTAGATCCATTCGGCTTGTTGCTTGTGACATAGTTTATTGAAGATTATCACACAATGTGCGTGAGTTGTGGGTGATCTGAAGTAGTAATTACAAAAACAATAAACTAAGATACGATAAACTGGAGCAGCTCGCCAAAAAATATGACTGTAGTGTTGTGGAAGCAAAGAAGAAAATAAAAAATGTATGAACATCATTCCATCGTGAATGTAAAAAACTGAAAATCACGAAGATAAGTGGTTCATCACCTAAAAAAGGAGGAAAATGGTTTGCACATGAGCTTTTGAGTTTCCTTCAAGATGTTGACGAACCAAGGAGAACCATTTCAACCACAAGTAAAGGGGATGACTAAGGTAAGTTCATAATAGTGAACCTACGATGATTCAATCATAGTGGGTGTGTTTGTGGCTCTCCCTGTGCCTGCAGATTTAATACTGACTTAAATACTCGACGTCTTGTAAGACAATGTTTTTGGTTGTAATTCTTAAGGATATTTCACTACTGGTATGAAATCATCAATGATTTTATTTATTGTAAGGTTTCATTCGACAATCTACTACTACTTCTCTTTTATGATATTGTATGTTATATTTCAGGATACAACATGTCAACTTTGCTGTAGTTACAAAATTATAGTTCATATCTTTGTGCTAATAGCGTGCTCCCCAGGTTTTATTTAGCTGACTCCTTTAGTCATCTCGAGCCACAAAATTAATATTCTCCCAAGTGCAGTGAAGTGTGTACTACATTTTGTTAATTGTGATTACATTATTCAGAATAAAGCAAGTTCATTAGCCAAAAAAAAAAGGGCACACATTGGCAGAAACAGTAGGCAATAAACAGCAAAAAGAGGAAAAATGTAATCATTTAACTTTAAACATAGTATTAGGTTCATATTACCAACATTCAAAGAGGTACAATACTTTTAAAAATCACCAAATTTAATGCACTTTTTGTTAGAGCCTGCTACGTCAGTCTCCGGGAACCTCAAAAAGGGTGTTTTTCTTCACAAAAATGTGTGTAGTTCAGTTCAAAGTTTCCATTTCCTTGCATTATAACAATTGGTATTTCCTCTTGGTTTGCACGTCAGGAGTGATCTTGCCAAGGGACACATCCTTCATTTGACGCAAAGTACATCATAAACTGATCCAGCACTTCTCTTGCTTTTAATGCTGATCTCCGGTGTTTGGCTGCAAAATTCTCCATGCCACAGTCATTCTGAATTACGGACCTCCATGATCCACAAACAACATTTCCATCATTTGGGTCAATGTCAAATGTTCCTTGTGGCGAATACAGTGGTTCTGAAGTGGAGATTTTTATCAAGAAGTTGTGAAGGTAAACTCATGTTGTTGTAACAATTTCTGCATTTTCCACAGACAGCAATTGTGGTTTTCTAAGTACACAAAACACTAATGCCAACAATCCAAAACTGTTCACCACTACTCTGCGAGCGCGTGAGTGTCTGCAGTTGTACTGTCTTCTGCAAGAACCTCTTTCGTGGTGGCCTGAAAAGGGTTTCATAGTGTGTTCCTGTAGCGGAAATGCATCATCAGCCACTAATACATATGGTACCACTATATTGTTTTCAGAAAGAGGTTCCAGAGGTGGTAGGGGCAACTCATTTTTCGCCATTCTTTTGTAGAACGAAGTTTCTCGAAATACTCCCCCGTATGAAATACGGCCTTGATGCCCTACATTAGTGTACAAAAAAGAATAGTGAACATCAACAATGGCCATCAGAACAATACTAAAAGTCCCTTTATAATTGAAAAACATGCTGCTACTATTCTTTGGGTTTTGAATCACTATGTGTTTTTCATCACAAGCCCCGATACAGTGTGGGTAATTCCAGGACAATTCCATTTTTGCCATCACAGTCTGCATCAGTCTGCATGACCATCAATACCATTACAGTATTAGTAATACATGAGAAGTGCATAGCTTCACACACATACTAAGTGGCGTGTGCTTTGCGTTTTCCAGTTTCAGTGTATTACTAGTCAGTCTTCAGATTGATGAGCACAATAACAACAATATTATTATTATTATTATTATTATTGTAATTATGTTTGAAGTATGCCAGCTGCGGTGGCTGTGGGGCTTGCGGTGCTGCGGTCAAAAGCGGGCTACGCAGCTGCTTCGGTCACAAGTTCAAATCCTGCCTTGGTTCTAGGTCTTGGCGAGGATGACCTAAGCAGTTTGGTCGCATAGTACTTAGAGCCATTTGAACCATTTTTGTTTTAAGAAATAGTGACAGCAAGAGGCAAAGAAGAAATTAATTTACTTTTTTTAACTATTTGGTTTTGCAGAGTGAAGATGCTATGTCAAGCGCTCCCAATACTCTGAGCACATTAAGTAATGATGACACAGTAGCTCTATCATATGGATCTTCTAATCATGAAGCTGAGAAAGAAGGGCTGAGATGTGGAGGTAAATTGTTTCTTTCCCTCCAGAAGAGAGTAAGGAGGAATTGAGGTCTAAATCTCCATCAGAACGTGAGGAAGAAGCATGTGCTATCTTAAAACCAGCAGCTGCGAGAGAGGAGTTTTCAACCTACATGAGCATGTTGCAAACAAGGTATGGCATTTGTCGCGTAGAGCACAAATGCTAGTGAAACAGCACATAAATAATGTGTTATTCCATGCTGCTATGGGTAGATACGATGAAGAAAATCCTCCCAATAGTCCTGCAGTAGTACTCATTCATGGTAATGTATTGGAAGTACACAGTCCTTCATTGATTCACTCTGAAACCTCTGCTACCATGACAGAACAACATCAAGAGGATTCTGATTTACGAACACTGACTGACCTTTTTTGATTTGACCTAGCAGCATCGTGAACTTAAATGAAAATATACTACAATGTAATTTGAATAAAATTTTGAAAATATAAAACAGTATGACATTTCAAACTGAATATTTTATTTCTTCAAGATGTTTCTATATCCAAAGTGTACTACACACAAGCATAAGTTTATTATGACACTATTTTCTTGCTTACCTGTACAAAATCATGTAGAACATGTATTATAGCTGTGCATATTTGTGGACTAATTCTTGAAATACATGGTTCTGAAATCCAGAACATGTACGTCAGTGAAGGATAGCTATCACCTATAGCTAAATATCTCAAAGTCACTAATAGTCTGACATCAGCGGGCATTGCCTCACGAAAGTTGATGTTTGATTTTCTTATAAGTGGTGTGATTTTATGCAGCAGGTACTAAAATCTTCTAAACTCATTCGAGTAAAATTTTTAAACAAAGTTTCATCGTCACTTGTATGTTTCCTGAAAAATTCGTAGCAAGATTCTTGACCATCCACAAACAATTCTCTTCTCCACCATCTTGGCTATCTTCTATTTCTTCTGTTACTCAAGGTTACGACCAAGAACACAGTATTTGCCACCATTTGCAGAGACATGATGCACTCTTCTGATGTTGCTTCAGTGGAATTGACTGAGGCGCATGCTACAAACACAGGCAACTTGCAGCATACAACACCATGCAACACATTTTCTGGGCAACAGCAACTTTGTAGCATGGTTCAATCCTGCACACTAAAAATTGATAACAGTGGGTGACACGTCGCATTTGACTTAAATATGTCCTAACAGCCTTGCTGTGCTGGTACTGCAAACGGCTGAAAGCAAGGGGAAACTACGGCCGTAATTTTTCCCGAGGGCATGCAGCTTTACTGTACGGATAAATGAGCATGGCGTCCTCTTGGGTAAAATATTCCGGAGGTAAAATAGTCCCCCATTCGGATCTCTGGGCGGCGACTACTCAAGAGGACATCGTTATCAGGAAAAAGAAAACTGGCGTTCTACGAATCGGAGCGTGGAATGTCAGATCCCTTAACCAAGCAGGTAGATTAGAAAATTTAAAAAGGGAAATGGATAGGTTAAAGTCAGATATAGTGGGAATTAGTGAAGTTCGGTGGCAGCAGGAACAAGACTTTTGGTCAGGAGAATACAGGGTTATAAACACAAAATCAAATAGGGGTAATGCAGGAGTAGGTTTAATAATGAATAAAAAAATAGGAGTGCGAGTAAGCTACTACAAACAGCATAGTGAACGCATTATTGTGGCCAAGATAGACACGAAGCCCACGCCTACTACAGTAGTACAAGTTTATATGCCAACTAGCTCTGCAGATGATAAAGAAATTGAACAAATATATGATGAGATAAAAGAAATTATTCAGGTAGTGAAGGGAGACGAAAATTTAATAGTCATGGGTGACTGGAATTCGAGAGTAGGAAAAGGGAGAGAAGGAAACATAGTAGGTGAATATGGATTGGGGCTAAGAAATGAGAGAGGAAGCCACCTGGTAGAGTTTTGCACAGTGCATAACTTAATCATAGCTAACACTTGGTTCAAGAATCATGGAAGAAGGTTGTATACATGGAAGAATCCTGGAGATACTAAAAGATATCAGATAGATTACATAATGGTAAGACAGAGATTTAGGAACCACGTTTTAAATTGTAAGACATTTCCAGGGGCAGATGTGGACTCTGCCCACAATCTATTGGTTATGAACTGTAGATTAAAACTGAAGAAACTGCAAAAAGGTGGGAATTTAAGGAGATGGGACCTGGATAAACTGAAAGAACCAGAGGTTGTACAGAGTTTCAGGGAGAGCATAAAGGAACAATTGACAGGAATGGGGGAAAGAAGCACAGTGGAAGAAGAATGGGTAGCTCTGAGGGATGAAGTAGTGAAGGCAGCAGAGGATCAAGTAAAATAGGTAAAAAGATGAGTGCTAGTAGAACTCAATGGGTAACAGAAGAAATATTGAACATAATTGACGAAAGGAGAAAATATAAAAATGCAGTAAATGAAACGGGCAAAAAGGAATACAGACAACTCAAAAATGAGATCGACAGGAAGTGCAAAATTGCTAAGCAGGGATGGCTAGAGGACAGATGTAAGGATGTAGAGGCTTATTTCACTAGGGTAAGATAGATACTGCCTACAGGAAAATTAAAGAGACCTTTGGAGAAGAGAGAGCCACTTGTACGAATATCAAGAGCTCATATGGAAACCCAGTTCTAAGCAAAGAAGGGAAAGCAGAAAGGTGGTAGGAGTATATAGAGGGTCTATACAAGGGCAATGTACTTGAGGGCAATATTATGGAAATGGAAGAGGATGTAGATGAAGATCAAATGGGAGATACGATACTGCGTGAAGAGTTTGACAGAGCACTGAAAGACCTGAGTTGAAACAAGGCCCCGGGAGTAGACAACATTCCATTAGAACTACTGACGGCCTTGGGAGAGCCAGTCCTGACAAAACTCTACCATCTGGTGAGCAAGATGTATGAGACAGGTGAAATACCCTCAGACTTCAAGAAGAATATAATAATTCCAATCCCAAAGAAAATAGGTGTTGACAGATGTGAAAATTACTGAACTATCAGTTTAATAACTCACAGCTGCAAAATACTAACGTGAATTCTTTACAGATGAATGGAAAAACTAGTAGAAGCCGACCTCGGGGAAGATCAGTTTGGATTCTATAGAAATGTTGGGACATGTGAGGCAATACCAACCCTACAACTTATCTTAGAAGAAAGATTAAGGAAAGGCAAACCTACATTTCTAGCATTTGTAGACTTAGAGAAAGCTTTTGACAATGTTGACTGGAATACTCTCTTTCAAATTCTGAAGGTGGCAGGGGTAAAATACAGGGAGCAAAAGGCTATTTACAATTTGTACAGAAACCAGATGGCAATTATAAGAGTCGAGGGACATGAAAGGGAAGCAGTGGTTGGGAAAGGAGTGAGACAGGGTTGTAGCCTCACCCCGATGTTATTCAATCTGTATATTTAGCAAGCAGTAAAGGAAACAAAAGAAAAGTTTGGAGTAGGTATTAAAATCCATGGAGAAGAAAACAAAACTTTGAGGTTCGCCGATGACATTGTAATTCTATCAGAGATGGCAAAGGACTTGGAAGAGCAGTTGAACGGAATCGATAGTGTCCCGAAATGAGGATATAAGATGAACATCAACAAAAGCAAAACGAGGATAATGGAATGTAGTCGAATTAAGTCGGGTGATGCTGAGGGAATTAGATTAGGAAATGAGACACTTAAAAGTAATAAAGGAGTTTTGCTATTTGGGGAGCAAAATAACTGATGATGGTCGAAGTAGAGAAGATATAAAATGTAGACTGGCAATGGCAAGGAAAGTGTTTCTGAAGAAGAGAAATTTGTTAACATCGAGTATAGATTTAAGTGTCAGGAAGTAGATTTCTGAAAGTATTTGTATGGAGTTTAGCCATGTATGGAAGTGAAACGTGGACGATAAATAGTTTGGACAAGAAGAGAATAGAAGCTTTCGAAATGTGTGCTACAGAAGAATGCTGAAGATTAGATGGGTAGATCACATAACTAATGATGAAGTATTGAATAGAATTGGGGAGAAGAGGAGTATGTGGCACAACTTGACAAAAAGAAGGCACCGGTTAGTAGGACATGTTCTGAGGCATCAAGGGATCACAAATTTAGCATTGGAGGGCAACGTGGAGGGTAAAAATCGTAGAGGGAGACTAAGAGATGAATACACGAAGCAAATTCAGAAGGATGTGGGTTGCAGTAAGTACTGGGAGATGAAGAAGCTTGCACAGGATAGGGTAGCCTGGAGAGCTGCATCAAACCAGTCTCAGGACTGAAGACCACAACAACAACAATGTCCTGCAGCCACATTCGACCACTGACATTTGGGGTCAGCATCGAACTAGCTTGAATTGATAATTCGAATGTGGGTTACCAAGATTGTGCCACTTTCCTCAGTGCTTATCAAGCATATTTGGAAAGGGAGTTCCTCAGATACATCAACGATCCCCAATATCCTACCATTAAGTGCAAAGAAGTTCTATACTGCAAACTGGAGCACCCTCCGAAAGAAAAAGAGTATGATGATGTTAAAGGGAGGAGCATTGTCTACAGTTGGGGACTATTGACGTGATATTGTGGAATCAGTTGGCTGCAGAGTGGTTTGGAACTTTTACTGAAAGCATCATAATGAGCTATTTTTCTAAGATGCAGGAAGGGTGTCTGGCAAGGTGCTCAACTGTGTACTCCACCTCGAATTTTACTCACATGGTTTTGGTCCATTTATTGGGAGGGTCCTGTTACATCCCCCTTTTGAAAGATATTGCTGCTGAACATGCATGCTTCAATTTCCATAATCGTGATGATGGGGTGTATATTGCTTTGCATGGTCGGTTCTGGCTAGTGACAGAAATAATTCTGAAAATGCAGGTTGTACAGATAGATATAAAACATTTGATATCTGCAGGCATTGTAATTTCCAAGGCATCTCATTCCACTAAAACTCCAGGACATTCTAAAATTTGGGAGACAGAACCCTGATTATTCGATTCATGCGCACACACTGGGAGCTGATAAAACCAGAAGAAGATGAAGATGACCATGGGCACATTGTACAGAACAACAAAGTAGTGAAGCATAAAGTAGTTGGATCCCTCCCCTTTTCAAAATTAGCCAGTAAATGTCCCAAACATTGAGCCCTGTTGCTAATCTCTGAGAGTGATGAGCAATGCTACACAGGGATCAAAAACATGTCTCGCCTAGTTTCCTCTCAAATGAGTAAAAACAGACATACGTAACAGTTTTGCCATAGATGTCTCACTTCATTTACCAAGAGTGATTATCTTGAAAGGCATCTCACTGACTCCATGAGCCAGGAACCAGTATGTGTGGAAATGCCTACCAAAGATAAAAACTTCTTAAAGTGTTAGAACACTCACCACCAGGAACACTGTCCCTATGTTGTTTGCGCTGATTTTGAATGCCTCCTAGCTGCTTTCCATACTAACTATACAGAACAACACATACCACATGTAGCTGCATTCCAAGATGTGTGCACCTACAATTCAAATCTCACTTATTTCAGATCATATGTAGGTAATACTCTTACAATATGGCTGTTCACTGAGCTTCAAAAAATTTGCATGGGAGGTTGATCACTATTATAGCAACAACATTCCCATGGCTCTGTCAGAGGAGAATGAGGAACTGTTCAAGAAAGACACTGACTGCCATATCTCTAGGCTACCACTGGATAAAGATGCAGAAACTCATAATAGAGACCACTGCCATCCCATAGTGCAGCTCACAATGCATGCAACTTGAAGTACCAGTCACCATGACACACAACCATTTTCTTTCATAATTTGATTGGGTATGATGCTCAGTTTCTTGTAAAGTACTTGGGTGATTTTGGGTTGATAGGTGATACAAATCAGTGTCACCACTGACACCATTGAGAAGTACACCTCAGTTTAAAAGGGAATCACACCAAGAATAATGCTCCATTTCCTGAATTTTCTTTGTTTCATGCCAGCATCCATTCAGGAAGCTGCTAAAATGAAGTGTCAAGATGATATCCTTATCACCAGAGCCACATATTCTGATAATGCAAAGTTACAGCTAGTGATGAAGAAGGGGGTCTTTCCACACAAATACCTGGATTTGGGGGGAGAGAGTCAATGAAAATACGTTGCCCAACATAGCTGCATTCTCTAATAGGCTCATAGCCAATGTGATAACAAATGCAGAATATGAGCAAATTATGAATGTTTGGCTGGAGTTCAAAATCCCTAGTTTAAGGGAGTATGCAAGATTATATATGAACACCGATGTATAACTGCTTGCAGCAAGATTATATATGAACACCGATGTATAACTGCTTGCAGACATTTTTAAGAAGTTCTGGAAAGTATGCGTGAAAACGTACTCTCTGGATGCTGCCTTTTATCAGACCGTGCTGGTGCTTTTTTTGGGACACAGTGTTATGATATAGGTGTGTCAGCAGTTTTTTGACCATTGGTGACATGCTACTGTTTTTTGAATGCAGGATTTGTGGTGGACTTCTTCAGTGCATGCACAGGTATGGTGAGATGACTAACCAGTCAATGAGTAAGGAAGAGTACAGGCCATCTAATGATGACTTGAATTATGTCCTCTACTTGGAGGTAAATTACTTATATGGGCATACCACGCAACAATCCCTGCTGAGTGGAGGATTCCAATGGATATCTGATGATGATGAAATCATAAGATTAGAAGAAAAGGCTTACTGACTCTGACATAGGATATGTCATGGAGGCAGACCTCATATATCCCAGCGATTTGCACGATGTGTACAGCGAATTGCCAATATATCAAGAGCACCTAACCGTGTGTAATGGTTCCATTCCCAGGCCGACGACTACTCTGGCTAACAAGCAGAGATACATAATTCACTATCACAACCTCCAGAAGTGTCTCAGATTGAGACTGAAACTGGTTAGAACCATCCGCACCATCTCCAACCAGATTCTCAGGTTAAGGGAGTTTATTGATTTAAATATTGGAAAGAGGGCTCTTGCAACTTGTGATTTTGAAAAAAGATTTTTTAATGGACAATGCAATTTTTGGGAAAACTATGGAAAATATAAGAGCTTGATGTCAATTTACTTTACAGTTGGATGGGCATTATGGCACACAAGATAATATATCCAGGCCAAATTTTATGTGGGCCACAATATTCAGTAACAGATTAGTCACTCTGAAAATGGCTAAGGTTTCAGTGCAGTTTACAAAGCCCGTCTATGCCGGTATGTGCGTGCTGGAACTCTCAAAACTGCACATGTACTGCTTTCATTAAAAGTTCATGAAGCAGCACTTTCCCAATCCAGAGTTACTTTATATGGATACAGATAGTTTCATCAAGTGGGTGCATGGCTGCAATCCATATGAAGTAATTAGGTGCCATCCCAAGGAAGTCAACACATATATGGATATGCAACCAATAATCCTTAATAACACCACAAAACAACAAGATTTTGTTCTGATGAAAGATGAGGTGAATGGCTCACAGATCGTAGAGTTTATGGGGCTCCGATCTGAGATGTACACATATTGTACATGTATTGGCACCACCCAGAGGCAATCAAGGACTGCCAGATAAGCCTGTTGGAAGGTATCAGAGGTGCTCCATCTAAGCCTCCACAGATGGTGCACCAAGTAGTCTTTCGGTCATGAGAGCATGAGGTACACACTGTACCACAATTGAAAGTAAGGTTGTAAAGTCATGATAGCAAGCAATTCATCTGTGATGGTCAAAGGGGGATGATTCTATTTCATACTATTCACATTAATGTGACTGAATGCATGTGTACATGTATGGACAAGGTGTGTGGGGGCGGTGGTTTGTTGTTTTTATATGCATGAGTGTAAGTGGGATAATAGTATGAATCACTTGTCATAGGTATTTGTTTATATATGCATGTGTGAATGTGTAAATACTTGTGTGTGCTGTTGTATAAAATATCTGCCTGTTTCTGTGTGTGTGGTTTTCCTTTATTATCTGCTACTGCTGCTGTAATAAATATATGCTGAATATTCGCTTCTTTTCTGCCTCTATTAGTAATAAGTTTTTGTATATATCTCTGCATACATATTGTAAAAAATTTCTTTGTACATCCAAAAAACTTTGTATATATCGTAAATATGAAACAATTTGAAATAAAAAAAGGTTTTCCTTCCAAAAATTATTGTATATACTGTAAATATGTAAAATGGATAACAGCAAAAAATTGTTAATTGTTTCACAATGCTGTTGAAAGAAGTAAAAAATGCTTTACTCTTCCAACAAAATTTTGTTTATGTTATAAATATGAAAAATGGATAATTAAAAAACTATTTGTTTCATGATACTGTTATGCTTCATTTTATGAAATACTCCACTAAACCTGTACTTTTGTTACAAACAATTCTGTCGGAGGAACATCCGCAACTGAGCATTATAACAGAGATGAAAGTACTGCTACAGTTGTAAGGTTCTTTTTACACCAATCATCAGGTGTTATAACTTTGTGCTGTGACCCCGAGTACTGCAATGGACGAGTACAGGATGTGGCGTATTACCAGTATGCACAGAGCGGAGTATGGGGGTATGCTACTCCGTGCTCACTGGTAATACACTGAGTCCTGTATTTTCAACCTCTGTGATGATTTTGTATTGATTATGATGTAGGTGCCAGAGAAAAAGAAATCATTTTTGAACACAATATTTTTTATTTTATTTTTACATACATATATGCTTACGTACATACATACATATTCATACAAAGTATTGTCTCAACACTTCATGTTTATATGCCTCAAATTCAACTTGTATTCAATCCTGTCAGGGCCATTACATATATTGGTATTCCATCAGTATATGTAATGTAATCATCCCATTTAGCATCTATGTCATTCACATTTAGTGTTTCAACTTTTATAGACTGTGGTAGTGACAGAGTACATGTATTTATATATGCTGCCCTAACTGGTCTAACTTCACTTTGTTGGTATGCAACTATTATATATAATAAAGTCATAGACTGCTACCCTAACATATTGCTGCCAGTGACAGTCCATCTGACGCAATCATTAATGCACAATAGAGTTCTCGTAAATTCACTCCACTTGAATGCTTGCTGTACATGGCTGCTCCAACAGTTCTTAATTTGTGCACTGCCCCCTCTATAAATAGTCACTATTGCTGCCACACCTTTTAACATGCTAACATTAATTCACATAAGCCGTGGCCTCTACTCATCAGTCATTTTTCTTTATGTATTCCATCACACCATGGAAGGAGTCTAATTCTAACTACGTATAGTGCACTTTAGTGTCACTTTGCTGCACATTCTGTATGTCGATGACAACTTCAAATCCTGTCTGGTGCTGGACCCATATTCACATGCTTTGAACACTTGCTGTTAAATTGTACATATTAATGAAGAGCAGTGGCAGCATTCTGCTACTAGTAGTAGTTGTAGTGACAGCAGCAGCAGCATTAGCAACACTCAACTGCAGTTCAGATGCTGGTGCCACTGCTGCTGGTTGAACACCAACAGCTCGGAGAGCTCAGCTGCTAATGTTGTTGCAGGTGGCCATGAGGAGTCATGCAGATCTGCAACAACAATAGTGTAATAACATTAGTATATGCAAATATATGTGCATGCATAATAACAGCAGCAGTAATAATAATGACCAAGTACTTACTTTCGAATTCAGTCGTCTTATTTTTTCTGGCCCCCTCATTGCTGCTGGAGATACTTCATCATGATGGTCCTTACTGAGCCCAATTAGTGAAGTTGTACTTATAATCAGGTGTCAGGATAAAATGCAAGTGCACCAGTTCTCCCACTGTTATACAACTACCAAGGCCCAAAATTGAAGCTTAAGATTCAAGGTTTTTTCATTGTAGCTGTGCAGATTTAGCCATTTTTATGCTTTACATGTAGTCTTGTAAGCACTATTTAACAGGAACAGTAACCATACGTTCTTTTTCTTCCTCTTCATTGAGTCGTCTGGGAAGGAGTCTCAGGTGTAACCCTGATCAACTGATAATGGCCTTATTTACATAGTGAGTCTTTTAAACAGTCCACTATTGCACAGTACCTTTTAATTTCAGTGCAACATCGATCATCAGATGCACCACCAAAAACTACAATTTCCCCTTTACGACTTGCTTCACATAAACTGGACTATCTCCCCTTTAGGACCCAGACCCGACCCAAAGGCCCTAAACTGTACACCTATGCACCACCAACCCAAGCGTGCCTATCTGTAACTACAGGCTGTTTCTCGTAGACCTATTACACCATCCTCATATGATACACCTGGCGCAGATAGAACTGTCTGATATTTTGTAAAGTCGTTCGTTCCACCGTGCGAAACACAAGGGGGACTGCGTGACATACTGGAACATCATTCGTTCAAATTATTTATGTGAGCTCAAGGTTCCTATTTAATAAGAAATTGTTTTTATCATTATTTATCAAGTAATTGTTGTTCTATTATGTAGATTACGGATTCAACAGTTAGTTTTGAGGTATATGTATTTATACAGCATTTTACACAAGGAGAACCCACTTTTTTTTTTTTTAGCTGGACAGTAAATATTCAGATTAGGGCAGAACGACAATGAAAATGAAAAGCCAGAGTGTCTCGAATTCGACCATGGCTGAAAAGAAGAGACTGAGGGAAGGGATTACATTCGCTGCTTATGAAAGAACTGAGGCTCGAAGATCTGCAAAACTTTCTAAACTTCATGAAGATGTACATGACCTGTTTCGAGAAGCTGCTGTCTATGACAGAAGGTGGAAGAAACAAGTGTGATGCAGTTATGAGGGAGGCTGCCTCACATTCTCAAAAGGAAGAATTAAATCATATGTTTATACGTTTTGTGATCATACCAGCCCAGATCACGAATAAAATACTGGTAAAAGCCTTGTTATGTTGCAGCCGGTTTGTAACATTACATTTCCTGATGACTTTCTAACCTACCTGCCAGTTTCTCTTTTCTGGCATGCTCAAATAACGCAAGAGATGCAATTAAATGAAACATGAACTTTCATAAGTAAGGCATTACGATACAAATTGAAAATCACCATGTAACATTACAGGGTTATTACAAATGATTGAAGCGATTTCACAGCTCTACAATAACTTTATTATTTGAGATATTTTCACAATGCTTTGCACACACATACAAAAACTCAAAAAGTTTTTTTGGACATTCACAAATGTTCGATATGTGCCCCTTTAGTGATTCGGCAGACATCAAGCCGATAATCAAGTTCCTCCCACACTCGGCGCAGCATGTCCCCATCAATGAGTTCGAAAGCATCGTTGATGCGAGCTCGCAGTTCTGGCACATTTCTTGGCAGAGGAGGTTTAAACACTGAATCTTTCACATAACCCCACAGAAAGAAATCGCATGAGGTTAAGTCGGGAGAGCGTGGAGGCCATGACATGAATTGCTGAGCATGATGTCCACCACGATCGATCCATCGGTTTTCCAATCTCCTGTTTAAGAAATGCCGAACATCATGATGGAAGTGCGGTGGAGCACCATCTTGTTGAAAGATGAAGTCGGTGCTGTCGGTCTCCAGTTGTGGCATGAGCCAATTTTCCACGGGCTACGCGTGAAACTTGCCCGCACGCGTTCAACCGTTTCTTCGTTCACTGCAGGCCGACCCGTTGATTTCCCCTTACAGAGGCATCCAGAAACTTTAAACTGCGCATACCATTGCCGAATGGAGTTAGCAGTTGGTGGATCTTCGTTGAACTTCGTCATGAAGTGTCGTTGCACTGTTATGACTGACTGATGTGAGTGCATTTCAAGCACGACATACGCTTTCTCGGCTCCTGTCGCCATTTTGTCTCACTGCGCTCTCGAGCACTCTGACGGCAGAAACCTGAAGTGCGGCTTCAGCCAAACAAATCTTTATGACTTTTTCTTCGTATCTGTAGTGTGTCGTGACCATATGTCAAAGAATGGAGCTACAGTGAATTTATGAAATCGCTTCAATCATTTGTAATAGCCCTGTATTTGCATATTACTCAGAAAGAAATGATTGCCGACGTACCTTATTATGATACAATGGGTCACATACATCTTTCCTCGCTATATGCCTCCTTGCACCATTTCATGTCCGAGCAAGCCTTGTACAACTGGGGACGGCAGATGCCCCAGAGGTTACCCACTAGAGACTGTTTTGCCTCAACAGCCATTCATCTCATCAGCACATAGCGCACCTTGAGGGGTTTTTTTTTTTTTTTATGCGTACCTTCCTTGCATTCCAGGTGGTGAGGCCAATGCCCCCAGTCTCCAAAACACACAACATTCCACTGCCGGGCTGCATGGTGGTCACTGAAGCATGCCCGGAGCTTACAGTAACAGGGGACTGAAGGCACTTACCAGTCCCCAGTTCATGAACCTGGGGTCACCACGCAATTATCCAGCAACAAAACGCTGAACCCCTGGGCGGGGGAGGGGGGCAAGATGGAGCCCAACTGGTAAACTCACCGGAGGGCAGGCAGCAGATGGGCAATGGACCAAAGCTACGAAAAAATGGAATAGCAGTCGTAAAGGAAGTGGCTCGTCTGCAGAGACAGGTCGAGGATATAGAATCAGTGCATAGTGGGAATGTCCATGTTACTGATAAGTCGCATATATGTACAGTATTTAATAATCACTTTCTGAATATAGCAGGTGAACTAAATAGAAACCTAGTCCCAACAGGGAATCATATAGCGCTCTTAGAAAAAAGTGTTCCGAGACTGTTACCTGAGATGCTCCTCCATGATACTGACAAGAGGGAGATTGAGTTAATAATTAAATCACTAAAGACCAAGAACTCTCATGGATATGACTGGGTATCTAGCAGAATACTGAAGTATTGTTCTATGTACGTTAGCCCAGTACTTAGCCATTATGTAACTTTTCCTTTACGAGTGGTCGGTTTCCTGACCGATTAAAGTACTCGGTAGTGAAGCCACTTTATAAAAAGGGAGACAGGGATAATATTGAAAATCATAGACCTATTTCTATGCCATCGGTGTTTGCTAAAGTTGTCGAGAAGGTTGTATATACGAGGTTACTGGAGCATTTAAATTCACATAATTTGCTGTCAAATGTTCAGTTTGGTTTCAGAAATGGTTTAACAACTGAAAATGCTATATTCTCTTTTCTCTGTGAGGTTTTGGACAGATTAAATAAAAGGTTGCGAACGCTAGGTGTTTTCTTTGATTTAACGAAGGCTTTTGACTGTGTTGACCACAAAATATTACTGCAGAAGTTGGACCATTATGGAGTAAGGGGAGTAGCTTACAATTGGTTCACCTTTTACTTTAAGAACAGAAAGCAGAAGGTAATTCTCCACAATATTGAGAGTGGTAGTGATGTTCAGTCCCAATGGGGCACTGTTAAGTGGGGCGTTCCCCAAGGGTCAGTGCTGGGGCCACTGCTGTTTCTTATTTACATAAATGGTATGCCTTCTAGTATTACAGGCAATTCAAAAATATTTCTGTTTGCTGCTGACACCAGCTTGATAGTGAAGGATCTTGTGTGTAATATTGAAACGGTAACAAATAATGTAGTTCATGAAATAAGTTCGTGGCTTGTGCAAAATAATTTGATGCTAAATCTCAGTAAGACTCAGTTTTTACAGTTTCTAACACACAATTCAACAAGAACAGATATTTGGATTAGACAGAATGGGCATATTATTAGCGAGATGGAATAGTTCAAGTTCCTAGGAGTTCGGATAGATAGTAAGCTGTTGTGGAAAGCCCGTGTTCAGGATCTTATTCAGAAACTAAATGCTGCTTTATTTACCATTAGAACAGTATCTGAAATAAGTGACACTTCAACACGAAAAGTAGTCTACTTCGCACATTTCCATACGCTTATGTCGTATGGTATTATTTTTTGGGGTAGTTCTTCAGATTCAAAAAGGGCATTTTTGGCTCAAAAATGGGCTGTTCGAGCTAGATGTGGTGTAAGTTCGAGAACCTCTTGTCGACCCCTATTCGATAGTCTGGGAATTCTGACATTGCCCTCACAGTATATATTTTCTTTAATGTCGTTTGTTAGCAATATTAGCCCATTCCCAAGAGTTAGCAGCTTTCACTCAGTTAATACTAGGCAGAAATCCAATCTGCATGTGGAATGCACTTCCTTGACTCTTGTGCAGAAAGGAGTGCAGTATTCTGCTGCATCCATTTTCAAAAGCTACCACAAGAACTCAAAAATCTTAGCAGTACCCCAAACACTTTTAAGTCTAAACTGAAGAGTTTCCTCATGGCTCACTCCTATTCTGTCGAGGAGCTCCTGGAAGAGCTAAAAAATTAAGCAAATTCCAGTCTTACATTGTTGATTTTCTTTATTTGAATTTACGACTTGTCACCTGAATATGTTTTTTTATATTTCCATTTTATCTGTTTCTAATATGTTATAACTTCATGTATTGACTCGTTCCATGACCATGGAGACTTCGCCTTAATTTGGTCCCACGGAACAATAAATAAATAAATAAAGGAGATGAAGAGCAGACAGTAATGGTCTAGGAAACCAGGAGTTGGGACAGCTGAATCAAAAGAGGGGGGATCCAGTGTCACATGGCAAACTTTCAATAGGACTAGTGTGAAAAGCAGCAGTGGCTAAATGGATTCCACCATAGGGAACCGGGTTCAAGAGGAGTAGCATGGAAGAGGCAGCTGATCAATAAACTTGGCAACCTTAGTCCAGGCGAGACAGAACTAACGCCTGGTATAGGTGGAGATAATTTAAACAACCTGTGCTCCAAGAGGTGGGGAATCAAAGGATACTGAGTTTACGAAAACAGCCAAACATCAGATGAGGGATAAGGGGGCAACCAAGTAAGGCTGTTGTCAAAAAGAAGATCCATGAAATGGAACTTGGGGACCACTGTCAGGTGTTGGGCATTGAGGTAGAGCTCCAGATCAGGAGGGACTGTAGTATGGTGACAGAAATGCACCATCCTCGACTTAAAAAGTAAAGAATTGGAAACTTAAAGATTATTCACATGGAAGCACACTGGACGGCACCCTGAAGCTGATTTATTTATTTACATTTTCTTTGCATGGAGCCATCTTAATGATGGCTTTTGCAAACAGACTTAACATTATGGTTATATTTACACTTATAAAATACACTATATTCTGTAGCTATTGTTGCTTATGTCTATTTTTTACATTTATCACATTACAACCGATATGCTAATGCCACATTACAATCACTATCTTAAAATTCGTTGAAAGAATATAAACGTTTTTCTACAAGAAAAGACATTAATTTTGTTTTAAAAACATTTCTCGTGTACCTTCTTAGAACGTTTGGTAGCATGTTATACCAAATCAAACCACTGATATATGGCTTTCTATCAGTCATTTTTAATGTTGTTCTGTTACGGAAATAGTTACACTTTGTTCTAGTGTTGTGATCATGTACATCACTGCCCTTGATAGCTTCTGTTGGTTGACTTATATAAAATACAACTATTTTGAAAATGTACAAAGAATATATTGTCAGATATTTGTGCTGCACAAACACTTCATGACATCTCTGTGTCCCATCCCAAGTACAGGGTGGCACAGGGGAACGGGAAACTTTGAACGTTACAGTTGGCACCACTGTAGCGCCGGCAGATGTTCAAAACTTCGCACAATTGATGTGAACGCATTGTCATTTGGTAATCATGAAGAATAGGACTGGTGCGGAACGTGCAGTAGCTGTGAGAGCGTTTTACAAAAATGGTGATAGTGGGACTGCCGCGCAGAGAACATTTCGGCAGCATTACCAGCTTGGACGTGTCCCATCTGCGCATGTGATTACAACGTGGGTTCGTAATTTTGAAGAAACAGGATCTGCCTTGAAAAAGAAACCTCCAGGTGGCATTCCAACCGTACGTACCCCAGAGAACATTGCAGCTGCTAGAGCTGCAATCGAGAGAAGTCCTCGCCGCTTTGTTCAACAGCATGCAACTTCACTAGGGATTAAGTAACGAAGCTTACACAGAATACTGCACGAATCAGACTTCCATCCCTATAAGTTGCAGATTGTGCAACACTTACATGAACGAGACCCAGCGTCACGTATGGAGTTTAGTAGCCAGATATTGGCTAAAATCGAGGACGCGAATTTCCTTCGTACCTTATGGATATCAGACGAAGCCCACTTCCACCTGAACGGATTCCTGAACAAACAGAATTTTCATTATTGGGCACAGGACAATCCTTGTGAGTTTCACCAGCGACCACTACATAGCGCCAAGGTCACAATATGGTGTGCTGTATCATGTCATGGTGTTATCGGCCCTTATTTTTTTGAATGTGAGGATGGTAGTGCAGCTCGGTATGTTGAAATGCTTCAAACATTCTTTACGCCGAGACTGTACGAGCTTAATCTTAACGTCGAAAACATGTGGTTTCAGCAGGACGGAGCGACGTCACACACTGCTCGACAATCGATGGCAGCAGTTCGTCAATTGTTTGGAAGATGCATTATTTCACGTAATGGTGACATTGCAGGGCCTGCGAGATCCCCTGATCTTAGTGTGTGCGACTTCTTCCTGTGGGGATATCTTAAAGGCAAGGTGTACCGTACACGTCCTGCAACAATCCATGAACTGAAGGAGAACATTGAAAACAAAATCACTGCCATTCCCCAAGATTTGCTACACCATGCATTCCAGAGTTTTCATAACAGGCTGTTAGAGTGTGAACACCGAATGGGAGCACATCTTTCCGATGTCATCTTTAAAAAGTAGAGAGACACTTTTGGACATTTTGATTGTAAAGACATACTGAATAATGGCATACTGAATACATTCACTTTCGTTAATAAATTACTAGCTTTACGAATTTATTAATGGAAATGACGTTATTTTGAAATTTCCCGTTTCCCTGCGCCACCCTGTATATGTCTTATTGCTCTTTTCTGTAGTAGTAGTAGTAGTAGTAGTAGTCTTTTTAAATGTACATCAAGTGCACAGCCCCATAGTTAAATTCCATAACTGAGAAAGGGGTAAGGCGTTCCATAATATACTAATTTCAGTGCTTGGCTAGGAACTATCTTTGCGAGCTGGCTGAGGAGATATGACACCACTGACTTTTTCCGCATACAAAATTAATGTGGTATGTCCACCGCAAATTTTCATCAACATACACACCCAGGAATGTACAGTTACCACTACACACACTATTCATATTGTTGTGGTGAGAACTGCGTTTTAAATGTCAGTAGTTGAGATTTGGTGACATTCAACTTGAGTCCCTGATCATTGAAGTATTTTGTTACTTCTGTTACACCACTAGTAGCAAGAGATTCTAGCTCATTAGATTCACTCCCATAGAATAAGATTGACGTGTCATCTGCATACCTTACAATATGGGAGTTTTATATATATATATATATATATATATATATATATATATATATATATATATATATATATATATATATATATATATATATATATATATATATATATATATATATATATAAAGGAAGAGAAAGGGTCCAAGCATTGAGCCCTGTGGTACACCTTGTAATTCAGGTTCACTGGTGGACTGGGAGTTCATTATTTTATTATCTAGTTTGTATGACAATTTAGTGCTTTGCTTACGATTCAGCAGGTACGTGGTTCAAAGATTCATGGCTTGATCCCAATACTATAAGATTTTAGCTTTTTAAGAAGTACCCTATGGTTTACCGTATCACATGCTCTTGTCAGATCCAAAAATATACCTGTAGTTTGCATCTTCTGGTCCAACAGACAGTAAACTTCATGGATGAACTGTGTAACTGCTGTGGTTGTACTTAGTTCTTTTCTGAAGCCATGCTGCAAATCTAAAGGCAGTTTATGTTTTGTGAAAAAGGCACTTAGCTGAGAAAGGCTAATGGTTTCAAATATCTTGCTTAAAGTGGGAATTAATTATATTGGTCTATAGTTGGAGACATCATCTTTACTTCCGTTTTTATACATTGGTTTTACTACACTCATTTTTAGAACTGTTTGATACAGGTTTTCTCTAATGCTGCAACTAATCAGGTGAGTATGAGATGTTCAGCCGAGGTCACCAAGTGGCAGCTAGCCCAAATGCAGAAATCATCCACATACAGAGCAGGGGTGATTAACAGTCTGGCATAGGCCACAAGTACATTAATAAAGATGATTATGTTTTGTTTTGTTTTAGGGTGCAAAAACAACTAGGGTCATACATGTGCAATCAATGGAAGGAAAGCCAGTTAAAAACAGACAGGAGAAAGGTCCAAAAATTAAGCCATAGAGAAACAGAGATCCTGAACTAAAGATTAAATGTCCTTTGCCATATTGCTATGGCAGATAAAAACTAAAATGGCTGGTAACACATATGGGAAACACGAATTAGAATGTAAGTGGTTAGAGAAAGGGTGTAATTTCGATTACGCGATAAAGTCACTCAAACCTAAAGGCTGTAAATTCAACTAAATACTTAGGAATTACAATTACAAATAACCTAAATTGGAACGATCACATAGATAATGTTGTGGGTAGAGCAAACCAAAGACCGTAATTCATTTGCAGAACACTTCAAAGGTGCAACAAGTCTACTAAAGAGACTGCTTAAACCACACTTGTCCGCCCTATTCTGGAGTATTGCTGTGTGATGTGGAATCTGCATCAGGTGGGACTGACAGATATCAAAAAAGTTCAATGAAGGGCAGCTTGTTTCGTATTATCGCAAAATAGGGGAGATAGTGCCACAGAAATGACGTAAATTGGCATGGCAATCATTAAAACAAAGGCCTTTTTCATTGCGAAGGGATCTTCTCATGAAATTTCAATCACCAGTTTTCTCCTCCGATTGTGAAAAATTCTGTTGCCAGCCGCCTACATAGGGAGAAATGATCCTCACGATAAGAGAAATCAGGGCTCGCACAGAAAAATTTAAGTGCTCATTTTTCCCGTGCGCCTTTCAAGAGTGGAACAGTAGAGAGACAGCTTGAAGGTGGTTCATTGAACACAGTCAGGAACTTTATTGTGAATAGCAGAGTAATCACGTAGATGTAGATTCCATCAGGAAAAGGCGAACAATCAAAGGTTGAGGACAATGAGCACTAACTGGAGGGGGAGCACTGCTTAGCAAATGGCAATGGCTGAAAAAACAATGCCCAATACCCAACCTAACTAAAATGATCTCTTCACGGCGAGAGGGCCGAAAGGAAGTCATCCAAGCTGCTGGGAGAGGCTTAATTCCCCAGAGATTGTTCCCACAAGGGAGAACCAGTGCAGATGGCAATGTAACACACAAAGATCATTGGAGCAAATGGAAGAACTAACAGGCTGAGATATGAAGACCAAAGCCTTGGCAGTAGCGTCAGTGGCCTCATTTCCTGTCAGACTGACATTACCAGGAACCTAAACACCACAGTGGGTCCATCAAGAGTGAGCAAGTGACAGCTTTCCTGGACCCGTTCCACTAAGGGATGGACAGTGTACAACACACAGAGACTTTGAAGAGGACAGAGTCAGAGCAGTTGATGCAATTGAAATGCGTGTGTTGCCAGATGTACTATGCAGCCTGACACAGGGCAAAGAACTCTGCTGTAAATACTGAGCAGTGTTCCGGAAGCCAATACCAAAAATCGTTGGTGGCAATGACGAAGGCACACCTTACACCACGGTCAGTCTGAGAGCCATCAGTGTACACAAAGGTAATACCACAAAGTTGCATGTGAAGGGCATGAAACTTACAGCGACAGACTGAGGCTGGAGTAGTGTCCTTAGGAAGCAAATGAGCGCCAACGTCAACACAGGCAGCTGCATGAATCCATGGTGGTGAAGGGTTCATATCCATCATCAGGAAAGTGGCAGGTAGTGTGATTAAGGTGCTGGAACAAGAGCCGAAAGCGAACTCCAGGAAGTAACAGAAGAGGGAAGCACCCGATACTGGCAATCAAATGAGTCATCGAAGGAGGCGGCATAGGTTGCATGGCAAAGGATAGCAGACAGATGGTATGCATATCTGCTGAGGAGAAAATCATGGCGGTGTGGCAGCGGTAGTTAGGCAGGTTCTGCCTACAGACTTAATAGGGCTAGTGTAGAGAGCGCCAGTGGCCAAATGGATGCCGCGATTGTGGATAGTGCTGAGACAGCATAAGAGGGACAGATGTGCAGACGCATAAACGAAAAAGCCACAGTCCAGTTTCCAATGAACAAGTAACCGGTACAAACAAAGGAGGGTGCTCCAATCCACTCCCCAGGAAGTATCATTGAGAACACACAGGACACTGAGGGACCATGTACAGTAGGCAGCCAGGTAAGACGTGGCAGGATCAAGAAAGTTTCCTATCGAGCATAAGCCCCAGGAATATCGTATTTTCAATGAATGGAAGACCAACAGGGCCAAGATGTAAAGAAACCAACTGCATTGCCAGAAGTTCATACAAATGGTTTTGTCAGAGGAAAAGCAAAAACCACTGTCAATGCTCCATGACCAAAGACGATTGAGGCATCTTTGAAGACTCCCCTCAAGGAGAAAAGCACGTGGAGAACTGCAACACATCGCAAAATTGTGAATGAAAAGGTAACCGGAGATTTCCAGTGGGAGACAGGCCACAATAGAGTCAATGGCGATAGCAAAGAGGATGACGCTCAGGATGGAAACCTGAGGCACACTGTTTCCCGCGGCAGCGGGAATCCTGATGCCCCAGGAAGACAGGCATCTACGCCTTGGCATACGTGGGGAGTTTACAGCTCAGGCAACAGCAGTGCGACCCCTATGTTCTCAGGGGGCTACCACCAAATGGATAAATAATGGCCCAACCACAATGGACTGGCTACTGTGCCGGATATTGGGCACTGAGAAATCCAAAACTGTCATGGGGGCGAAAGAGGATAGGAGACAATGGAGGAAGATGAAATACCCCGGAAAGTATCCTCACCCAAATAGTTGAATTGCAGGTGGAAATGCAAAGCCATGACAAGAGGTTCAGGAAATGGAATATATGGGGACTACTAAGGCATCCTTCCCCATTGGGCCTGCAGTTCTGTAGAATTTGGGAAGTGGCAGGTCAAACCATAAAATGGGACCTGAACATAGAGGGCCAAAAAGTGTGAGACTCCTTTTAGTCGCCTCTTACGACAGGCAGGGATGCCTCGGGCCTATTCTAACCCTCGGACCCACAGGGGGACAAGGAAATAGAGGAACTCCTAACGCTGAAGTGGAGGGAGGATAGGAGAAGGGGAACGAAGAAAGAAAAAAGGAACGAAAAACTGTGCAGAGACTGTTCCGATACTGGCTACTGAAAATGCAGAACACATTTCCAGAAATATCCCAGATGTGTTCCCCGAGGGAGGCGAAAAAGAATAGCAAGAGGCTAGACATGCAGCATGGAAGGGAAATGATGCTGCAAAGGCTGGGGCGCCGTGGTAGTGGTAGCCAAGCACGAACCCCCGAAGGAGCGATGCCGCCCCCCCCCTCCCTGGGGGGGGGGGGGGGGGGGGGTAATGGTGATGAGAGAAAGGACACTTAATATGGAGGCCTGTGGAATGCCATTCTCCTGAGTCTGCAGAGAGCTGAGAACAGTGCCAGCCCAGTCTCTGAAAAACTGGTGGGGACAGGAACTGGTGAATAAAAAATCAGGAGGGAATCCCGAACATGCAACACATTGAGTGTAAGGGTGATGTGGTGGTGCCAAACTGTGTTGTACAGCTTGCAAAGATCGAAGTAAACTGCGACAAGATGGCAGCACTGAGAAAAGCCCTGCTCAACTGCAGTTTCCAGTCAAAACAGGTGATCAGAGACCAGCCCTCCTTAAAGCCCCACTGATATGGAGATGAAAGTCCCAATATTCAAGGACTCAATTGAGCCACCATCCATTCTAGTAACTTGCAGGGGACACTGGTCAGGCTGACTGGTTGGTAACTATCAAAGTACAAAGGATCTTTACTAGTCTCCATTGAGAGGGGAAAATGCCTTGGAGCCAAATATGGTAAAACAGCTGGAGAAGATATTGTTGTGGACAATTGGGGGTTTTGAAGCAATTGGTTATGGATGGAATCAGGACTAGGAGCTGGATAGTGGGAGGAAGAGAGGGCCAGAAGCAGGTACTGATCAGTGAAAGGTCCATTGTAAGATTCCACCTCACAAGAGGTAAAAAGCAAGTTGGTAGTTTCAGCCAATTGTTTCCTGAGGAGTAAGGTGTTTGGACAGGAGCCAGAGGCTGATGCTGATCCATCACAAAATGGGTCGCAAGGTGTTCCATGAGAACTGATGGATCTATACAAAGGCCACCTGGAAGGGCAAGGCCCGGAATGGAAGACAGCCACTAACAACCTTGGAGGGTGCAGAGTGCAGCCCATGGCCATGACAAAGGTAAGAAGATCCTACAGAGGAGACAAAGCATTTCCAACAAACTCGCTTGCTCTGTCTGATTAAGTAATGGGCTTTGTCACGAAGATGTTTAAAGGCAATAAGACTAGCAGAGGACAGGAGCTGCTTAAGATGTTGCAAGGTGTGACAATAGTAGTAGACAGTGGTAGCAATGCCAGTGCTTCACCATTGAACTATCCTATGGTGAATGGGATTTGTAAGGTAGGGAATGGCAATGCCAGCAGCTGGATTACCTTATCAGACTGGTCATGAGATCACAATGACTTCATCAATACAACCCAATAAAGAAGGTGTAAACATGACTTGGGAAGTATACAGAGGCCAATCAGCACGATGGAAAGCTCAGTGGGGTAACCTGGTCATCGGGAGGTGGGAAGGGAACAAGAGAATCAAAGGGAAGAGGTCACTACCACAGAGGTCATCATGTGGCAGCCAGTGTAAGGAAGACAATGGCGAAGAATGCGAAAAATCAATGGCAGATAAAGTGTCATATGTGGCCCTAAAAAGAGTAAGGGAACCATCATTAAGAAGGCAGAGGTTGTGGGTCGCAAGAAACTAGTCAATGAGGAGCCCCCAACTATAAGAGGGTGATGGTCATCAAAATCCCTGAGGAGGAAGGGAGGGAGGAGCGAGTTTCTGAAGGAGTGCAGTCAGGGCAGCAGACACAGGTGGCCTACCAGGAGCGACAGATATTGCTAACTTTCACTGTAGAATCCAAGTGGACCTAAATAGCAACTACTTCAAATGTTGTACAAAGTGGAATCCACATATTAATAATATCTGTATGGGTCAATTTGCAAACACCATCAGAAGCCCTTGAGCCGACTCAGTTCCAACAAAGTACAGAACCTACAAAGAGTTAGTGAGTGAGCATTAGTAAAATGAGATTCCTGGAGAACGACACAAGCTGTCATGTAGAAGGCAATAAGGGAATGCAACTCCAGGAGGTTTTTTTTTTTTTTTTGTTTGTGGTTTTAGGGCGCAAAACTTCTATGGTCATTAGCGCCCAGCCCGTGACGTAGAAAACAGGAAGAAAACGAAATTTAAAATCAGCAGCAATGGGAACAAAGTCATAAAATTTGAGAAACTAAAGGCAGAAGGAATGCTTAAAAATCCACTATAGAAAGGGGTTGGTTGTCCCCCCAAAAAAAGGCTTCAAATGACTGACGTCATTTCACTGTCACTAATAAACTGTAGAACGCGGTCAGCTGAGCGCGTGTCATCTGCTAAAATCGACGATAGATCAGGCGATAGCTGTAGACGGGAGCGTAACGGATTAAAATAGGGGCATTCAATTAAAAGGTGTCTGACCGTCCACGGCTGAGAGCAGTGGGGACAGAGTGGGGGAGGATCACCGCTTAAAAGATGTCGATGACTAAAAAGACAGTGCCCTATCCGGAGTCTAGCTAAAATTACCTCCTCCCGACGACGCGAGCGGGAGGAAGAGGTCCATGCGCAAGGAAGGGCTTTCACTTCCCGCAATTTATTATGGGGAAGTGTTGACCAATGCGCATGCCATAAATGAGCAACTTGGCGACATAAACCGCTCCGTAGATCGGTAAACGGAAGAGACTGAATAGCTGGCCGAGGAAGAGAGACTGCAGCCTTGGCCGCTATATCGGCCGCCTCATTTCCACAGATACCAGCGTGTCCTGGGAGCCAGAGGAACGCCACTGAGACGCCCCCCAGGTGGAGCAAGCGCAGACAGTCCTGAATCCGGTGGACCAGAGGGTGCACAGGGTAAAGAGCTTGGAGACTGAGGAGAGAGCTCAGAGAATCTGAGCAGATTACGTACTGTATCCGCTGATGGCGGCGGATGTAGTGGACAGCCTGGAGAATAGCGTAAAGCTCCGCAGTATAAACCGAACACTGGTCGGGAAGCCGAAAGTGATTTGGGGTGTCGCCAACAATATAGGCACTCCCTACACCTAACAATGTTTTCGAGCCATCGGTGTAAATAAATGTGGCTTCCGTCATTTGTGCACATAGAGCAGCAAATGCCCGACGGTAAACAAGTGTAGGGGTACCATCCTTGGGAAATTGACATAGGTCTCTGAGCAAGTCGATCCGTGGACGGAGCCAAGGCGGTGCTGTACCCCAAGTTGTCAAGAAGGTTTTAGGAAAGCAGAAGGAAAGAGAATGGAGCAGTTGACGGAAGCGGACTCCCGGGGGTAGTAGGGAGGAGGAGCGGCCTGCATACCCGACATCAAGGGAGGCGTCGAAAAAAAGGTCATGGGCTGGATTAGCAGGCATGGAAGACAAATGGCTAGCATAACGACTCAGAAGGACTGCCCGCCGATTGGATAGCGGAGGTTCAGCAGTCTCAGCATAAAGGCTTTCCACAGGGCTGGTGTAAAAAGTTCCAGACACTAAACGTAATCCAGGGTGGTGGATAGAGTCGAGACGCCGAAGAATAGACGGCCGAGCAGAGGAGTAGACTATGCTTCCATAATCCAATTTCGAGCGCACTAAGGCGCGATAGAGGCGGAGAAGGACCACTCGGTCCGCTCCCCAAGAGGTACCATTCAGGACACGGAGGGTGTTAAGGGAACGCAGACAGCGAGCCGAAAGATAGGAAACGTGGGAGGACCAGCACAGTTTTCTGTCAAACATAAGACCCAAGAATTTAGCGACGTCGGAAAACGGAAGGTTGACAGGACCTAGATGTAAGGAGGGCGGAAGAAACTCCTTACGTCGCCAAAAATTAACACAAACGGTCTTACTGTGTGAGAAACGGAAGCCGGTTTCGATGCTCCACGAGTGGAGGCGATCGAGACATCCTTGAAGACGTCTTTCAAGAAGGCTGGTCCGTTGAGAGCTGTAGTAGATCGCAAAATCGTCCACAAAGAGGGAGCCCGCGACATCAGGAAGGAGACTATCCATAATTGGATTAATGGCAATGGCAAACAGTACAACACTCAGCACGGAGCCCTGGGGTACCCCGTTTTCCTGGGAGAAAGTACGGGAGAGAGTAGTGTTCACCCGCACCCTAAATGTGCGCTCTGCCATAAATTCGCGAAGAAAAAGGGGCAGCCGGCCTCGAAAGCCCCAAGAGAACAGTGTGCGGAGGATGCCTGTCCTCCAACAGGTATCGTATGCTCTCTCCAGATCAAAAAATATTGCTACCGTTTGGCGTTTCCGGAGGAAATTGTTCATGATATAAGTGGAGAGAGCAACAAGATGGTCAACGGCAGAACGATGTTGTCGGAATCCGCATTGGGCTGGTGTTAAAAGACTGCGGGATTCCAGCCACCAAGCTAAACGGTAATTCACCATACGCTCCAAAACCTTACAGACACTACTCGTGAGAGAAATGGGGCGATAGCTAGAGGGGAGATGTTTGTCCTTTCCAGGTTTCGGAACGGGAACGACAATAGCTTCCCGCCATCGCCTGGGAAAGGTACTGTCGGTCCAAATTCGATTATAAAGGCGAAGGAGGTAGCGCAGGCTATGGGTTGATAAATGCAGCAACATTTGGACATGGATACCATCCGGTCCTGGGGCGGAGGAGCGAGAAGAAGAGAGGGCATGTTGGAGTTCGCGCATGGAGAAAACAGTATTGTAGCTTTCGCGATTTTGAGAAGAGAAAGCAAGATGTCGCACTTCCGCTGCACGTTTCTTCGGGAGAAACGCTGGCGGGTAATTTGAAGAGCTCGAAATCTCAGCAAAGTGCTGACCCAATGAGTTAGAAATTGCGACGGGGTCCACTAAGGTATCATGTGCGACAGTGAGCCCAGAGACCGGGGAGAAACTAGGCGCGCCTGAGAACCGTCGAAGCCGACTCCAAACTTCCGAGGAGGGAGTGAAGGTGTTAAATGAGCTAATAAAGAATTGCCAGCTTGCCTTCTTGCTATCGCGGATGACGCGACGGCATCGCGCACGGAGCTGCTTATATCGGATACAGTTGGCCAAAGTTGGATGGTGACGGAAAATGCGAAGAGCACGTCGCCGCTCACGTATTGCGTCACGGCATGCCTCGTTCCACCAAGGAACTGGGGGGCGCCGGGGCAATTCGGAGGTGCGTGGTATTGAACGTTCCGCAGCTGTGAGAATAACGTCGGTAAAATGTGTGACCTCATCGTCGACGCTGGAAAAGCGACGGTCATCGAATGTCGCTAGAGACGAAAAAAGTGTCCAATCGGCTTGGGCAAACTTCCAGCGTCGCGAGCGCATATATGGCAGTTGAGGCTGCAGTCTAAGGACACATGGAAAGTGGTCACTCGAGTGTGTATCATCAAGGGCAAACCATTCGAAGCGCCGGGCTAGCGGAAC
Source organism: Schistocerca americana (assembly GCF_021461395.2). NCBI lineage: Eukaryota > Metazoa > Arthropoda > Insecta > Orthoptera > Acrididae > Schistocerca > Schistocerca americana. The sequence continues at coordinate 98,636,328 of NC_060123.1, read as the reverse complement.
AGTACCGACCGCAAGGACCAAATGAGATAATTTTGCCGTGGAGGCAGACAAAAATGTGGGGACCCCAGTGTTGAGGCAGACTAGATCCGCTTGGTGGAAGACGTCTAGCAATAGTGAGCCACGTGGACAAGGATGTGGAGATCCCCAAAGCAGGTGGTGGGCATTGAAGTCCCCAACCAGCAAATAGGGGGGTGGAAGCTGATCAAGAAGATGAAGGAGATCAGCTAGTGCCAGTGGTGTAGACGATGGAATGTATACTGTACATAGAGAGAACGTGTATCCAGAAAGGGAAAGACGGACGGCGACAGCTTGGAAGGAACTGTTTAAGGGGATTGGGTGATAATGGAGAGTATCATGGAGCAGAATCATGAGTCCTCCATGGGCTGGAGTGCCTTCAACAGAGGGGAGGTCATATCGGACGGACTGAAAATGAGGGAGAACAAAGCGGTCATGGGGACGCAGCTTTGTTTCCTGAAGACAGAAGATGACCGGCGAGTAGGATCGTAAGAGGATCGACAATTCATCCTGATTGGCGCGAATGCCGCGGATATTCCAGTGGATAATGGACATAGGGTGAACAGAAAATGGAGAAACGTGACCAAGGGTGCTGTCAACTCAACGACTGCTCAGAGCTTGCGACCGACAGCATGGAATGGCATTCAGTCGAAGGCAGAAGATCCTGATCCATAGGTTGGTCAGGAGCAGCTCCTGCCACCAACGATCGGCCAGGTGACCGGCCACCAGCAGTGCGCCTCGGCGACACGGAAGATGGCCGAGGGCGATTTCCGCCAGGTGGTGCTGTAGTTGGGACACGCCTTGGCGGAGAAGGAGAGGAACTGTGTTTCTTCGTAGCCTTCTTGGAGGTATGATGTTTAGATGAAGGAGGAACCGATGGTTGTGAAGTTGCAGTACGTAAAAACTCTTCACGAGAATGCTCTTTTTTCGAAGACTTGGCGTCTGACTTTTGGGCTCGAGATTTAGCAGAACCCGACGAAGGGTGAGCCATAGAGTGGGCAGGCGAAAGTGGTGAGGTTGAACGGGCGATCTTTGCGATGGCCGATCTGACGACCGTGGTACTAAATGTGAGGTCGCAAGTCTGCGTGGCCGCCTCCTTTGTTGGCCGAGGAGAAGCAAGGACAGTGCTGTATTTTCCTTTCTGAGGCACGGTGGGCTGTCGACTGGCGAGTAACTTTCGAGCAGCAAAGGTCGACACCTTTTCCTTCACTCTTATTTCCTGGATGAGCTTTTCATCCTTTAAAACGGGGCAATCTCGAGAGGAAGCAGCGTGGTCACCCATACAGTTGATGCAGTGAGGGGATGGAGGTGGACAAGCACCCTCATGGGCATCCTTGCCACACGTAACACATTTGGCCGGATTGGAACAGGACTGGCTGGTGTGATTGAACCGCTGACATCGATAGCAACGCGTAGGGTTTGGGACATAAGGGCGAACAGAAATTATCTCATAGTCTGCTTTGATTTTTGATGGGAGTTGAACTTTGTCAAATGTCAAGAAGACAGTGCGGGTGGGAATGATGTTCGAGTCAACCCTTTTCATAACCCGATGAACAGTGGTGACGCCCTGGTCAGACAGGTAGTGCTGAATTTCTTCGTCAGACAATCCATCGAGGGAGCGTGTATAAACGACTCCACGCGAGGAATTTAAGGTACGGTGCGGTTCCACCCGGACAGGGAAGGTGTGGAGCAGAGAAGTACGCAGCAATTTTTGAGCCTGGAGGGCACTGTGTGTTTCTAACAACAGGGTACCATTCCGTAATCTGGAACAAGACTTTACAGGACCCGCAATTGCGTCGACACCTTTCTGAATAATGAAAGGGTTGACCGTGGAAAAGTCGTGACCTTCGTCAGACCGAGAAACAACAAGGAACTGTGGCAACGATGGAAGAACCGTCTGTGGCTGAGACTCAGTGAACTTACGTTTGTGAGCAGACATAGTGGAAGGTGAGGAAACCATTGCGGAAGAATCCCCCATGATTACCGGCGTCTCCGATGGCGCGCTCCTCCCTTGTGGGGGCCCTCACCGAGGGCACACCCGCCTTAGGTGATTGTTCACACCTCAGGTCACACCTCCCGACAAACGGACGGAGGGACCAATCGGCACTTTCGGAAGGTATCAGCTCGGGTAATCACCCCTCCCTGGGCCTGGCCTTTACCAGGGGGTACGTACGTGTCCTACCTGTCTACCCGGGGCGGGGAATTACGCGTTACCCCGTCACCGGCTACGCATGGAAGTGCGTGGGTCGGCCTTCAGACACGCACAGGGAGGAAGAAAGAGAAAGGGAAAGGAAAGAAGAGGGGGTCTCAAACGCCGCAGCGGAGAAAAGGGTAAAGAGAAGAGGTAAGGAAAGGAGAAGGACAAAGGAAGGAAGAAGACATACAAGCAAGGAAGAAGAAGAATGCGGTACATTTACAAGCGTCCGTCTCCGGACGTAGGCGCAAACCATACTCCCAGAGGGGGAGAAAGTGAAGGAAAGAGCCAGAGGTGAGGGGGGGGGGTGAAGACAGGGGATGGGGAAGGATGCGGAAAGGGAAGGTATGCAGCCCGGAAAGGAAGGAAGGCCACATTAGCTTGGGGCCCCGTGCTCGCTACGCACGTATCCACAAAAGAGTTGTGGATCCCCTGGGGGGGACTCCAGGAGGTGAAAGCAGTATCCATTACAGTTCCATTGAGCAAGCATGGAGTGGGAATTCAAACGGGAGGCAAATGGACAGGAGCCAATCATGCTGCCAGATCACCATCCGCAACAAATGAGGATGGAGTGACATCCATAAATGAGAGATCAGACTCAGGATGTGAGGGGGAGGGGTTGGCACCTCTGGGAGCACCAGGAGGGGGTAACTGCTCTTTTCTCCTCCTCCTCCTCCTCTTCCACTTTCATAGATTGAAGAGATTAGAGCACAGAGGGAGAGCAGGCTTCTTCAAGATCCAAGACAAAGAGCGGGTAATATTGGGGCGCACAGGCTGTGTGTCCCATGGTCGAGTCGTGGTAGCAGACCTCTGGTCCGAGAGGTGTCAGGAGTAGTAGTCCCAGGAGGGAGGCCGGTCATGGGCGGGTGCCGAAGAGGGTGACACTACTTCATGCCGCAGAGGGGGAGCGGCAACCGGAGGGGAGGATGAGGTAACTGGAGGGGAGAGGAGAGGGGCATGGGACTTAGATAAGGAAGAGGGAGAAGGGGAAAAGGACATAACAGAGGGAAAAGGACATAACAGAGGCAAAAGTTGAAGTCGTGGACACAGGGTGAAGTCCCTCATACTTTTGACAAGCCTCAGTATAAGATAAATGATCAAGGGACATATACTCCTGGATCTTCTTCTCTTTTTTATAAGCTAGGCACTCTGGCAAGTGTGGAGCGTGATGGTTGTTGACAATTAACACATATGGATGGTTAAACACAGGGGCTCCCCTCATGGAACACATTTACCACACAGAGGGTCGGCAGTACATAGGGAGACCTGTACCTGAAGCACAAACACCCAAAGCACCTCATGGCTGGTGGGATATATGGCTTCGCATCACCCCAGTAGCACTGGACGTTTATCTTCTCCAGGAGGTTATCTTCATAAGAAGCAAGAATAAAGGCGCCAGTATCCGTACAATTGTTCTTAGGATCTTTCTGCACACATTGAACAAAATGAACGCCCTGTCATCCCAGACTGGTCTGGGGCTCGTCATCAGTTTGAAGGATGAGGTCGCTATGAAAAATGACTTCCTGAATTATAATCAAAGCCTAGTGCGGTATGATGGACACCGTAACAAGCACGAAGGGCTGCAGAAGTAGTATTGATTAACAGAGAACATGACGGCATCTTACGGAGACACTCCATTTCACCGAACATGTCTGATATTTTCCAGAAAAAGTAACTGTTGTGGCAGTGAATGTGCCCTCATTCCTCCTAATACAGACCAGGTAGTGGGGAAAGTGTTTCACTCCAAGCTGGTGAGCCTGGTCCTCCTCCCACAATGTAGATAGGGAAGTGAAGGCCACAGGGTCATAAGAAGCAGCATTCAATCATCTGTTACCAATCAAAGACGGTCATAGAACGGCCACACTTTAGGAACTTGATATGTTTCATAAACAAAGCATCCGTCTGGATACCATCCACTCCGGTTGGTTGGTTGGTTAATTTAAAGGGGAGGGGGAGAGGGGGGGGGGGGGGGGGAGAGGGACCAAACTACGAGGTCATTGGTTCCTTGTTCTGAAGAAAACAATGCTGTAAGGGTGAGAATAAGACAATGAGCCTTACAACACAAACCAGAATGAAAGGAAAAACCACAATGACTGAAGGGCAACAAACACTTAAATGGACAAAAGGGGACAAGAAAATCACGAAGACTCAAGAAACAGGTAGAAGGGGTTAAAACAAGAAAGCTGGTTACCATGAGGATAAAAAGAAAAAGCCAGGCACTCTGCAACACATTAAAACCTCCACCCTGAAAGCACTAGGGTAGGGAGCACACAGGGACAAAGGACATGTGCTAAAACTTAGAGCAAATGATAAAACTCACCCTCACGAATAAAATGTAAAACTAAAGCTGCTGTTGAGGCACTGTCACCCAACACCGAAGTTAGGATGCTGGGAAAGTTAAAAGTCCAATGCAGAGCGGATGAAAATGGGCAATCCAGCAAGCGATGGGTGACCGTCATTCGTGAGCCACGGCAACACCGAGGTGGGTCCTCGCGATGGAGGAGGTAACCACACGTCTGCCACATATGGCCAATACAGATCCGACAGGGAACCACAGAGTCTCAGCAAGAGGCGCACACGGAGGTCTTAAACACATTCGTAGTTTCCTTAATGGCACGCAGCTCGTTGTGCATACTGAGGTTATGCCATTTCCTCTCCCAAAGCTGCAAAACCTTGCGGCGTAATACTGAATGCAGATCAGTTTCATAGAAGATGGTCTCCATAGGCGGTTTCCATGTACCCTGTTTGGCCAGCTTGTCGCCAAGTACGTTGCCTGGGATTCAGTCGTGATCTGGTGTTCAAACAAACACCAGTTAACGACCGGACCATTCTGGATAAAAAAATCTGGAACAGGCCCCGAAGACCACACTCATATAATGTGGCAAGGGTATGATGTCACCAGGTCGTATCATGAATCAAAAAAGATGGCAAGCAGGTATTGGCGCCTGGAAAAGGCTGTTCGGATGGCAGACTCGAGGGAAACTAGATTATCAATGATAAAGTGTCCCTGGTGGAAACCACCCTGGCAGAGCCAGTAGGCCACGTGACTCTAGGATCCAACACAACTGCTGACTTACTGCCGACTTACCATACGTTCTAACAGCTCACAAAGAATGTTGGCGAGGCTGATGGGCCGATAGCTATCCACATCAAGCTGGTTTGGGCACTGGAATGAAGGTGATCTCCCGCCATTGGGACACAAAGATGCCATCACACTAGATCCGGCTGAAGATGACGAGGAGATGTCGCTTATAGTCAGATGAGAGATGCAGACATGCCAACTTTCAAAAGTGAAAAATCAGGAGAATTTTAGCGGTGTACTATTGTGAATTACAACACATCCCTGACGATTAAAGTTGCAATAATTCAATAACTGTAACAATTCAATTACATTTGCTTTATTATTTACATGTAAATACCAAATAATGGACATACCTGAGCCTTCAGACTGTATAATTTATCATTCAACAAGGTGAACAATATGAATGATGAGCTCTGCAGGTTTCTTTGGATTCACACACATTCAAATGAAGCACTCTCGAGAGAATTACAGTCCGAAATTACAATCCAAGGGCCAAATTAACGTATATTAGATTTCTGTTTTGATATTAGCACCATTTTTGCATGAATAAATCACTGTTAAATGATCACACGTTTTCATTTCATAATGCAACCCATATTTGCAAGGCATCTTATATCCGTAACACATCTTTCCCAAGTTTAAATCAACTTTATACAGGATGTATATGTTCGGCTTAGCAAATCATCTGAATAGTTCATCAGTCTGAATTTGTCTGATTACGGTAATTACTTATTCAGCACACCCGTAGCTGACTTAGCCTTCTTCAAAAACTCTGAACTAAATTTCTGCTCAAAGCACTTGCCTTTTTGAACTGATTTTAAAATCAAAAATTTCTCCAAAGACGTTTCTGAAAGCATGGACCTGAACTGAGTTTTGGCCTTTGTAACTGTGCTAAAAATTCTCTCACATTCCGCATTACTATGTGAATTGACAAAATAGCCAGCATCACCTTTACAAGTTTATCATATTGAAGAACCCCATCAGCCGATTTCTTCTGACCTACCAATGCCCACTGAACATCAATTCTCTCTGCTGCCAAGTTGGTTTCTTCCAGCTGAAAGTTACAGAACTGAGAGTGAAGAATATCAACTTCTGTATCTAAGTGTTCACTTTCACTAGTCAGAATATTAGGAAATCTGTTTATGAAAAATCTAAGGTTAGAAAATGATGCTTTGCCAATTATAGAAATATTTGCAACTGCTGCATGCATTAAAACTTCATCTTTGAATGGAAATTTGTGTATCATGTAATCACATGATAAGAAACATTTTCTTACAGACTTAAAGAATATAGACTTCTCCTCAGGCTTCAAAGTGGCCACCAAAGCAAATGTAGAATTCCCTATCATCAGATCACAATCATCCTTTTGATTTGCTGGAGTGTGATAATCTACATCAATGAGACAGATGGAGGTTTTAATAATGAGTGGTCTCTCAAATCTAGCCATCACATTCTTCAATAGTTCCTCCAAAATTGACCTCAATAAGTGGATATGTGGGGCACTTGACTGAAGAGCTACAATTGGGCTCTCAAAGACAGGCATAAAACCTGAAAGGAAAAGGCATAAAGGTTTATGTAAATTTGATGACAGAAACATGAAGTCGTTCCTCACATGATAAAGCATGGTCCACAGTGTCAATGGTTTTCTGTAAAACTGATGATTGGGCTTTTCTTTTAAGTGAGGGGTGTGATGAAATCTTATTACAGTGCTTGGACTTGTGATATGAAGTAGACACATCTACATTTTGAGTATGTTTTGGAATTTTATAATAGCAGGCAAAAGGGAATACAAATGTCTCAAAACTGAGATCGACCGGAAGTGCAAAATGGCTAAGCAGGGATGGCTAGAGGACAAATGTAAGGATATAGAGGCATATCTCACTAGGGGTAAGATAGATAAAGCCTACAGGCAGATTAAAGAGACCTTTGGAGAAAAGAGAGCACTTGTATGAATATCAAGAACTCAGATGGAAACCCAGTTCTAAGCAAAGAGGGGAAAGCAGAAAGGTGGAAGGAGTATATAGAGGGTCTATACAAGGGCGATGTACTTGATATTATGGAAATGGAAGAGGACGTAGATGAAGATGAAAAGGGAGATACGATACTGCGTGAAGAGTTAGACAGAGCACTGAAAGACCTAAGTCGAAACAAGGCCCTGGGAGTAGACAACATTCCATTAGAACTACTGATGGCCTTGGGAGAGCCAGTCCTGACAAAACTCTACCACCTGGTGAGCAAGATGTACGAGACAGGCGAAATACCCTCAGACTTCAAGAAGAATATAATAATTCCAATCCCAAACAAAGCAGGTGTTGACAGATGTGAAAAGTACCGAACTATCAGTTTAATAAGTCACAGCTGCAAAATACTAATGCGAATTATTTAGACGAATGGAAAACTGGTAGAAGCCGACCTCGGGGAAGATCAGTTTGGATTACATAGAAATGTTGGGACACGTGAGGCAATACTGATCTTACGACTTATCTAAGAAGAAAGATTAAGGAAAGGCAAACCTACGTTTCTAGCATTTGTAGACTTAACGAAAGCTTTTGACAATGTTGTTGGAATACTCTCTTTCAAATTCTAAAGGTGGCCGGGGTAAAATACAGGGAGCGAAAGGCTATTTGCAATTTGTACAGAAACCAGATGGCATTTATAAGAGTCGAGGGGCATGAAAGGGAAACAGTGGTTGGGAAGGGAGTGAGACAGGGTTGTAGCCTCTCCCCGATGTTATTCAATCTGTATATTGAGCAAGCAGTAAAGGAAACAAAAGAAAAATTTGGAGTAGGAATTAAAATCCAGAGAGAAGAAATAAAAATGTTGAGGTTCGCCGATGACATTGTAATTCTGTCAGACAGCAAAGGACTTGGAAGAGCAGTTGAACGGAATGGACAGTGTCTTGAAACGAGGATATAAGATGAACATCAAAAGTAAAAAGAGGATAATTGAATGTAGTCGAATTAAATCGGGTGATGCTGAGGGAATTAGAGTAGGAAATGAGACACTTAAAGTAGTAAAGGAGTTTTGCTATTTGGGGAGCAAAATAACTGATGATGGTCGAAGTAGAGAGGATATAAAATGTAGACTGACAATGGCAAGGGAAGCGTTTCTGAAGAAGAGAAATTTGTTAACAACGAGTATAGATTTAAGTGTCAGGAAATCGTTTCTGAAAGTATTTGTATGGAGTGTAGCCACGTATGGAAGTGAAACATGGACAATAAATAGTTTGGACAAGAAGAGAATAGAAGCTTTTGAAATGTGGTGCTACAGAAAAACGTTGCAGAGTAGGTGGGTAGATCACGTAACGAATGAGGAGGTATTGAATAGGATTGGGGAGAAGAGGAGTTTGTGGCACAACTTGACTAGAAGAAGGGATCGGTTGGTAGGACATGTTCTGAGGCAACAAGAGATCACCAATTTAGTATTGAAGGGCAGCATGGAGGGTAAAAATCGTAGAGGGAGACCAAGAGATTAATACACTAAGCAGATTCAGAAGGATGTAGGCTGCAGTAGGTACTGGGAGATGAAGAAGCTTGCACAGGATAGAGTAGCATGGAGAGCTGCATCAAACCAGTCTCAGGACTGAAGACACCAACACCAACACCAACACCTCCAAGTTTCCACTTCAGAATCCTTACAATTTCACTCTTGAACAAACTAACCAAAGGGTCCCACTGCTCCAAAATTCTATCCAAACATCTTTTTCAACGATAACCATCGTGTAGGCACGTTTCAGAATTTTCCTCATTTCTGTGTCATGTAAAGTTTGAAACTTCCTAAATTTTTCTTTCCTCTTTGCACTTCTTTCCAAATAATGAAATGTGTCAATCATATTTTCTTCAACGTTTAAAGGCAAACATGCCACCCACTTCTCAGCAGCAAGATCAATTAGGTGACAAGAACAGCCTACAATGATTAAGTTAGCAATTTCTTGCTTCAAACATCCTGCCACACCCTTTTTTAGCCCTACTATTACAGGAGCATTATCGGCGCCAAAAGCCAGACAGTTTTTTAATGGAATACAGAATTCCTGTGAAGTTGAAAGTAGAAGATCAGCAACATTAGCTCCAGTGGCATCCCCTTTTACATTAGGCACAGATAGTAGGCAATTTTGAATTTCACCGAGTTCGGGGCTGAAGAACGATATGATAATAGGATATAACTCAAAGTCCGTTTTATTACTACCATCGGTAGCAATAGTGAATGGATTCGACTGCAAGTGAATAATAACTTTCGCTTTTTCTTCCATGCACATTTCCGTAAGGATAGCGGTCGCTTTTGTTCTGGCACACCCATATCGTTTCGCAATTTCAGAATCTATAAAGATTTTGCGAAACAAAGGCCCAGCGTGGTCGGCACAGTTTATAGGCAAGTTATGCTCTACAATAAATGCGGTAAATAAAGCCTCGGCATTCGTCACAGAATCTACATTTTGGAGTTTACACGAGAAGTTAAGTTTATGGTTCCGTTCTACACAATGGACACTCTCCTGGTGATTTTAGTTTGCACATGTTTCAGAATGTCGCATTTCCCGCCATGAGCTACTGAAAAGTCACATCTATATACATTACAAAATGCGTAATGTTTGTCCCTTCCTCAATTAACTTAAACACGGAAACTCTTCCTTATACACATTTCTGAACACTGCATCATATTTCTTCGCCATTCTGCACGAAAAATAATCAACTCCTCCAAGATACGCAGCCAACAATTACTACTGAGTACACAAATCGCGCAACAGAACTGAGAACATGATGGTCTTGTAGCAGTGGTGCCAACCCTCGCGCACCTTTCCCCCTATATTGCACTTCAAATTCCCCTAAATAATTTATCACACCGTCGGGTAAGCAAGTGGGGTAGTGGGGCGGTTAAAAGGGAGTCAAGAATGAAATTGTCAAGCGGAGGGGTGGGGGAGGGGAGGGTAGGGTAGGGTAGTAACCCTAAATATTTTCTCCCCTGAAACATTTATGTCTCTTCACTTCCCCCTAGGCAGCTTAATTCCCCCTAAATTTAGGGGGAAATATCCTAACTTGGCAACACTGCCTTTTAGACACAACAATGCTAATTACTTCGCTTGGAACAACTATCTATTACACCTTGTCTACGATAACTTTACGATTGTGCTGGTGCTACCAGAAGCGGAGGAAATATGGCACTAGTTGAAAGGTATTCATTTGTCTCCCAACGCTGCCAATGGTAAGTTCCTTATTTCCTTGAAGATACGAAGCACAGCTACGCCTACTGCCGCTTCCAACAGCCACCGCACCAATCTACCAAGTTAACATAGACAAGTAGCAGCCATACCTAGTCATCCACCAATATATCTAAGGTGCAGGATTTTCAAATAGTAAGTAAAGTATTGAAACTGCTCTGAAAATCGGGAGATTGGTCTTCGCTCCCAATCTGTAAATGGAGCATTAAATGGCTCCCTGTAACGTTCAGTGTATGAGAGAGATTTCCTTTCCATCTGCCGTTTGATGGTGCGAAATACTGACATAACTCTCCGATGTGGCAGCACGAGCATAGTGCTCTGCAAAGTGCTCAGCAATTGTGTTTGCATTGGTAGGTAACACGTCATTGATGTTAATTCCAGTAAGACCTGTTGAGGTCTGGTACCCAGAAACGCGTCTGATCTTTGTCCAGACTTGGGAAGGTGTCGTATGGCACCCAATGGTCGAGATGTACCTCTCCCAACACACCGTTTCCGTCTTTTTATAAGCTGGCGAACACTGGCACGGAGCTATTAGGTGCGCTAGGGAAGGGTGCTGCTTATGTCGCTGTAGAGCTCACTGATGCTCTAATGGCCTCAGACATTTCTGGCGACCACCAAGGTACTGACTTTTGCCAGGGCACCCTAAAGAACAAGAGATGGTGTTTTCCGCCACAGAAATTATCGTTTTAGTGACCTGCTCAGTTACCATATCGATGATGCCATGTGGGGGAGAATCAATGGTAACAGCAGAGGTGAAAGCTTCCCAGTCTGCCTTGTTTAAAGCCCATCTTGGTAGACATCCAGGGGAATGGGGCTGGGGGAGTGACAGGAAGATGTAAAAGTGGCCGCTACCACACAAGTCATCGTGGGCTCTCCAGTGGACAGATGGGAGGAGTCCTGGGCTGCAGAGCGATAAATCAATGGCCCTGTAAGCGCCACAAGCCACACTAAAATGTGTGTGTGGGGAGGGGGGGGGGGGGGGCTCCCAGTATTTAAGACAGGAAAGTTTTGACATCCCTACCTTGGCCAGTAAGCATTGTGCCACTGCACAAGGGGGTGTTTTCAGGGGTACTGCACCATCTGGAGGAAGATATACGTTGCAGACAGTTACTTCCTGTGTCATCCTTATTCTGACAGCCACAGATCCAAGAGGGGTTTGAAGGGGCACAATTTCACTGCTGACTGAGTTTAGGACATAAACGCAAACTGTACCTGACACACTATTAAAGTCGCTATGGTTCTGTAATATCCCTTATACCCACGGAGGGCAGCTGTCTGCATTGCCAGGAACCAGCTTTCCTGGAGGGCAATGCAGAAAGCAGGTGTAAAGCTTTAACAGTTGCCGTAGCTCAGCCAGGTGGTGGAAAAAAACTGCCAAAATTTCACTAGAGGATGATATCACGAGACTGGGAAGGCATGGAACATTCAATGAGACAGTTTACACCTCAACATCACCTGCTGCCACCAACTTATTGCCTGAGCAGTCTACATCCATTGTGTCAGATGGTCGAGCGAGATCTAAATCCTCAGCAGATGCTAGAATCTCCAAGTTATCCCCAGACGCAGAGCTTGAAGGTAGCGGTGGTGGTCTTTTTGGACTTTTCTCGCTGCTCCTTGGTTTCTCTGGCTGGAAGGGCTTCACTGATTCAGTCTCTAGGACTGAGGATGATTGTGAAGCCCTACAACCAGCTGCTTTTGGACACTTCAGCCACTGACGGGCGTCATCTTTCCCATTACCAGACACCTGGGAAGTGGGTAACTCAAGGGACCCCATCCTGGCAAGAGGAACCGAAGAAGACTTAGGCTTCTCCGGCTGATAAGTGGGGACTGGTGTCCCTGATGGTTAGGGGGAGGGGGCAGTGCTCCTGAGGTAGGTGGTGCAGAAGCAACACGGGGGGGGGGGGGGGGGGGGGGGGGGGGGGGGACTGACACCCCCTCCCATCAAGGAGAGGGGGAGTGCCCCCACTCTCAAGGGCGCAGGTGTTGCCTTCTGGCTCTGAGAAGGAATGAATTCGTGGAACTGATGGGGGCTACAACTGTTCTCGTAGTGGAGTAGTATGAGGTGGTCATAGCCACAGGAAGTAGGCGCTCTTATTTTCTCTTAGCCTCAGTGTAGGTCAGTCTGTGCAGGGTCTTTTATTCCATAATTTTCCTCTCTTTCTGTAAAATCCTGCAGTCTGGCAAGCAAGGTGAATGACGCTCTCTGCAGTTGACACAGATAGGAGGTGGTGCACATGGCTTATTGGGATGTGATGGACGTCCATAATCTCCATATGTGAAGCTGTAAATACAACGGGAAGACATATAGCCGAACTTCCTACACTAAAAGCACCGCATCAGGAAGGTATATATGGCTTGACATCACAGTTGTAGACCACCACCTTGAATTTCTCAGGTAATTCATCACCTTTGAAGGCCAAGATTAAGGCACTGGTGGCAACCTGGTTATCCCTCGGACCCCAATGGGTGTACCACACAAAATGAACACGTCACCGCTCTAAACTGGCACGCATTTCATCGTCAGACTGCAAAAGAAGGTATCTGTGAAAGATAATACCCTGGACTATATTTAAGCTCTTATGTGGCGCGATGGAAATTGAAATATCCCCCAACTTCTTACAAGCGAGTAATGCCCATGACTGGGCAGAGGATGTTTTTATCAAAACTGATCCAGATCGCATTTTGGACAAGCCCTCCACCTCCCCAAACTTGTCCTCTAAATTATCTACAAAAAAACTGTGGCTTCATAGAAACAAGTTCTGCAAGTTCTCATACATACGAGGTACCAGGGTGAATAAGGATCACTGCCATCCTTAGCCTGGCAATTCTCCAGTGGTGTGGCCAGGGAGGGGAACAATTTAGGATCATACTTCATTGCATTGTACTGAGACTTATTGCTTAGACTGCTGGTGTTTGATCACCAGCAAGTGATTACGTGGTATGCAACATCCACCCTGATGCCACCCACTTTGACCAGGGGCCCTACCAACAGGTGCCACCCAGCCGCAGCAGCAAAGACCACCTGGCAGGATGGCCATTGCTGGGAGTCCCAGTGCGCCAGGATGACAGGCACCTACTCCTTGGTATACGTGGGGAATTAATGGCAGAGGCATCAACAGAGCGATCCCTGTGTTGTCAGGATGCTACAACCAACAGGGTACGTGGTGGCCCCACCGCAACACACAGGCTACCATGCTGGATGAGGTGATAAGAAGTCTATGGTCATCGTTGGCGCAAAAAGCGACACTGCATAGTGCATGGTTGAAAACGCACCGAGGAAGGCGTCCTCGTTCCTCGCCCAAGAGATGGAGAATGGAGCTCTCCGCAGTGTGACAAGAGAGTGGGCTAAAGATCTCTAAGCACGATACACCATGCAACAAGCCCTTCCCAACTGGCTCACTCTTCCTGGAAAATTTTGAAAAAAAAAAAAAATGGAGGTCAAACCCTACATGGAACCATTACATAAAGGCCGAAACATATGAGACTCCTCTGAGTCACCTCTTACGACAGGCAGGAATACCTTGGGTCTATTCTAATCCCTGGATCCGCATGGGGATTCACACTGATGAGGAGCTCCCCATAGGCATCACATGGCCACAGCGAGTGCCATCTAGCACAGCAGCCATTGCTGGGAGTTCAACAAGTGTTATCCCTGTGTTGTCAAGAGGCTCAGCCAGATGTGTACATGACAGCCCCACCACACGTACTGGCTACATGTCCTAGTGACCTAGCAGAGTGAAAAAAAAGAAAAAACCAAAAAGGAAAAAGGAAAAAGGGGGGAGGGGGAGTGCTACAGTGGGGAAGGAAGGGGAAGCATGGACACTAGGGAGTGAGTTCGTCCCCAAATGGCTCACACTACAGACAAATTTAGAAGTCTATGTCAAACCCCAATAGGGGACCAAAAATGTCAAGAAACAGAGAAAAAGGAAAGGCAGAAAGGCAAGGGAGAAAACTGAAAGGGATACAAGAAACCGAGTGAATAGCCAGGTTGACAGAACTAAGAATACCGAGAAGGGGGGGTATGCAGCCAGGACGGAAGAATGGGTCGCAATGCTCGGAGTCCCATTGGTACTGCAGATGGGTCGTTCACGAACTAACATAGCCAAAGGAACAGTTCACCAAGCTGAACAGGAGTGATGAACGAATTCTAAAGAACAGTCTTTCATGGTTCACTTCCGTTGCAGCTTTAAACTTATAGTTCCTGGGAACTTTAAATGGCCGGCCTCGGGCAGACTCTTCCTTCTTCGCATTGCCACTAGTCACAGTTCCACTGCTGACTGCTCCTAGCTAGTTCAGTATCTGTTTTGTACATCCATTCTAGATCTGTTTCAGACCTTTCTTGAAGTCTGGACTTCTGGTATTTTATTCAGCACCGACAACAGGTAATTAAATGTATTTTATAATTACGAAAGTTACATAAAAATTTGTGGTATGTAATATGTACATCTTTTCATGCAACAAAAGAGCATATCAGCTTACTTCACTATTTCGATAAACAGCAGAAGACATACTTAAAAGGCAAGATTTTTGTTATTACACATGCAAAGGAAGTCAGCAAGGCACACGAGTTGATATTTTCCGTCTTTTTTATCCATGGTAGAACAGCATGTTCATTGTTATTGCCCCTCTTGGCACCTGCTATCTTCAGTCATCTATGCTCCTAATTTTCCATTTTTCATACGAACCATATACCATGCACAAATGAATAAAAATTAACGGTTAATAAAGTTTTTTTTTTTTTTTTTTGTGGTTTTAGGGCGCAAAACTTCTATGGTCATTAGCGCCCAGCCCGTGACGTAGGAAACAGGAAAAAAACGAAATTTAAAATCAGCAGCAAGGGTAACAAAATCATAAAATTTGAGAAACTAAAGGCAGAAGGAATGCTTAAAAATCCACTATAGAAGGGGGTTGGTAGTCCCCCCCCCCCCCCCCCCCCAAAAAAAAAAAAAAAAAAAAAAAAAAAAAAAAAAAAAAATCAAATCAAATGACTGACGTCATTTCACTGTCACTAATAAACTGTAGAACACGGTCAGCTGAGCGCGTGTCATCTGCTAAAATCAACGATAGATCAGGCGATAGCTGTAGACGGGAGCGTAACGGATTAAAATAGGGGCATTCAATTAAAAGGTGTCTAACCGTCCACAGCTGAGAGCAGTGGGGACAGAGTGGGGGAGGATCGCCGCTTAAAAGATGTCGATGGCTAAAAAGACAGTGCCCTATCCGGAGTCTAGCTAAAATTACCTCCTCCCGACGACGCGTTCGGGAGGAAGAGGTCCAAGCGCAAGGAAGGGCTTTCACTTCCCGCAATTTATTATGGGGAAGTGTTGACCAATGCGCATGCCATAAATGAGCAACTTGGCGACATAAACCGCTCCGTAGATCGGTAAACGGAAGAGACTGAATAGCTGGCGGAGGAAGAGAGACTGCAGCCTCATTCCCACAGATACCAGCGTGTCCCGGGAGCCAGAGGAACGCCACTGAGACGCCCCCCAGGTAGAGCAAGCGCAGACAGTCCTGAATCCGGTGGACCAGAGGGTGCACAGGGTAAAGAGCTTGGAGACTTAGGAGGGAGCTGAGAGAATCTGAGCAGATTACGTACTGTATCCGCTGATGGCGGCGGATGTAGTGGACAGCCTGGAGAACAGCGCAAAGCTCCGCAGTATAAACCGAACACTGGTCGGGAAGCCGAAAGTGATTTGGGGTGTCGCCAACAATATAGGCACTCCCTACACCTAACGATGTTTTCGAGCCGTCGGTGTAAATAAATGTGGCTTCCGTCATTTGTGCACATAGAGCAGCAAATGCCCGACGGTAGACAAGTGTAGGGGTACCATCCTTGGGAAATTGACATAGGTCTCTGAGCAAATCGATCCGGGGACAGAGCCAAGGCGGTGCTGTACCCCAAGTTGTCAAGAAGGTTTTAGGAAAGCGGAAGGAGAGAGAATGGAGCAGTTGACGGAAGCGGACTCCCGGGGGTAGTAGGGAGGAGGAGCGGCCTGCATACCAGATATCAAAGGAGGCGTCAAAAAAAAGGTCATGGGCTGGATTAGCAGGCATGGAAGACAGATGGCTAGCATAACGACTCAGAAGGACTGCCCGCCGATTGGACAGCGGAGGTTCAGCAGTCTCAGCATAAAGGCTTTCCACAGGGCTGGTGTAAAAAGCTCCAGACACTAAACGTAATCCACGGTGGTGGATAGAGTCGAGACGCCGAAGAATAGACGGCCGAGCAGAGGAGTAGACTATGCTTCCATAATCCAATTTCGAGCGCACTAAGGCGCGATAGAGGCGGAGAAGGACCACTCGGTCCGCTCCCCAAGAGGTACCATTCAGGACACTGAGGGTGTTAAGGGAACGCAGACAGCGAGCCGAAAGATAGGAAACGTGGGAGTTTTCTGTCAAACATAAGACCCAAGAATTTAGCGACGTCGAAAAACCGAAGGTTGACAGGACCTAGATGTAAGGAGGGCGGAAGAAACTCCTTACGTCGCCAAAAATTAACACAAACGGTCTTACTGGGTGAGAAACGGATGCCGGTTTCGATGCTCCACGAGTGTAGGCGATCGAGACATTCTTGAAGACGTCTTTCAAGACGGCTGGTCCATTGAGAGCTGCAGTAGATCGCAAAATCGTCCACAAAGAGGGAGCCCGAGACATCAGGAAGGAGACAATCCATAATTGGATTAATGGCGATGGCAAACAGTACAACACTCAGCACGGAGCCCTGCGGTACCCTGTTTTCTTGGGTGAAAGTACGGGAGAGAGTAGTGTTCACCCGCACCCTAAATGTGCGCTCTGCCATAAATTCGCGAAGAAAAAGGGGCAGCCGGCCTCGAAAGCCCCAAGAGAACAGTGTGCGGAGGATGCCTGTCCTCCAACAGGTATCGTATGCTCTCTCCAGATCAAAAAATATTGCTACCGTTTGGCATTTCCAGAGAATATTGTTCATGATATAAGTGGAGAGAGCAACAAGATGGTCAACGGCAGAACGACGCTTTCGGAATCCGCATTGGGCTGGTGTTAAAAGACTGCGGGATTCCAGCCACCACGCTAAACGGTAATTCACCATACGTTCCAAAACCTTAGAGACACTACTCGTGAGAGAAATGGGGCGATAGCTAGAGGGGAGATGTTTGTCCTTTCCAGGTTTCGGAACGGGAACGACAATAGCTTCCCGCCATCGCCTGGGAAAGGTACTGTCGGTCCAAATTCGATTGTAAAGGCGAAGGAGGTAACGCAGGCTATGGGTTGATAAATGCAGCAACATTTGGACATGGATACCATCCGGTCCTGGGGCGGAGGAGCGAGAAGAAGAGAGTGCATGTTGGAGTTCGCGCATGGAGAAAACAGTATTGTAGCTTTCGCGATTTTGAAAGGAGAAAGCAAGATGTCGCACTTCCGCTGCACGTTTCTTCGGGAGAAACGCTGGCGGGTAATTTGAAGAGCTCGAAATCTCAGCAAAGTGCTGACCCAATGAGTTAGAAATTGCGACGGGGTCCACTAAGGTATCATGGGCGACAGTGAGCCCAGAGACCGGGGAGAAACTAGGCGCGCCTGAGAACCGTCGAAGCCGACTCCAAACTTCCGAGGAGGGAGTGAAGGTGTTAAATGAGCTAATAAAGAATTTCCAGCTTGCCTTCTTGCTATCGCGGATGACGCGACGGCATCGCGCACGGAGCTGCTTATATCGGATACAGTTGGCCAAAGTTGGATGGTGACGGAAAATGCGAAGAGCACGTCGCCGCTCACGTATTGCGTCACGGCATGCCTCGTTCCACCAAGGAACTGGGGGGCGCCGGGGCAATTCGGAGGTGCGTGGTATTGAACGTTCCGCAGCTGTGAGAATAACGGCGGTAACATGTGTGACCTCATCGTCGATGCTGGGAAAGCGACGGTCATCGAATGTCGCTAGAGACGAAAAAAAGTGTCCAATCGGCTTGGGCAAACTTCCAGCGTCGCGAGCGCATATATGGCAGTTGAGGCTGCAGTCTAAGAACACATGGAAAGTGGTCACTCGAGTGTGTATCAGCAAGGGCGAACCATTCGAAGCGCCGAGCTAGCGGAACAGTACCGACCGCAAGGTCCAAATGAGATAAATTTGTCGTGGAGGCAGACAAAAATGTGGGGACCCCAGTGTTGAGGCAGACTAGATCCGCTTGGTGGAAGACGTCTAGCAATAGTGAGCCACGTGGACAAGGATGTGGAGATCCCCAAAGCGGGTGGTGGGCATTGAAGTCCCCAACCAGCAAATAGGGGGGTGGAAGCTGACCAAGAAGATGAAGGAGATCAGCTCGTGCCATTGGTGTGGACGATGGAATGTATACCGTACAAAGAGAGAACGTGTATCCAGAAAATGAAAGACTGACGGCGACAGCTTGGAAGGAACTGTTTAAGGGGATTTGGTGATAATGGAGAGTATCGTGGAGCAGAATCATGAGTCCTCCATGGGCTGGAGTGCCTTCAACAGAGGGGAGGTAATATCGGACGGACTGAAAATGAGGGAGAACAAAGCGGTCATGGGGATGCAGCTTTGTTTCCTGAAGACAGAAGATGACCGGCGAGTAGGATCGACAATTCATCCCGATTGGCTCGAATGCCGCGGATATTCCAGTGGATAATGGACATAGGGTGAACAGAAAATGGAGGAACGTGACCAAGGGTGCTGTCAACGACTGCTCAGAGCTTGCGACCGACAGCATGGAATGGCATTCAGTCGAAGGCAGAAGATCCTGATCCATAGGTTGGTCAGGAGCAGCTCCCGCCACCAACGATCGGCCAGTTGACCGGCCACCAGCAGTGCACCTCGGCGACACAGAAGACGGCCGAGGGCGATTTCCGCCAGGTGGTGCTGTAGATGGGACACGCCTTGGCGGAGAAGGAGAGGAACTGTGTTTCTTCGTAGCCTTCTTGGAAGTATGATGTTTAGATGAAGGAGGAACCGATGGTTGTGAAGTTGCGGTACGTAAAAACTCTTCACGAGAATTCTCTTTTTTCGAGGACTTGGCGTCTGACTTTTGGGCTCGAGATTTAGCAGAACCCGACGAAGGGCGAGCCATAGAGTGGGCAGGCGAAAGTGGTGAGGTTGAACGGGCGATCTTTGCGCTGGCCGATCTGACGACCGTGGTACTAAAGGTGAGGTCGCAAGTCTGCGTGGTCGCCTCCTTTATTGGCCGAGGAGAAGCGAGGACAGTGTTGTATTTTCCTTTCTGAGGCACAGTGGGCTGTCGACTGGCGAGTAACTTTCGAGCAGCAAAGGTCGACACCTTTTCCTTCACTCTGATTTCCTGGATGGGGGGGGGGGGGGGGGAGGGGGGTAATAAATTGATCACCAATGAACTAGTTCCCAAGTATGAACAAGTTCACCCATCTCTAGTTGGTACCACACAAATTCTGGAAAGAACCACGAGCCCCTGGGGACGGCATTTAGCCAGAATTACATGTTTGATGTGTTAAGGTCAGGGGCGGTGCCCTATTTTTTGTCACCTATGTTACGTTCTCCATCAACAAGATCAAAATAGTGTCTTGCCTGTATAGTCGTGACCTATCTCAATACACAGGGTGTTCAACTGTTGCCCTGACTGGCATGTTCTCAGAAATCTCAACCCTTGAAAACAGCTGGTCATGAGCTGTTGACAGGCTAGCATGCCACCCCTCACAAATGATAAACTCTGGCACTGACTCAGCAGGAAACATACCTGTGCCTCTCTTGCTGACTGATTATGTATGACCAAGTCGTCGTGGTGTTCAGTCCTGAGACTGGTTTGATGCAGATCTCCAGCAACTTATGTCAGGTTAACAGCTCTGTGTTAAATGTCACAACCTGTACACCCCAAACCACTTAACTTTATAGTACTATTCCTACTACGCTTGCTGATGTTATGGTATTCAGATAGACTGATGCCACTTTCCACAGTACCATATCCTGTCCACACCTCCATCTCCAACTGACTACTGCAACATATTTGTCCTTGCTTACTGTGCTTAAGTATATCTTCTCTCCACTTCCAAACTGACTATTCTTTGATAATGGTTCAACTAATCCTTTCTGTTAGTTGAGTTGTACCCTAATTTTATTTTTCCTCAACTGTATTCAGCACCTGACTATCCTATTTATTCATTCAGTCTTCAGTATGCTAGTGCATCACAGTTCATCCACATTTCCACTTCCATACTGTACTACTAATAAATAACTGCAGAATATATTTTAAATATTAAACTCCCCATTTTAAATGCTTTTCTTGCTACTGAAAGTCTACATTTGATATCCCTGCTTCAAATGTGTGTACAAATGACAAACCTTGTCTTCCACATTTCGTGTCATTTCTTAGAGATACTTTTAGAACTCTAGGATTTTTGATTTTCAACACAAACCTCTTCTGGTAGAACAAAAATCTAATTCTCTACGCTAACACTATTCCATTTACTTTACAGCAAACTAGTGTCCAAGCAGAAAATGTTAACATGTACACCACTCACACCAAGATCCTTGGGAGTTTACCATGGCTGCTGCAGCATTTTATCCTATGTGTGCTTTCAGATTAAAGTGTCCACTATGGGACAATTGTCTGAACTAAATTTTTGTACAAGTGGAATGCAGACATATCTATTACCACTATGCTCACTTCTTGGGATGGCAGACAAACATTTACATCTATAGCCTAAATTTTTATTCCTTCATTCAGCAACAGTCTATTAATGGACCAGGCATCCATTATTCTTATACAGTGTGTCTGGAATATGTTTACCAATATTGACAGCATCATACTGAAAACTGCTTATTCTTTGCATGTTCAAGATTTGAAAAGTAACTGCAAGTAATTTACATTCATGGTGTACATGACTTCCTTTAGTCATTCTGTTAACTGTGTTTATTACTGATACTTTGAGAGCAACAACTGAGGCGAGATGCGCTTGCTAATCATACCTGTAAACAAACTTATTTTGGTAATGTGTTTTTTCCTCTACAAGGGCAATGTGTTAGAAACACTGCAGTTACACTGCATCTTACAGTTGTACTTTGTCATGTTCCTATCTAAGAGTGTCAAAGGTGGGTAAATTTTATTGTGTGGGTAAAAGTGTAACTTGTCAACAAACCATTGTTTGTGGCTCTTAATGTACAAATTCCCTAAGCATTTTTATAAAGTTTCTGTAAAGTAATATTCCATTCTATTACTAGCCAAATAATTTCAAAGACAGACAGAGAAGGAAGAGTGTTAAGAAGTTACCTTTAATTTCCATTAATTATGATGAGAGGGAGATTATGACAGCTTACCACAATGACTTGTATCAGCTGCACTACATACCACCCATAAGAAGTATGTTAACTAATTTTTAAACAATGAACACTGAAATATTACATATTTTAGAATTTGTAGTTTATAAAACTAAAAATTCAGTTTTAATGCTAGGTTCAGGACTATTTCCCCAAGATTTTCTGAATTCCTTCAGATTTCCCAAATTGTTCTGGGAAAAAAATTAATTTCCTGAGAAGTAAAGCTTTCCCAGGACAACCATCACCCTGCTAATACCACTACTGGAGTCAAGAAAATCTGTATTATTGATATGGAAAGGAAACAAGACTTCCCTAACTTTCTAGGGGCTTCACCACACATCATGAACCAAAGTCTTTTGCACTTCAGACGTGTAAGAACATTTTGGCCACTTCTTAATACTCTGCCCACACGGTACTTTGGAAGGATGTTAACAAGGTTGGGTGCAATCTTACTCAGGTAGTGCACACCATAAAGCAGGTGATCCAATACTGGGAGGGTGACACAGGATACACTAGCTGGGGCTATCATCTGGGCTACTTTGTACATGCACACTTATACGGTGTGCAGTTTTTCCACCCCACTGTGGATTGGGTCTTTAGATGGAAGAGGAATATCTGCATGTAAAGACTAAGCTCTAATGCCTTCATTCAGTATCTGATGGTGAAGGGCAATGGATACATTTTCAACTAAATTCATTTCAGCTATAGAAAATTATTAAAACAATAACACAGCAACATTCTTTTTATAAGACATAGGCCTCAGTAACTAGGATTTTAAGACTTGCAGGATGGCTACAGACGAATTTGGCGATCAACCGAGATTTCTGTTGTCAACTATTGGATAAAACTATAGTTTAAGCAATGTCAACAGATCAATTCTGCAAACTCACAGGAATGTTCCTGAAAATTTAGAAATTAAATGAAAACTTAAAAATTAATGATGTATTTTTCCTTTACAGTTTACATTATACACATTTGTACCAATACCGACAATAATACAGTAACAAAATTTTATATTTTAGGTTCAAAAAACTTATGCTTACTGTTTCATTTACACCATTTCCCCTTTAATTCACAACTGGTCGCAGGTTGGCATGCATTTTCTGCAGGTTAGCAATATTTACGATAACTGATTTTTTACAGCTTTATTTCACTGACACAAGAGGCCTTGAGGGGAAGGCTTTGCAGATAAACTTGACAGAAGTTATAAAATAGCAGGTAACACTATCTTAACATACATGCTGAACAAGAGATTCTGCTTTGACTTTTGTCAATTTATGAAATTTTATATTTAAATCTAGCTGGCTGAAGTGAACCAGGCACAATACATCTTTAATAAGGCTGCATAAATTACAAAATTAAGAAGTCAAATGCAGAAGCTACAACTGCTGTTCCTCAGATTTAAAACTAATTTAACAACTGTTAAGCATAGAAAACTGGTTTACAATATGTAAACAAGTTGTGTAGCAATTTGAGTTATACAAATACAAAATAAATAAACATCCTAGATCATTTCATTTCATAGCACAAGATATTTTTAAGTCTTATCTCACGCACTGACACTATGTTGTCGAGCTACTCGTGAATTTGCAAGGCTGTATTATGGATGTTTTACGAACAGGCACCGTCTCTGGTGTTGGAATGGCGTCTCCAGTAACATAAGCAATACCTGCTGGAACCTGACGTGCTTTTGCTGCAGATTTCTGTTTTGCCATTTGGTAGTCTCCTGAATCAAAGTATTTTTGCTGAAAAGAAAATGAGCACACATCATCATTGCGAAATAGCACAAGTTAAGGAACAAAACTACACAGAAATAGTCTAAGACCTGACTAATTAGAAAAAGCAGCTTGCTGAAACCCAAACATGCATTAGGAGTAATGTCGCATTTATTTGGACCATTCCAAGTACTCCACAATTTTTTAGTGAAGCAGCAAAGCTCTTCTAAATTAAATCAAGGAAAACTTGAATTAGGGCGAGAGTATTGTTACACTATTTCTGGAAATTACACTTACCATGAATTTTAATTCACCACCTCAGATTTTGATGAAATTTGGCATAAAGCAAGCCTACATATAGGCTAAGAAAAATATCCAATTTTATTAAATTGGTTGAGCCATTTTGATAATACAGCAATGTGAAGATGTCAAAAATAAAAAAACCACCACGAGTATTTTTAATTGCTGTAGTAACAAAGCTAAAATGGTGGGAGAGGTAATTTTTTGCAGCATTTGCCATGAGCTTTCCTCTAATACAACAGAAAAATGAGTTGGAGATGCATTTTTTAAAATGCAAACGAAGATTTAAGTTTTCAACTTAAAACAAAAAATTATAAAACTTTGTATTATTTTTGACTAATTCCTTAAGTACAAAGGGGGTTTATGGGTTCACATCCTTAAAATGTTGAAAATTCACATTTCATCAAAAATTGACAGATTTGTACCACTTGTAGACTTAAGTGGACAAACAATTTACCCATAAATTTATTTTCATAAATTTGTAATACTTATATCAGAAGTACTAAAATTTTAATACAACTGCAATCTGTAAGTAGTGAGATTTTATTACTATATGTGAAAGGAATAACAAATTCCAACAATCAAATGGCTAATTGCTATTATTGAAACTGCCCATGCCCTATGCCAGTTAAGGGTCAAGCAGTCTAACAGTCTTGAGCTGTTATGATTCAGTTACTTTAAATCTGAAAATATCTGCTGACTTAGTGGCAGTCTGATGAGAAAGTTGGTGATTAATGTGGTGATACTAGCTTTAACATTAAGGTGCTGCCTAGTGAACAAAAATTCTTTTAGTCTTTACACATCATTTTAGTACATTTTCTTAGTGTTCTGTACGAACAAATTTTAACTACAGGTGGCATTACACAATGGCTCAGGAAGAAAGATTTGACAATGTTTTAATTCTAAAAAAAAAAAAAATCAGTGAAAAACAAAGACTAGGAACTGTGCCTGAGGGTATGTGCAGTGTTTCCCCAGTAACTTAAAAATTTGATAATTTTATGACGCAGATGGGTTCCTTGAAAACCATTCAATGAAATGACTAGAAAAATCTTCAGATTAAACAAGCTTGTGTTCCTCCACCTTTCACCAAAAAATTAGAAACCACTGAGCATTTACACAATTATTTGCACATGCAAACGATTCCTCAGAAAATGAGGGATCGGTGAACAGTAATAGGTAACCTGAAACTAGATTTTGTTTAAGTTGTAGGAAAACTAATGTTACTAACTTGATAGCCTGAATGAGTACTGGGAAGACTACGCGGGAATTTCATATTCCGAACTATGTGGTCCAGGGGAAAAGGTTTGTGAAGGGGGAAAAGGTTTGTTAGGAAGACGTGATAAAAAACAGACTGTCACAAGAAGTTTTGCGACCAACACAATTACTTTTATGAAATTACAATAATTAGAGTAATGCCAGAAAAGAAACTAGGAAGGAGGAAGACCTAACATATCCAAAAGCTCTTTTTTTTTTTTGTAATTTGGAAGTTGAATATAGAAGTTCCAAAGCTAAGTTTCTGGCAATGATAAAGTTCTCTGAATTTAGACAACTGCACCCAAAACACTGCTTTTTAGCTGGTCACAGCTAAACACTAAGTATGTGTTTGCACTACATGTACAAATGTCCAACTATTGAGAGTTAACACTATGCTTGGTCTCTTACACTATGGATAATTAGGCTCTTATTAACACTTGTTTGGCAAAGTGTTTTGCAACCCAGCATCATTCCACTGCATTATGGGAAACTAGTCCTTGCTCAGGAAGCGACTCAATAGGAAGAACACTACAGAGTGCATTTGATGATAATTTGTTTGAAAAATCACACTTTGACAGTGGGCAGATTCAACTTAGAAATACACAGTAGACCTCAAGAGTTCAATTATTTTCTGAAAAACTGACTACACTAATACTCTACGATTTTCTGGAGAAGCAGCAAAGCTCTTAAATCAAGGAAAACTTGAATTAGGGTGAGTATTGTTACACGACTTCCGGGAATAATACTTGTGAGCCAAGATTAGGCCCAGGGTCACGTGATCATGTGACTACACCCTTTTCCTAGTGTATTACTAATGACAGAAGAAAACAGCACAAGTTATGGCAATTTCTGCCTAGAGCATACATAGCAGTCAAACGTTTGAGAACTCAGTTTTTAAAAACTGATTTCAGATTGACGTACAGAATGTATTCTACTTTTTGGATGCAGTGTAGACCAATACAGGAATAAAAGAATTTTGTGAACTTTTGCTTCCACAAAGATTTTGCCACTGAAAAGGACTTTATGGTTTCTGCGACGAAAGCACGTCTGCAGAGGCGAAATTCTTACTCCACACCAATTTTTTCGTTGGGCATTACAAATATCACATCTGTGCCTTCTGATGTTTCAGTATAAGACTACATTGAAAGATTTCTGCAAGAGTACTTTTATCAATCTGTTTCCATAAAACGAACAAGTTACATGCTTCTATACTGATTGCATCAAGTACATCAAAAATATTGTTAAAAGCTTCCAGACAACAGAATTTACTGTTGAAACAGATGCAAAAGCCTCTAGAAATTTTGGCTTTGAAAGACATTGATGGATATCTTCCTGTTTGCCAAGAAATTGTGGTTGGCTTCTATTTTAACAAAAGATGAAGATAGTTATGAAGTTAAAGTCACTTCCCGTCATCCACCTGGCCCATCATTGTCTTCTGCATATACTATAAAACCAGATGTTTTGCAGTTATGTATAAATGATTCTTTGTTATGTAAAACCAGTAGGAAGAGTATATGGATTCCTTGAGGGTAAACTGTAAAAAAGAAGCATTTAAAACTTTGGTTAGTCTGTTTTAAGATAATTATTGACATTTGGAAGGTCACTAAATTTGACTGTACATAGATATTTATTCGAATCTAAGTTTTGGAAAAGTATTTCTTAGTAAAATGTGAAATTTTGAAATTCATACTTAGGCAATTAGTTAATGTGAAGCATAAAAAACTTCAAATTTTTTTGAAGATTTGGTTTGAGAAATTGCCAACTTAAATTTTCGTTTAAATTTAGAGAGTTTATCACAAACTTTTACTGTTACGTATCATAGGAAAGCTCATGGAAAAATCTGCAAAATGACACCATTTTAGTTTAATTAGGCGAGTTGTCTTTTCAAATTATGACAGTATGTTAGAGAACTGTATACTGCTGTGTTTTTGAAATGGCTTAATGGATTTTTAATTAAATGGGGTATTTTTAGTCAATGTTTACTACTTTTGCCTTAAGTTTCTTCAAAATCTGGAATGGTGAGTAAAGTCACCGACATGGAATTACCCATTTGTAAACTTGGGATAACTGGAAAGCATGTATAAAAAGTTGCTCGAGGCATTTGCTATAATTGTTAACATTATTTAGCTTTTTATATTTATGGGCCTTTCAGTTAGCTCCATTTCAGAATGAAAACAGGTTTTCTTTTACTTATTGGCGAGAGAAGCATGTTTATGGTTTATTAATTTTAGAATTCTCAAACAAGATAAAAATTCAAGCTAAATAAACAATTACAAAGTGGAGTAATTAGATACAGATACTGATTTGTAATCAGTAAACAATGTTAGTAACGAACACCTACATTGAAGGGTGTATGTTGCAACTACACTATAAATGCTGTGTCAATGACACTGCACAGCAAGTTTAAATGTTTAGGGAAGTAATGCAGCTTATGGTGTCGTGGAGTCAATCATACAGGCCTCCCACCAAATTGAAGGACAGAAGTTGTTTTTCTAAGTGTACAGGCCTGAAGTAAAAGAAGAAATTAAATTTTACCCTTTATACACAATTTACACAGTTATAATTTCTTTATGTCGAAGGGGTACCACTGGATAAATTGGGCCTTTGGCAGCATCAAGGTCTTTTCCACAAACTGAAGCTATCCCCACCCATTGTTTAATAGCTCATGCAAAAATGAGAGCAGTGTGATAAGGACAAACTTTACTCATTGATACAAAAATTTGTTTAATAAAATTTATTGACAACTTCATTTAAATGCAGTCATCCTGTTGAGGATTAGTATCAGGTCTGTATGAAAATCCCTGTGTTTCCTTGAAGAAACCTGAGCCCCTTCAAAAGCCCAGAAGAATGCTAGAGACCATTTGTAGTTTATACCTTCTGCATGGAACTGATTTGCATTAAGTGTGGGTTAAAAGATAAAATTTGCTTTGTCTACAATTGTTGAGTGCGTTTGGCTGTGAGCCAACGGGTTGGAGCACCTGGGAAAGAAGGAATGCAACTGAATAGGGTTTCTGCTGGATCAGGAAGGGAATCTTTGGCCTATGTTGCTGCAGGTGTTGCCTGCCGCTACTAATCATGTAGTGTCGTACAGTTCAGACTAACATCTAAGCATGAACACTATGCTATTTCAATGAGTTGAAAGAGGAGCCCAAAGTTTTATCAGTGGTTCACCACAGCTTGTAGGCCCCAAAAGTCAAGCAAAGCACACCTTACCTAGTCCAAGTGGTGTTTTGATATTTGACGAGTGAGCCAGCAATATTACTCTACACTTAGTGGAAATGGCTGTAGACAATAACATTTGAGTACTACCTCTTGACAAATTCTTGTTTGGCTCAGAGTAGTATGTTATCTACTTCCTCAGTTTTATCAAATAATTTCTTTTAAGAACTGATTTTTGAACTTTTTCAGAAAAAATGTTCAGAATCGTTGAATTATTTGTTTACAGTAGCACCTGCTGACAAATCAATACCTAAGCTACAGTTTCCATAAATTCCCAATTTAATGAGGTAATTTAACCTGTTACAGAAGCAACACAATAAAAAATTCAAAAGTTTGTATTCTGGGACAATGTCTATTAAGAAGGTACCATTTAGCAAACTAGTAATTGCTTCAAAGACAACTTTGACAAATAGTTTCAAATTACCTTATCTGCACCTATTAAAATATCAATACAGAATTTTTCTTGTCTGCATACTTTTTCTACAGTTGAAAATAATTTTGTTCTTTAATTTCACAAATATGAATTTCTTCAGAACAGGAGTATCTTTCCCAAGTCTTTCATTGTCTTTTGCCCACTATAATAGTAGTAGGTGTAGTTTTTGAAGCGATTTTCTACGAGCTCTTACATATATGGCAAATGTGGCTTTGATAATTTAAGAATTTACTAGTTTGTGTGCTGGCACCACCATAACCACGTAGTAAAAAAAATTCATGTTTTCAGTAGTTTTTTTAGTGATTTGAATGGTGCATTGGTTTGGCAACATTACTGAACCATCCCTTGGGGACACCCTTTATTAGGTTAGAAGTACTGCGAAAGCTACAACTGAGAAATCTTTTGAAGTTAAGCTTTTCTCAATGCCAAAATATTTTCAGGAGCACAAGTTTAGCTTCATAAAGCAGAATAATTATGTAAGATACTTTTATTCTGTGTTTAGAATATAGATTCCCTATTAACTGTAAGAGGAAATTTTGAAGCAAGCACAAGTCTCCAGGATAATGAACTCATTTCCTTTAGCATTCCAAGTGAAGCACTTCTGTCTGCAGTATTGACTTTTCACTGGTCATTTCTGCTCCTGTACAGCTTTCCTAAATTGGCAGTTCCCACACCATTCTGTATCCCCTCTCCTTACAGTTGTATACAAAGTCTTGACCAAGTCTACTTTGTAAATCCCTTAGTGTTACTTTTATAATTTTTCTTTAAAACTTATTAAATCATTGGTTATGTTTGTTATGCATTTGTTTTTCTGTGACAATCTGAACCTGCCTGCTTGGCTTGTTTTACTGTAAATACTTGACCATTATATTATCCCTGTCCAAGTTATTGTGTATTTTTCAGTTTACGAACAAACAAATTGTCAGCGAATGTCACGGTAGGAAATATTCAAAACCTGGATATTAAGTACTCTAAGTTTTCATGATTAGAACTATCAGATCAGTGTTAAAGCCTCCACCTCCAGTAGTCTGCATATCATTGAAAACTCCTTAACTGAAACTTCTTGGCAGATTCAAACTGTGTTTGAGACTAACTCCAGCAGACCTTTGCCTTTTGCAAGCAAGTGCTCTACTGACGCAGTTACCCACGCACAACTCAACATTTTCTTCAAGAGTTAGTCTGTCAGTACCTAATTATTACCCTTTGGAAACCCCCTAACTTCTTGATGAAACTCACTACTTCCTGCTAGTGATCCACTGCTGTAGCACACCTAAGATCTTTCAACCACAATTTTTATAACCTGGAACTTAATGAATTTTGTATTTAGTCACTTCCTCTTTTATTGGCTCTACAATAGTATTTTAATTAAGTACTTAAAGCATGATAACTAAGGTGTGCTTTGTAAGTGCAGCCAGCTTAAGATTTCAGCAGATACTTCATCTGCTGGGCAGAAACCAGGGCAGTTCTATTCTGCTGTGTATCTGTGCAAGCATAGACTGCAGCTCTTCCAGTGGACTTCAAGTGTTATTGCTTTCACGCATGGTCAGCATACAACAAACTCTTGAGGATTCTACTACTGTGCGAAGTAGCCCACACATTTTTCACAGTTTAGATTATTAATACAGTAGTAAAAAAAGAGAATTTTTAAAATTCCATTGACAAAATCCACATACAACTATAGTGTAATATTAGAAATGGAATTAAATAAGTATTTACAGAAGCATACATCAAGGTACAGTGCCTTCGTGCTCCTCTAGATTCACTGTACCACAGTACAGTATGTCTGTGTTTACATGTTTCATGTGAATTTACCTCAATTTCACTTAACTGTATACTTATTACGTTAAGTGATAATGCAGCGTTTTGATTGCATCTTTTACATTATTTCAGCATGCCAGGAAGGGTAATATTTTTAGAATAGACACAGGAGCCAGAGCTGTTGTGCCAGCAGTGACCAGTACGGAATGTCGACATCGTTTTGCATGTTTGCAATCACTAGTAAAATAGTGTCACTCATTGCTCTAACACTTGAATGGATCTTATGTACCATCAACAAGACACAACCACTGCCGAAGTTCTTAAATTCCTGTGGATCTTCAGGTCTTTACTCCTCTTAACAGGAAGTATATGCCCTGCTTTTACCCCTTCTACCCAGCCAGAGTCAAACAATTCCTGCACCTAGTATTACATCGTCATTCTACCCCTCTAAGAGCTAAAGGTTACACTCATGGCAATTGCTGTGTAGATGACTTTTCTAAAATGCTGTGAAATTTAAACACAGGTAATCACTTGCATGTAGCAAAACAAAACAGTGTACATAATTCTGTACAATTTAAGTAATTTCATTATAGCTACACAAAACTATTGCTTAATAAATACTAAGACTTCTTAGACATTCCAATACTAATAAATAGCTTTCACACCCAATGATGTACTTTATGTCAATGAGCCTATGGTTCTGAATGTGTTCCTTGGATGGCTGGTGCAAACTACACACTAGTTGTATCCTGTAATATGTCCAATAAAAAAAGTTGGCAGTTCGACACTTTTACACTTTGGGCACTTCCTCCAACTTCTGTGTGTTGTTTAATAAGGGTTTTAGATTTTATCTATCTAGATCTCTCTTCCATTAATGCAGCCCAAGATTTTTGTTTATGTTCAATACAATGAAAAGATTGAAATGTAATACAAGATAAGAGGAATTATTCAGATATTTGAGGGGGGGGGGAAGTCATGGAATTTGAACGTAGGAAGAATGAGAACAGTATGGGGTTATTGACTGAGGTAAATGAATGAAATAGGAAGCCACCTGGTAGAATTTTGCAAGCTGTATAATTTAATCATGGCTAACACTTTAAGGATCATGGAAGACATTAGGAGACACTAAGGTTTCATAAGAGATTTTAAAGTTTAAGACGCTTCCAGAGAAATGTGGACTGACCATAATTGTTTGGTTATTAATGACAGATTGAAACTGAAAAAGACTAATAATTTAAGGAGATCAGACCTGGAGAAGCTGAAAGAACTAAATGTTGTAGAGTGTCACAGGAAGCAATTTACAGTTACAGAGGAAAGGAATACAGTAAAAGACTAACAGATGAGCTAGTTAAGGCAGCACAGGCTCAAGTAGGTAAGACAAGGGCTTGTACAATTCCTTGAATAACAAGAGAAGTTGAAGAAAATATAAACCTGCAGTAAATGAAGAAAGTGAAAAGTGATATGAATGTCTGAAGTGACTGACAGTAAGTGGAAAATGATTATGCAGGAATGGCTGGAGGACAAATTTATGCCTTTAGCAGTTTAAATCAATAAGGGAAAGAGGTGCCATCTACAGGAAAATTAGATACTTTTGGAGGAAAGAGAATCACCTTTATGAATATCAATAACTGATGGAAAACCAGTCCTAAGCATAGAAGGGAAAGCACAAAGTTGGCCCAAGTATACAAACAGTTTATGCAAGGGAGATTTATTCGAGGGCAATATTATGGAAATTGAGAACAGAGATGAAGACAAGATGGGAGATACAATACCGTGTGAAGAATTTGACAAAGCACTATAAGACCTAAATCAAAACAAGGGCCCAGGAATAGACAACATTACGTTGAAACTACATAACTGCAAGAGCCAGCCATGACGAAACTCTTCCATCTGGTGAGCAAGATATGAGACAGGTAAAAGATCTCCGACTTGAAGAATATAGTAATTCCATTGGAAGCAGGTGCTGACAGGTGTGAAAATTAACCAACTATCAGTTCAACAAGTTTTGGATGCATAATACTAAGACGGATACTTTACAGAAGAAGAATAAAAAAAAAATTGTGTAAGCTGACCTCAGGGAATGTGTCTGGATTCTGGAAAATGTAGGAACACATGTGGCAACACTGACAACTTCTATGAGAAGACAGGTTAAGGAAAAGCAAACCTATGTTTACAACATTTGTATACAAAGAGGAACCTTCTAACAATGTTGACTGGAATACTCTGAAATTCTACAGACAACAAGCATAAAATATGAGGTGAGAAAAGCTACTTACAACTTACAGAAAAGAGAGAGGACTTTAGTGTTGATAGGCATGAAAGGAAAGCAAAGGTTGAGAAGCGATTGAGACAGGGTTTGTAGTGCCTTGAAAATTTTGGGGTAAATGCTAGAGACACTGTCTTCCACTGTCTCAAACACTTGATATTTTAAGTATGAGTGTGGGAGAGTGGAGATGTGTTTACCACACCACCAGATTTTTGTGTGCAGGATGGATGTGTAACGGGAGAATACTGCAATGGTCGCAGTTGATCAGCAGACAAGCGTTTGCCACTCATGCCATTGAAGCTGTGACATACAAGGAGCAAGCACATGTTATTCCTTGGTGTATGTGTATAAGTACCCTTTTAATCCCCCTAACCAGCATTATTTCTTCGGAGAAGTTGTGGAGACTGATGCAGCCGTGTATCCAGAGGAGGAGGATCAGCTGAACATTTGAAGTAAGTCAATTGCGACAAGAGAAAATGGAAATGCACAATCTAGTTTTGCACCGATTCTCTTGTCAAACTGTTAGTGGTTGTAGCCTAGCCCCAATGTAAGTCTGCCAGTGACCTTGCTCTCTGACAGAATAAC
Organism: Schistocerca americana; assembly: GCF_021461395.2. Classification (NCBI taxonomy): domain Eukaryota; kingdom Metazoa; phylum Arthropoda; class Insecta; order Orthoptera; family Acrididae; genus Schistocerca; species Schistocerca americana. The sequence goes on along the minus strand of NC_060123.1, from coordinate 98,603,023 downwards.
AGACTTGGAAGAGTAGTTAAACAGAATGGACAGTGTCATGAAAATATTCAACAGTAACATCGAAAGCAAAATGATAATGGAATGTAGTGTAGTGTAAAGCAGGTCACGCTGGGGAATTAAATCAGGAAATAAGACACTAAGTAGCAGATGAGTTGCTATTTTGGTAGCAAAATAGCTGATAGTGGTCAAAATAGACAGGATATAAAATTTATACTGGCAATGGAGAGAAAAGCATTTTTGTAGAGAAACTTGTTAACATCAAGTACAGATATGAGTGTCAGGAAGTCTCTTCTGGAATTATTTGTACGGAATATAGCCATGTAAAGAAGTGAAACAATGTTTATTACGTCTAGATGAAAAGAGACTAGAAGCTTTTGAAGTGTGCTACAGAAGAATGCTGAAAATCAGATGGATGGAGAACAATGAAGTACTGAACAGAATTGGGGATAGAAGAAATTTGTGGCACAGCCCAACTAGAAGAAGGGCTCAGTTGGTAAGACATTCTGAGGCATCTGGGGATCACCAATTTAGTACTGGAAGGAAGTGTGGGAGATAAGAATTGTGTAGGGAGACCAAGCAATGAGTATAATGAGCATACTGAGAAGTATGTAGAGCTGCATCAAACCAGTCTTAAGACTGAAGAAGAAGACCAACACCACAATGAAGACCATTTTTCCAACTACTGAAATCAGCTTACGTTTCCAGAATGGAACCGAGTAGGATGTGAGAGTCTTTGGGCAGGACTCAGTATCACAGGTGGGCATGAAGTGCTAACTAGATACTTTTAGTACCCACCAGACTCATCTCCTGATAACCAAAAACCTCAGTTCACTTTTACACAATTAGGCCAATTATTTTGTAATCATCAAATTAACTGGAAAAATTTGTATTGTTAGGGGTGTCAAACACTACTGAATGCCTTCTCTGAAAACTACCCAAAACAGAGTCAGGAACCTTGCTCATTATGGAAATACATCATGATATAATGGCAACAATATACCTGACCTCTGGAGATATCTACATTGTAGCTGGTATCAGTAACCATGACTTGTGAAAATGATTATTGAAGTACAAAGGATGGCTAAAACAAGCAAAGGAAGAAATTTCCAGTAAACAAGATAAAATCTTGTTATGTCTCTTATGAGGAATTAGCTTTCAGCACAGGATAGGAGCATGTAGAGGAACTGACTCAAGTTTAAATGAATAGTTGACTGTATTGGATAGATATGTACCCAGTAGAATATTTCATAATGGGAGGGAACCTCCTTGGTATGCAGTCACTAAATTAACTTAGTTAACATCTGAAGATTGATAGACTATCCCAAGAAAGTCTACTAAAGAGACTCAAAAACCCAAAACAATCTAGGAGTATACTAGAAACCCCCATGTATCACTCGAGTATCATGAGGATATGGTTAGAATACTGCACTACAGAAGCATTCGATCATTTTTCCCATACTTCATATATGAAGTAAATAGGAAGAAATGCTAGTTACTGGTACAATCAAATGTACCCTCTGCCAAGCACTTCACAGTTTGCACAGTATACATATGAAGATTTAAATAATAAGCATGTCAGTCTAGAATATTTGAAATTTCCTTATCAGGCACCATGCAACTATTAAATCACTGACAAATGAAAGTATGTCTACTATACCATGAAAACTTCCTGATCTAAGATTGTAAGAAAGACAATATTAAATTGTGTCCAAAACAAAGTGATACTGCTAAGTTCTCTGCATCACAACCACAATATAGATGAAGGACACAAACTTCCTAATTCCCTTTAGGAGTTAATATTCCTGACACACACACACACACACACACACACACACACACACACACTTTAAAGTGACATTAAAAAAAGGGGGTTCTATAGTTTGAACATTGGATGTAATGGCAGTAACTATCTTCTTTGCACAGTTTGATGTTAACAATACAGGAGGCAGCTCTAAAAATATTTCGGATATTGAATTTAATTGGATTTACTTGCCAGCAGACAACTTGTGTTGTCTAAGGCATTGTTATTTGTTAGTAACTATTTTCATACAACATAACAAGGTCACAAAGTAAATATTGTATTTATCCTGTCACCCACCCCTTCCAAATTAGGTTTATTTTAATACTAACTTGATTGTTTTTAAGGTCTTTTAAACCCTTAATGTACTCCGTTCAGTGAATCTTGCAGCCAAGGGGGGGGGGGGGGGGGGGGGGGGGGGGGGGGGGGGGGGGGGGGGCAAGAATTTTCAGAAGTTCAACGAAGTAAGACTCAAGAAGTCAAATGATTAATTTGTTCCTGAAACTGGTACCTTTAATTTCCAAGAGTGAAATAGGTGCGATTTCATATTTTGCCTCAAGATCAAATTGCATTACATTAATACTTGTTCCATAGATAGCTAATACAACAATTCGTAATTATGGCTATGTGTCAGTTTAATGTAAGGTTTTTTTTTTACACAATATATTTTTTCTTACTTCACATCTAAAAATTCATCTATTTAATAGGAGTTTTCAGATTTTTAAATGCTGGTTGGCTGTCAGACTTAATGTTATTTGATAAATGACCAAATACCTTCGAGGCAGCACAATTCGCCCTTTTCTGTACCACCCTCAGTTTTAACCCCAAATCTGAAAGATTGTTCTAGTGTTGCAGTTGGGCACTTTGCTACTGCTTTTTGAACTGTGATCTATTAATAAATTTCATCAGTGAATATATGAATGCGACAATATTATGAATACCCTCAGTTCCTTAAATGTCTGCACAGTGATTTTGGGAGGGCTCAAACTATTATTCTGATTACATGCTTCTTTGCAATGAGTAATTTCTTTATGATTAATTACCCCAAAATAAGATACCACAAAAAAAAACCAATGTAAACAGGTGTAGTAAGCTAATTTACTGATATCTAAAATTTGCAATAACCTTAATGGCATAGGTAGTTTAACCCAAATGTTTCAGCAGATTAATGTGTTTCTTCCAATTCAATTTTTTTTATCAGTGCACACACCCAGAAATTTGAAATATACAGCCTTAGCAACAGATTTATGTTCAAAGTCTGAAAATTATCAAAGGTGTTGTGCCACTTATTGTACAGAACTGCTTACACTTTTTCAAAATTCAGAGTCCACTTTCAGAGAACCACTTAATTTTTTGAAAGCCAGTTTCCTCACTTATTAGTTGGATGTGATTACTATACTTTTTAACAGCAAAAAGAAGTGTGCTTTTGCCATGAATACAGAGAGATCTATATATAGAGGACCCAAGGCTGAACCCTGTAGGTCATTGTTCTTGATACCTCCTCAGATGCCTGCTCATTTGAAGTCTTAAAGCTTTCTGTTTAAAAAGCCTTTCTGAAAATCAAATTGTTAGAAATTAATTTTTACAAGTCTGAAGCTTCTTTTGTATACATAACTTTTCAAGAATTTTTGATGAAGCTGTCAGTGAGTGGGCATTAGTTGTTAGCATCAGATTTATGTTTATGCAACGGTTTAACAGCATATTTTAGTCTATTCAGACAAGTGCCCCATTTCAGTGAGCTGTTATGTATGTGGCTGAGAATCATGTCAGGAACAAGCTTTCAGTACTCTTGGAAGTGCCATCAGTTCCATGCAAGCTTTTACTTTCACTATTTCAGTAAAAGAGGTCAGATGAATTTCAGTTTTATCAAACTGAATAAGAATTGCCTGTTCCATATACAGCCTTGCATTTTCATATTAATGAGCTGGGAACTTCTCTGCTACACTTAAATTATTAAAAGTATTTTCTACTTTTGACTTTTTTAAACTTTTCACTGAGCTTTGCAGAAATGCACCTTTGGGTTTTCTGTTCCCTTTAAACAATTTACCAAATTGTCTTAATTTTACTATCAGAGGTGCTAATCTCTGACAATGCACACAGTTCGACTTTTTAATAAGTTTTCTTAACACTATGCCATCTGGCGACACCACAGTGGTGTCGTGCATGATACAGCGGTCAACAACCAGCGGCGACACCACAGTGGCGTCTTGAGTACAGTATCACACAGTGACCAGCGACAGCACTTTAATATCTTTTGCATTCTGTCTGTGTTTTGTTTAGATAAGATGCACACGTCAACAAGTGTTTTGTTTTTGTAAGTACTTGTGTCCTTTCTTCATGGCGGACGAAAGAATCTATAGGATTACTTACAATGGATTTGCAGACCTTGTCTGACGTTTCGGTGACTTCGCCAATTGGGAAGAATACATGAAAAAAATTAAGGTGAAGCAGAATTGTAGGAAGATAGTGAAACACGTCCAAGAAGAATTCGGTGAACACTATGGTTGCCAACTGATTCGGCTGAATCAGACTAAGAAGGCAGTGCACAGTGGTCAGATTGATTTACTGAGGATCAATAATAAATTTGAAGGACACCGGGTCCAAACATTTTACAAAGATACCCAGTGTCGAGGATACCTTAAAATTATGTATTGGGAATGATCTATCTGAATATATTAGCAACGAAACCAACTAGTACTACAGTCAAAATTGCAATCTAAGGAAACTGGATTTAAAAAATGTTAAGTTTGTCGACGTTATGGGACCCGAACTTAGAAAGTGGTTTGGGCTTCCTATCCTTATGGGAACTGTAGAAAGAAGCAAGGATCGATAATTACTGGTCAACGAATCCATTTATAGACACACCGATATTTCGCAAAACGATGTCCTGCAACCAATTCAGAAAAATATCATTTATATTTTTCCGACAGCAACTATAAACCGGATAATGCCGACCAGCTTGTCGAAGTGCATTTCCTAATTGATTATTTTTCCAAAAGTGTAAAGAAACGTTTGAGTGTTAACATCTCAATTGATAAAGGAATGATACAGAGGCGTGGACGATTAAATTTTAAAGTTTACAATCCGTCAAAAAATTACGAAACACTGCATAGTCATTTGGATGCTGTGCAATTCGATTACAGGATACATTTCCTCACTGAAGATATATTCCGGTGCTGGACAGCCTTCAGCAAAAACAGTAATGGAATTATTAACACCTTCTGATGGAAAGTGGCATCACCTCTGCATCGATAATTATTGTAAGAGTGTAGAACTCTCAGAAGTTACTTGAAAAGAAAATTATGAGTTTGGAACGATACAGCAAAATAGAGCATTTCTTACAGCGCGTAGATGTCAATGTGTGAAGCTTGTCATCAACAGGAAGGTGACAAGCAGCCAGCAACTAGCCAAGTAATCCAAATTAGCACTGCCAGCACCAAGCGAATAAATTTGTACAAGACGTGTGGGAAATAAGGAAGCGTCCGATCCCGTCTGTCTGCTTCGACCCATGACGTCACAAATATGGCAGAAACGACCATAAACCACAATTCCAATATGGTGCATATGAAGTCCGTACGTACACATTATGAGGAAGAAAATACATTTAAAAACTAACACACACACTTTCCACAAAAGTGTAACGACACTAACGGGACAAGCGCGGGAAATGGGGTATTTTTTGGGTAGGGGAAACTAAATATAAACAAATTTAGACACCCACCCCCATACAAAACCACACAAAATGACAAAAAGAAAACCGACATCACAAAACTCCCCAAATACCACTAAACAATATCATCTGGAATCTGACACTTCCCTTCACCTATACCTCAACAGCAGTTCCCGATCCCATAAATTAAGATGAAACACTTCCCTTGGCCTATATAGCACGAAAAGATCTGATACCAATATCAGCAGACACAGCCACACATTGGAATCTAACACTTCCCTTGAGCTGTGCACTGTTAATTTTATCCGTCTTATCCATTCCCTTCAAAAACAAAAAAAAAAAAAACAAAAAGTTCAAATGGTTCTGAGCACTATGGGACTTGACTGCTGTGGTCATCAGTCCCTTAGAACTTAGAACTACTTAAACCTAACTAACCTAAGGACATCACACACATCTATGCCCGAGGCAGGATTCGAACCTGCGACTGTAGCGCCTAGAACCGCACAGCCACTCTGGCCGGCTCCTGAACAAAAACAACCGATTAATTTTACTAAAATTACCACACGATCTACAGCAAACAACACTAAATTAACCTTCACACAAAATTGTTAACTCACTGAAACAAATTCCACTATAAACACAGCCAACACTAACAATTCTGGATAATGAGCTAAAGCAAACTGAGCCCATTACACCACAGGAACAAAAACCCTGAACATACCACCAGAGAGCACAGCAAACCACAACACGACATCTACAAACACGCCACACTCAAGCCAAACTCCGCACCGTCATGTCACACACGACAATAGCCGTATGTACGGGTCAAAGCCAACGCGTTGGGATCGGACACTTCTGTCGACCCGACGTGAGGATGGCAAAGTGTCAATACAGCGGAGTAGTTTTTGTTTCAGGATTATTCTTTTTAGCTATGATACATTTCCCTTTTCTGTTTACAAGAAATTTTCATCCCTTTAGTAAGCCACAGCTTACTAGATTGTTTCTTACAATTATGTTGCACTGTTTTCTTCAAGAAACATTTTTCAAATATACTCAAAGGTATTATTAAAGAGGTTACATATTAAATTTGCATCAGGTTCCCTGTACATCTCTTACTAGTCCAACTGTTGCAAACTTTCCATATGATTTGCAATTGTTAACCTTAATTGAACACTTTTGGGATCTTTTTGCATTACTGTAAGGAGTTATGTCATTTTTAACTATGAGTGCACCATGATCAGGGAGCCTATTGACACGAAGTTTTTTTATTTTCTCTAATTTATCTTTGTCTATAAAAATATCTGCTACTTCTCTACACTACCCAAGTAGGAAAATTATGTCAGATTGAAAGAATCAAGTAATATTGCAAGGTTATTCTGTCTGTCACACCACAGAAAAAAAAAAATCTACAATAAAATCCCCACAGACAATGCTTCACTCTGTATGACAAATAGTCCAAGTTTCTCAGAAGAAGCTGAAACATTTCCCAAATGTGACATCCACAGCTACGGTTATAAACGCACTATTACGTAGTTTCAGCTCACAGGCATATGCTATGTTGTGCACGGAAGTGTCCGATTCCACCCGTCTGCTTTGATGCATGACATCATCAATATGGCGGAAATGGCTATTGTTAGTGTCTCCAATATGGCGCCTATGATGTCACAAACACTAAATTATGTATAAATAAGACAACATCATCCTCCTCCTAAAATGCGATCAAACAAACGGGACAACCACGAGAAATTGGGGTTTTTTGGGAGGGAGGGGGGTGGGCCGGCAAGCTAAACATAACGGTAAAAACACCACGATCCCAAAATACACAAAATTACTAAAAAATAATTACGAGATCTATTTGAATTTTACATTTCTAATGACCTATATTGGTGAACCCCAGCTGACGATATCGAAACACCACCACCTCCAACAAAAACTACGAGAATTGGACTAGTTTCCCTTGACCTTTATAGGTCTACCATAACCATTGATACGAAAAAAACCAACATATACGACTGTGAAAAATAAAACCACAACACCTCAAAAATTCAAATGTCAAACATCTTTATGTAAATTAATGGGCATTCAACACAAATACATAGAACATTACAACAATCCCACAGAAATAATTACTTATCACCAACAGGCAAGGCATTTACAAACACAACCAACTCAAACTCCAAGCCATAGTGACGTCATACGTAACACTTACGTCATGCGTCAAAGCAGACGAGTGGAACCTGACACTGATAGATTTTAACAAATAGTTATTCCTCTCTTCAAAACTTCTACTTACATGCACTGAAATATGATCTATTTAAATTTACCTTTTCCATATCTAATTATATGATGCCAAGACATCTATTCCCTCACTGTTTAAACCCTTAAAACAAGGACTTTAAAGTTTCAGGCAGTCGAGGGCTTTGTTGTAATTATGCCAACACTGGTTTCAGGTTTTTTATCGAACCTTCAATACCAACTTCGTACACTTTACCCAATTACCTTCGTTACTAATTTTATGTCATTCACCAGTCATGATAGAATCAAGTTTATGATATCAATGAAATGGGGCAGACTTATGAAACTATGTTACCTACACTTTCTTTGTCCTACAATGTGCTCGTTGTCAATAATGGCAATGCTTAAATACGAGTATATTTGACACATTAAAAGATTTTAAGATTCAAGTCAGTCAATCAATGAGTGATTCCGATTAAGCTGGTTGGTCTCGTAGGTTTGCTACAATTTGACTGAAGGAACAGTTATTTTGAAGTTAAATTCTGAAATTTCTTGACAGTAACAAAATACAGGACTCACCCTGTTTGCAAGCCGTTTCTGCAAGAATACGGACTGTCCACTCATTGGACGGCCCATCATTGGAAATTTAGCTTTTAGTTTCTCTTCCTCTTTTTTCTCAATGTCTGCCACAGAAACCTGAAAATTTTTCAATATTTACTGTCTGATCCTTACCTTTAGGGTCTTTCAACGTACAACACTAAGGCAACAGGACGAGAAATTCCTTATGCAAAACACCTTTTAGTTTTTTTTTTTTTTTTTTTTTTTTTATACTTAGACATGTTTTAACATGTGTGCTATCTTCAGTGGGTTATTTTTATTTTCGTAGTTACATGATGCTATGCTAAGTACTAACATAAAAAATAACCCACTGAAAAATAGCACGAGAAGTGCTGAAACATGACTGGGTAAAAGAAAACCGAAAAGATTTCTTGCATAAGGCGGAATTCGTCGTCCTATTTTCATAGAAAGCACAGACATAAGAGCTGCAACACTACAAGATGATTATTAACACTAGGGCAACAACCGTACGTTTTCAAATTGGTTTCAACATGTACCCACTAAACACTTTTCAGTCAAGTCATATTCGAGACCAATGCTAACATGTACATACGAGATCTAAAAACCACAGACCGTACTTACAGCATCTGCCGTACTATCACGTTCAGTTTCTTGAGTCACTTCGTCGTTTGTTTGTGCAGCTTCTTGTTCTGACATGTTGGCTCGATTTTCTGAAACTAAACAGAAAATTCAGTACAGCACTTTCAATCAGCTTCGTTAGAATAAAAACTTTCGAATGGCGGAGTAGAAAGAACCAGCGTCCAGTACCACTTCCAACACAAATTCGTTTAGAAACTAATTACAAAACATCCGATAAAATTAATGCAACGTATTACTCCACTCACCACACAATTCCTGCTTTCTCCTTTGACGGATCTAACACTTTCACCGTACCAGCTAACGTTAACAAGCCACTACAAGCTCTGGCCCTGCCAAACTGCTGTATTTGATGGCTTTGGTTTAACGAAAATTGAGGACAGAGCCATCTATACAGGTGTCAAAACAACGGAGTATTGTTGACAAACAGCAACTGAAAATGAAATAATACATTAATGAAATAATCGAAATTTGAATTTTGGCCTTCCCTATTGCAAAATAGATTTAGTTTTATATAATTACAGTAGGATCAACTTAGATAGTTAGTAAATGTTATTCAAATATTGTATGAGCCGTACTGGTTTCGTAGGATATAATTATGGTAAGTTGATCGTTTTGTTATTAGTAAATGAGAAAACTGCACCCTGTTACCATACTTCGAGTGATGAGATAATATTTTATGATGTTATTTAATACAACAAATTTTCTTCTGACTCAGGTTTCTATCTTTGACGCTATCACAAATTTTGGCGCGAGTGTATTTGAGCTCTGACTGTCATTGTATAGGGTTTGACAGTCGTAAAATATAGTTTATTATGGATGGCGATATGCAGAAGGTAAATCAGATAATATTATAGTTTATATGTGAAGTACGTACGAAACAAATGCAGATATTATTCTACGTGTACTGGTACGTCGGAGTAAGTGTTATTCCTTTAACAGTACATTAATACTTTGTCCGTAGATCCTGAATACATTTCGTAACGATGTGGAACGTGTCAATTTAAGTTGTATTTATACAATATATTTTTTTCTGTTTCATATCAAAAAAATTCGTCTATTGAATAGAATCAGTCGTCATTCAGAAATTCTTTAAATTTGTTTTTAAATGCTGATTGGACCCCTCTTACTTGTAATGCTAGTCGGTTGATGACTAAACACTTTTGTGGCAGAATAATTTACTTCTATCTGTGCCAAAGTCAGATTTAAACCATAATAACAAAAATCGTCATTTCTTCTAGTGTTGCAGCTATGTAATTTGCAATTATTTTTGGTGTGGATTATTAACAAACTTAATAAGTGAATATATGTATTGCAAAGGTACTGTGAATATCCCCAGTCCCTGAAATGCGTGTGCGAGGTGATCTTGGGTCAGATCCAGCTATTACCCCAATTACACACTTTTGTGCAATGAATACTTTTCCCTTAATGATGAATGACACCAAAATGTCGTATGAAAGCAGTGAATCTAAATAGGTTAATAGACAAATTTACTGATACGTTTATCATCAAAATTTGCAGTACACTAATATGTAAGTAGCGGAACCTAAAGATTTCGGCAGATCAGTGTCCACAGCTACACCTACACCCTGCAAACTGCCATACAGTTCATGGCAGAAGACATGCCCCAGTGTACCAGTAACTAGGCATTCTTCCTGTTCAACACATGGGAGTGTGGGGAAAGAGATTGTTTGAATGCCTCTGTGCATGTGGTAATTATTCTAATCTTATCCTCAAGATCCCTCTGTGAGCAATACATAGGGGCTTGTAGTATATCCCTAGAGTAATCATTTAAAGCCGGTTCTTGAAACTGTTAAGATTTTCTCAGTATAGTGTATGTATATCTTCAAATGTCCTCCTAGTTCAGTTCCTTCAGTATTGTGACCCTCTGCCACAGATTAAACAAACCTTTAACCATTCGTGCTGCCCTACTCTTTATACGTTCAGTATCCCCTGTTAGTCCTATCTGGTACAGGTCCCACACACTTGAGCAATATTCTAGAACTGTCGCACGAATGATTTGTAAGCAATCTCCTTTGTAGACTGAATGCCCTTCCCCAGTATTCTACCAATAAACAAAACTCTTCCACCTGCTTTACCCACAACTGAACCTATGTGATCATTCCATTTCATATCCCTACAAAGTGTTATTCCATGGTAATTGGATTCAATCAGTGAGTCATTGGTGTTATAGTCATAAGATACTATATTTCCTTTTTTTTTTTTTTTTTTTTTTTTTTTTTTTTCTTTTCCCCATGAAGTGTATAATTTTACATTCTTGCACATGTACAGCAAGTTGCCAATTTCTGCATTATGTTGAAATCTCGTAAAGATCTGACTGAATATTTATGCAGCCTCTGATAGTACTTAAATGTACATAACTGCATTAACTGCAAAAAGCCCGATTTTACTATAAATATTGTCTGAAAGATCATTAATAGACAAAATGAACAGAAAAAGTCCCAATACACTTCTCTGGGGCACATGTGAAGCTACCTCTGCATCTGATGACTATCTATCCAAGATAACATGCTGTCCCCCCCTACCAAAAGTCACAAATTGCATTTGATACCCCTTTTTGGTTGAATTTTTGGTAACAGGTGTAGATGTGGTATTGAGTCAAATGCTTTTCAGAAATCGAGAAACACTGCAGTACCTGGCTGCTTTGATCCAAAGCTTTCAATATGCTATTTCATGTGAGAGAAGTGCGAGTAGGGTTTCATATGATCGATGTTATCAAAATACAGGCTAGTTGGCATTAAGGAGGTCAGCCTGTTAAAGATAGCTTATTATGTTTGAGCTCAAAATATGTTCTAAGATTCTACAACAAATTGATGTCAAAAATATTGGATTTTTTTGTGAATTGTTTTATTCATCTCCTGGTGTACATTTGCAGTCCATTTTGTTTGCACACAGGAGACATATCAAAAATTTATAATACAGGTACAATGCTGTTTACACTAATAAATAATAGCACTGCAATAAATAACACTATAAGGATATTTCTTGGAATATGTAATACTTTGTATCCAACTCAAATTTCCAGTTTGTCCTGCATGAATTCATCCACAGAGTAATAACACTTCAGTGTCAGTACCTCATATAGCTGGGTCATTCCACGTGAAGTGCCCTTGGGTTCCCAGCTCGACCATCTTCAATTTGGATGAAATTTATACAGGATGTACCTGTGAGCCCTACATGAATTTACGCAAAGTTTCAGGCTCACCTGTAACTTGGTTGAGGTGCTAGAGCCATTTTCGTGAGGACCACTTTTACAGAGACCAAAAAGTCGTGAAGAAATAGTAAAGTTTGGCATTCCGCTGTTCCTAATGTAAAAGAGCTAGACTCTTGCTTCTGGGTAAAGTGGTACAACTTTGTGTGCTCTAAACACAAATGTTGCAAGTAGAGTTCAGAAATCAATGCATTTGGCATAATCTCAGTTCAAAGTGGGCAACAAATCATGTCGCGAGAAATTTGCCTCATAGTTTAACGAGGCATAAATAGTGGAGAAAGTGCTCTATGGACCTGGTCTTTTGCCAAACTACTATCTGTCTGGGTGTTTAGTATATCACAAATTTTGTCCTGGCTTGTGTGTTTAGTTACTGTGCTACTGTCCTTTAAATTTGCTAAAAAAAACGTGAATGTATCAAAATATACCCATGTTCAAAGTCGTGTATCTCAAAATGGACACCTACAACATTACATTCATTAACACCCTTCAACAGAGCACATTTCATTCTATTAGAAAAACTTATTTTCATTTTGGTCTCTCTTTGAGTAAGGTGCAAAAATGTTGCCTAAAATTCGGAATTTTGTTGATTGTCCTCATTGTTCAAATATTCATTTTGCTGTTTATTTGGTGGTTTTAAACCTGTTTGTGACAAGTTCATTGCTAAATTTAACCATTTAACTGTACTAGAATGCTACGTAACTTTTGGCTGAATGCTTATTTATTTTATTTCTTTTCTTTATTTAGGACTCGACAATTTTAGTGTCTGAAGCATATCAAGTTGTTGCTAAAATGGAAGAACAAGATAGTTATTGTGAATTGTGGTTTATTAGTCTCGTAACATACATAATCTAAATCATTTGATTCAGGTACAGGAGACACGTCAAAATTTTGGTAAAGTTTTACCATATACATACAACACCTGATTGGTTATAGGGGATATTGAAAGAACCATAGTGACTTAGTGTTTCAGGTAGAGTTTGTGTCTGTCCTGAACTCAGTATGCAGTGAACCTAAGCCCCTTCAAACCTCTCTTGTAACTGTGCCTGTCAGGGTAAGGACGACTCAGGAAATAACTGTCTGCAACGTATATCTTCCTCCAGATGGTGCAGTACCCCTGAAAGCTTTAGCTGCATTGATTCAACTAATCCCTAAACCTTCCCTATTTTTGGGAGATTTTAAAGCCTAAAACCCCTTGTGGGGTGGCACTGTGCTTACTGGCCAAGGCAGAGATGTCAAAAATTTACTGTCAGAAATAGACCTCTGCCTATTAAATACTGCAGTCCTGGCCTTCTCCCATCTATTAACTGGAGAGAAAATGACTCCTGTGTGGTAGTGATCACTTCCCCATCTTCCTGTCACTCCCCCACTGTCAAGTCCACATACACTTGCCCAAATGGGCTTTAAACCAGGCAGACTGGGATGCTTTCACCTCTGCTGTCACCTATGAATCTCGCCCATATGGTAACATCGATGTGATGGTTAAGCAGGTAACTATGATCGTATCTGTGGTGGAAAACACGATCCCTCATTCTTTAGGGTCGCCCTCATGAAAGACAGTCCCTTGGTCGATGGAAATCACTGAGGGAATTACAGAGCATCAGTAAGCTCTACTGCGGCATAAGCAGCACCCTTCCCTGGAGCACCTCATAGCCTTTAAACAGCTCTGTGCCCACGTTCACCAGCTTATCAAAAGATGGAAACAGGAATATTGGGAGAGATATGTCTTGATCATTGGGTGCCATCTGTCACCTTCCCAAGTCTGGGCAAAGATCAAATGAGTTTTTGGGTACCACACCCCAACTGGTCTTCCCGGTGCTAACATAAATGGCATGTTATCTACCAAACCAAATGTGCCCCCCAGGGGGTCCACAACTCTTTTGTGGATACGTACGTAGCGAGCATGGGACCCCGAGCTAATGTGGCCCTCCTTCCTTTCCGGGCTGCATACCTTCCTTTTCCGCATCCTTCCCTATTCCCCATCTTGGGGCCCCCCCTCCCCTCCCCTCAACTCTGGCTCTTTCCTTCCCTTTATCCCCCTCGGGGAGTATGGTTTGTGCCTAAGTCCGGAGACGGACACTCGTAAATGTAACGCATTCTTTGCCTTCTCTGCTTGTATGTCTTCATCCTTCCTTTGTCCTTCTCTTTTCCTTACCTCTTCTCTTTACCCTTTTCTCCGCTGCGGCGTTTGAGACCTCTCTTCTTTCCTTTCTCTTTCTTTGTTTTTTCCCTTTCTCTTTCTTCCTCCCTGTGCGTGTACGAAGGCTGACCCACGCATTTTCGTGCGTAGCCGGTGACGGGGGTAACGCGTAATTCCCCGCCCCGGGTAGGCAGGTAGGACACGTACGTACCCCCCCCCGGCAACGGCCAGGCCCAGGGAGGGGTGATTACCCGAGCTGATACCTTCCGAAAGTGCCGATTGGTGCCTCCATCCGTTTGTCGGGAGATGTGACCTGAGGTGTGAACAATCACCTAAGGCGGGAGTGCCCTCAGAGAGGGGCCCCCACAAGGGAGGAGCGCGCCATCGGAGACGCCGGTAATCATGGGGGATTCTTCCGCAATGGTTTCCTCCCCTTCCACTATGTCTGCTCACAAGCGTAAGTTCACTGAGTCACAGCCACAGACAGTTCTTCCATTGTTGCCACAGTTCCTTGTTGTTTCGTGGTCTGATGAAGGTCACGACTTCTCCACGGTCAACCCTTTCATTATTCAGAAAGGTGTCGACGCAATTGCAAGTCCTGTAAAGTCTTGTTCCGGATTACGGAATGGCACCTTGTTGTTAGAAAGTCAGTGCCCTCCAGGCACAAAAATTGCTGCGTACTTCACTTCTCCACACCTTCCCTGTCCAGGTGGAACCGCACCGTACTTTAAATTCCTCGCGTGGAGTCGTTCATACACGCTCCCTCGATGCATTGTCTGACGACGAAATTCAGCACTACCTGTCTGACCAGGGCGTAACGGCTGTTCATAATCATGAAAAGGGTTGACACGAACACCATTCCAACCTGCACTGTCTTCTTGACATTTGACAAAGTTCAACTCCCATCCAAAATCAAAGCAGGCTATGAGATAATTTCCGTTCGCCCTTACGTCCCAAACCCTACGCGTTGCTATCGGTGTCAGCGGTTCAGTCACACCAGCCAGTCCTGTTCCAATCCGGCTAAATGTGTTAAGTGTGGCAAGGATGCCCATGAGGGTGCTTGTCCAACTCCATCCCCTCGCTGCATCAGTTTTCGGCAGCCAAGACCTGCGTTATGCATTTCTGCCAGCGCCGAACAGTCCATCCTGAGCCGCGGCTTTATCTTGCCGACGAACTCCTTGCTGTGGTGGAGACCCACAGGTTTTTGGGGGTGGTTTTCGATGCCCGGTTGACTTGGCTGCCTCATATCCGGCAGCTCAAACAGACGTGTTGGCGGCATCTAAATGCACTCCGGTGTTTGAGCCACACCCGCTGGGGAGCCGACCGCTCTACCCTGCTACGGCTCTACCAGGCGTTAATCCAGTCCCGTCTGGATTATGGGTGCCTGGCATATGGCTCAGCCTCCCCGTCTGCGTTGCGGGTGCTGGACCCAATTCTCCACAGCGGGATACGCCTTGCCACTGGTGCTTTCCGCACCAGCCCTGTGGACAGCTTACTCGTGGAGGCAGGTGTCCTCCCCCTGCAGTTCCGACGCCAACGTTTGCTGGCCGCTTATGCTGCCCATGTTCTCAGCTCGCCCGGGCATCCAAATTATCGTCTCCTGTTCCCGCGATCGGTCGTCCATCTGCCAGATCGTCGGCCCCGGTCTGGTTGTACAATAGCGGTCCGCGTCAAAGAGCTTCTCTCTGGGCTTCAGGTTTTCACTGTTCCACCTACTTTCCGGGCTACTTTGCATACACCCTCATGGTGTGTTCGTCGCCCTTGCCTTCGGCTGGACCTGGCACAGGGCCCGAAGGACTCAGTCCCTCCAGAGGCCTTCCGCCGCCGCTTTTATTCTATCCTGGCCACGTATCAGGGCTCTGGTATTGTCTACACTGACGGTTCGATGGTTGCTGGTCGTGTCGGATATGCGCTCACTCTAGGGGACCGTTCCGAACAACGTTCCTTGCAGGATGGCTGCAGCGTTTACACTGCTGAATTGGTCGCCATCTTTCGTGCCCTAGAGTATATCCGCTCCTGCTCAGGTGAGTCCTTCGTTATCTGTAGCGATTCCCAGAGCGGTTTACGAGCTCTCGACCAGTATTTCCCTCGTTCTCGTCTGGTGATGGCTATCCACGAGTCTCTGCATACTCTTGCCTGTTGCGGCCGCTCTGTGGTCTTTGTGTGGACCCCCGGTCATGTCGGTATCCCGGGTAACGAACATGTTGACCGCCTGGCGAAAGAGGCCACCAGCAAGCCATCTCTGGACCTTGGCCACCCAGAAACTGATTTGCGGGCAGTCTTCCGCCGCAAAATCTTGGCGCTATGGGACGATGAATGGCGCGAACTGACAATGTCCAATAAACTCCGTGCTGTCAAGGAGACGACGGCTGTGTGGCGGTCATCCATGCGAGCCAACCGCAGGGACTCCGTCGTCCTTTGTCGGCTCCGCATTGGCCACTCCTGGCTAACACACGGTTATTTACTGTGCCGGGAGGACCCTCCTCTATGTCGCTGTGGGGCAGCTTTGACAGTGGCCCACATTTTGCTGGCCTGCCCCCTTTTAGCTGTGGTCAGGCAGACATTTGCGCTGCCTGCTACGCTCCCTGCCCTTTTAACAGACGACTCCACTATGGCTGACTTAGTTTTACGTTTTATTCGGGCAGGGGGATTTTATCATTTACTCTGAGTGTTTATGTTTTATTTTATTGTTTTGTATTGATTCTGGCCTTTGGCCTATGGTTTTACACTGATTTTTTAATGTGTTTCTACGTGGTTGGCCTTTCCTTTTTTTCTGTCTATGGTCGGCCAACCACCGTCACACTCTGTGTGGTTTTAGTTTGTTTTGTCTTGTCTTGTCTTTGTCTCAGTATCTCTTGTTCTGTCTCGTCTGTGATCTCTTCTGTTCCTTGTTTTTATTCTCTGTGGGTGTTCTTTGTCTTTGGAAAAAGGGACCGATGACCATGGCAGTCTGGTCCCTTTAATCCCCCAAACCAACCAACCAACCTCGCTGCATCAACTGTATGGGTGACCACGCTGCTTCCTCTCGAAATTGCCCCATTTTTAAAGACGAAAAGCTCATCCAGGAAATCAGAGTGAAGGAAAAGGTGTCGACCTTTGCTGCTCGAAAATTATTCGCCAGTCGACAGCCCACCGTGCCTCGGACAGGAAAATACAGCGCTGTCCTTGCTTCTCCTCGGCCAACAAAGGAGCCGGCCACGCAGACTTGCGACCTCACCTTTAGTACCACGGTCGTCAGATCGGCCAGCGCAAAGATCGCCCGTTCAACCTCACCACTTTCGCCTGCCTAGTCTACGGCTCACCCTTCATCGGGTTCTGCTAAATCTCGAGCCCAAAAGTCAGACAAGACTTCGAAAAAAGAGCATACTCGTGAAGATTTTTTACGTACCGCAACTTCACAACCGTCAGTTCCTCCTTCATCTAAACATCATATTTCCAAGAAGGCTAATAAGAAATCCAGTTCATCTCCTTCTCCACCAAGGCGTGTCTCACCTACAGCACCACCTGGTGGAAATTGCCCTCGGGCGTCTTCTGTGTCTGAGCAGTTGTTGAGTTGACGGCAACCTTGGTCACGTTCCTCCATTTTTCTGTTCACCCTATGTCCATTATTCACTGGAATATCCGCGGCATTCGAGCCAATCGGGATGAATTGTCGATCCTCTTACGATCCTACTCGCCGGTCATCTTCTGTCTTCAGGAAACAAAGCTGTGTCCCCATGACCGCTTTGTTCCCCCCCATTTTCAGTCTGTCCAATTTGATCTCCCCTCTGTTGAAGGCACTCCAGCCCATGGAGGACTCATGATTCTTCTCCATGATACTCTCCATTATCACCCAATCCACTTAAACACTTCCTTCCAAGCTGTCGCTGTCTGTCTTTCCCTTTCTGGATATACCTTTTCTCTTTGTACTGTATACATTCCATCGTCCACACCAATGGCACAAGCTGATCTCCTTCATCTTCTTGGTCAGCTTCCACCCCCATATTTGCTGGTTGGGGACTTCAATGCCCACCACCCGCTTTGGGGATCTCCACATCCTTGTACACGGGGCTCACTATTGCTAGACGTCTTCCACCAAGCAGATCTAGTTTGCCTCAACACTGGGGTACCTATATTTTTGTCTGCCTCCACGACAAATTTATCTCATTTGGACCTTGCGGTCGGTACTGTTCCGCTAGCTCGGCGCTTCGAATGGTTCGCCCTTGATGATACACACTCGAGTGACCACTTTCCATGTGTCCTTAGACTGCAGCCTCAACTGCCCTATATGCGCCCGCGACGTTGGAAGTTTGCCCAAGCCGATTGGACATTTTTTTCGTCTCTAGCGACATTCGATGACTGTCACTTTCCTAGCGTCGACGATGAGGTCACACATATTACCGACGTTATTCTTACAGCTGCGGAACGTTCAATACCACGCCCTTCCGAATTGCCCCGGCGCCCCCAGTTCCTTGGTGGAACGAGGCATGCCGTGACGCAATAAGTGAGCGGCGACATGCTCTTCGCGTTTTCCGCCACCATCCTACTTTGGCCAACTGTATCCGCTATAAGCAGTTCCGTGCGCGATGCCGTCGTGTCATCCGCAATAGCAAGAAGGCAAGCTGGAAATTCTTTATTAGCTCATTTAACACCTTCACTCCCTCCTCGGAAGTTTGGAGTCAGCTTCGACAGTTATCAGGCAAGCCTAGTTTCTCCCCGGTATCGGGGCTCTGTCGTGCGTGATACATTAGTGGACCCCGTCGCAATTCCTAACTCCTTGGGTAAACACTTTGCTGAGATTTCGAGCTCTTCAAATTACCCGCCAGCGTTTCCCTCGAAGAAACATGCAGCGGAAGTGCAACCTCTTGCTATCTTCTCTCAAAATCGCGAAAGCTATTATACTGTTTTCTCCATGTGGGAACTCCAACATGCACTCTATTCTTCTCGCTCCTCCCCCCCACAGGACCGGATGGTATCCACATCCAAATGTTGCTGCATTTATCAACCCATAGTCTGCATTACCTCCTTCGCATTTATAATCGAATTTGGACCAACAGTACTTTTCCCAGACGATGGCGGGAAGCTATCGTCGTTCCTGTTCCGAAACCTGGAAAGGACAAACATCTCCCATCTAGCTATCGCCCCATTTCTCTCATGAGTAGTGTATGTAAGGTTTTGGACCGTATGGTGAATTGCCGTTTAGCTTGGTGGCTGGAGTCCCGCAGTCTTTTAACACCTGCCCAATGCGGTTTCCGAAAGCATCGCTCTGCAGTTGACCATCTTGTTTCTCTCTCCACTTACATTATGAACAATTTTCTCTGGAAATGCCAAACAGTAGCAATATTTTTTGATCTGGAGAGAGCATACGATACCTATTGGAGGACAGGCATCCTTCGCACACTGTTCTCTTGGGGCTTTCGAGGTCGGCTGCCCCTTTTTCTTCGCGAATTTATGGCAGAGCGCACATTTAGAGTGCGGGTGAACACTACTCTCTCCCGTACTTTCTCCCAAGAAAACGGTACCCCAGGGCTCTTTGTGGACAATTTTGCGATCTACTACAGCTCTCAACGGACCAGCCTTCTTGAACGACTTCTTCAAGGATGTCTCGATCGCCTCTACTCTTGGAGCACCGAAACCAGCTTCCGTTTTTCTCCCAGTAAGACTGTTTGTGTTAATTTTTGGCGACGTAAGGAGTTTCTTCCACCCTCCTTACATCTAGGACCTGTCAACCTTCCGTTTTCGGACATCGCTAAATTCTTGGTCTTATGTTTGACAGAAAACTGTGCTGGCCCTCCCACGTTTCCTATCTTTCAGCTCGCTGTCTGCGATCGGTCAACACCCTCCGTGTCCTGAATGGTACCTCCTGGGGAGCGGACTGAGTGGTCCTTCTCAGCCTCTATCGCGCCTTAGTGTGCTCGAAATTGGATTATGGAAGCATAGTTTACTTCTCTGCTCGCCCGTCTATTCTTCGTCGTCTCGACTCTATCCACCACCGTGGATTACGTTTAGTGTCTGGAGCTTTTTACACCAGCCCTGTGGAAAGCCTTTATGCTAAGACTGCTGAACCTCCGCTGTCCAATCGGCGAGCAGTCCTTCTGAGTCGTTACGCTAGCCATCTGTCTTCCATGCCTGCTAATCCAGCCCATGACATTTTTTTCGACGCCTCCTTTGATGTAGGGTATGCAAGCCGCCCCTCCTCCCTACTACCACCAGGAGACCGCTTCCGTCAACTGCTCCATTCTCTTTCCTTCCGCTTTCCTAAAACTTTCTTGACAACTTGGGGTACAGCACTGCCTTGGCTCCGTCCCTGGATCTGCCTGCTCCGTGACCTTTGTCAATTTCCCAGGGATGGTACCCCTTCACTTGTTTATCGTCGGGCATTTGCTGCTCTATGTGCACAAATGAAGGAAGCCACATTTATTTACACTGATGGCTCGAAAACATCGTTAGGTGTAGGGAGTGCCTATATTGTTGGCGACACCCCATATCAATTTCGGCTTCCCGACCAGTGTTCGGTTTATACTGTGGAGCTTTACGCTGTTCTCCAGGCTGTCCACTACATCCGCCACCATCAGCAGATACAGTATGTTATCTGCTCAGATTCTCTCAGCTCTCTCCTCAGTCTCCAAGCTCTTTACCCTGTGCACCCTCTGGTCCACCGGATTCAGGACTGTCTGCGCTTGCTCCACCTGGGGGCGTCTTGGTGGCGTTCCTCTGGCTCCCGGGACACGTTGGTATCTGTGGAAATGAGGTGGCCGATATTGCGGCCAACGCTGCAGTCTCTCTTCTTTGGCCAGCTATTCAATCGATTCCCTTCGCCAATCTACGGAGCGTTTTATGTCGTCGTGTTGTTCTTTAATGGCACGCACATTGGTCGACACTTCCCCATAATAAATTGCGGGACGTGAATGCTCTTCCTTGTGCTTGGACCTCTTCCTCCCAAATGCGTCGTCGGGAGGAGGTAATTGTAACTAGACTCCGGATAGGGCACTGTCTTTTTTTTTTTTTTTTTTTTTTTTTTAGCCATCAACATCTTTTAAGTGGCGATCCTCCCCCACTCTATCCCCACTGCTCTCAGCTGTGGACGGTAAGACACCTTTTTTTGAGTGCACCTATTTTACTCCGTTACGCGCCCATCTACAGCTGTCGCCTGATATATCGTCAATTTTAGCAGATGACACGTGCTCGGCTGATCACATTCTAGAGTTTATTAGTGCCAGCGAAATGACGTCAGTCATTTGAAGCTTTTTTTGGGGACAACCAACCCATTTCTGTAGTGGATTTTTAAGCCTTCCTTCTGCTTTTAGTTTCTCCAGTTTTTTTGAGTTTCGTTCCCATTGCTGCTGGTTTCCATTTTCGGTTTTTACTGTTTCCTAAGTAACGGACTGGGCACTAATGACCATAGCAGTTTTGCACCCTTAAAAAAAAAAAGGCGATTGCCGAGCACTTTGCTGCGCACTATGCTCGCCCCTCTGCATCGGAGAATTACCCCAGCCTTTCACACTCCCAAACAGCAGCTGGAAGGGAAAGTCCTCTCATTCACTACACACCACAGTGAATCCTATAACACCCCATTCACGGAGTGGGAGCTCCTCAGTGTCCTTGCCCACTGCCTCGACACAGCTCCTAGGCCACATCAGATCCACAGTTAAATGATTAAACATCTCTCTTCTGGCTACAAGCGACATCTCCTCGTGATCTTCAACTGGATCTGGTGTAATGGCATCTTTCCATTGCACTGGTGGGAGAGCACCATCGTACCAGTGCTCAAAACTGGCAAAAACTCACTGATTTCGATAGCTATCGACCCATCAGCCTCACCAACGTTGTTAAGCTGCTTTAACATATGCTGTGTCAGCGGTCGGGTCGGGTCGGGTCCTGGAGTCACGTGGCCTACTGGATCCGTGACAGGGCAGTTTCCGCCTGGTTTGCTCCACCCCTGATAATCGTGTCCCTCAAGTCTGCCATCCGAACAACCTTTTTGAGATGCCAACGTGTGGTTGCTGTCTTTTATTTACAAAGAGTGACACCACCTGGCAACTTTGTATCCTTGCCATATTACACAAGTGGGGTCTCAGAGGCCTGCTCCCAATTTTTATCCAGAATTTCCCGTCACTTCATACTTCACGTGTCTGGTGCATCCCATAGTCCCCCCCACCCCCCCTCCCCATCCAGGAGAATGGGGTGCTGCAGGGCTCTGTATTGAGTGTATCTCTATTTTTAGTGGCCATTAACAGTCTAGCAGCAGCTGTAGGACTGTCTGTCTCACTCTCTCTGTATGCAGATGACTTGTGCAATTCGTAGTGCTCCACCAGTACTGGTGTTGCTGGCCGCCTACAGGGAGTCATCCACAAGGCACAGTCATGGACCATGGCTTAAAGTTTTCGGCCACAAAGTCATGTTTTATGCTCTTCCGTCGGTGTCGTACCATTCATCCAGAACCAGAACTTTACCTTAATGACGATGCCCTCACTGTAATGGAGACGTATTGATTTTTTAGGACTAGTTTTCGATGCCTGATTGATTTGGCTTCCTCACCTTCTTTAGCTTAAGGGGAAGTGCTGGCAGCACCTCAATGCCCTCTGCTACCTGAGCAACACCAACTGGGGTGCAGCTCACTCTATGCTGCTGCAGCTCTTCAGAGCCCTTGTTCAATCCTGCCGTCACTAAGTGAGTCTGGTTTATGGTTGGGCGATGCCCTCAGCTTTGCATTTACTTGACGCAGTGAATCACTGTGGCATTAGACTAGCAACGGGAGCTTGAAGGACAAGTCGGGTGATGAGTGTCCTGGCGGAGGCTGGAGTCCCTCCATTGCGGGTCAGGCGTGCGCAACTGCTCGCCAGTTACATTGCACATGTTTGTAGTTCTCCTGTGCATCCGAATCACAGTCTCCTTTTCCCACCCACGGCAGTTTATCACCCACATCAGCGGCCCAGGTCAGGGCTTACAATTGCAGTTCACGTCCGATCCCTTCTATCTGAACTGGAGTCTTTGCCTTTATCACCTATACTCAAGGTCCATTCACGTACACCTCCTTGGTGTACACCTAGGCTGTGGCTTCACCTGGACCTTTCACATGACCCAAAGGACTCAGTTCTACCCACTTCTCTTTGCTGTTACTTTGTCTCGATTTTTGACTGTACCGAGGCCGTGAAGTGGTTTATACCGACGGCTCGATGGTCACGTTGTCTTCGCGTATGTCCATGGAGGACATATTGAACACCATCCCTTGCCCAATGGCCGCAGTGTTTTCATTGCAGAGCTAGTGGCTATATCTCGTGCTCTTTAGCACATCTGTTAATGCCCTGGGGAATCGTTTCTTGTGTGTACTGACTCCTTGCACAGCCTACAAGCTATCGACCAATGCTACCCTCATCACCCTTCGGTAGTGACCATCCAGGAGTCCATCCCTGCCCTTGAACGGTCCGGTCATTCAGTGGTGTTTGTCTGGACCCCAGGTCGCATTGGAATCCCAGGCAACAAACTTTCCAATAGGTTGGCTGAACAGGCTACACAGAAACCACTTGTGGAGATGGGCATCTCTGAAACTGTCCTGTGTTCTGCCTTACGCCGCAAGATTTTGCGGCATTGGGAGACGAAATGGCATAACATCAGCATGCACAACAAACTGCGTGCCATTAAGGAGACCATGAATATGTGACTGTCCTCCATGCAGGCCTCTCGCAGGGGCCCTGTGGTTCTCTGCCAACTCTGTATTGGCCACGCTTGGATGACCCATGGCTACCTCTGTGCCATGAAGACCCGCCTGTGTCGATGCGGTACCCAGTTTAGTGGCCCATATTCTGGTGCACTGTTCCACTTTGAATGCCCTGCGATGCAATCTTTGGTTATTGGGCTCGTTGCTGCTAATTTTATCTGGCTGCACATCATCAGCTGATTTAGTCTTAAGTTTTATTCGTGAGGGTGGGTTTTATCATTTGATCTAAGTTTTAGTGCATGTCTTTTGTCCCTCTGTGTCCTCTACGCTAGTGCTTTTAGGGTGGAGGTTTTAATTGTTGCCGAGGGGCTGGCTTCTCCTTTTTATTCGCATGGTCAGCCAGCCGTTGTAATGTTTCATCGATTTAATCTGTTCTAGGTTTTATTCTTCCCTTTTGTCCATTTAAGTGTTTGTAGCCGTTCTGTCATTCTTATGGTTTTTCCTTTCTCTCTGTTTTGTGTTGTCAGTCTTGCTTGTTTTATTCTCACACTTGTGGCATTGTTTTATTTAGAACAAGGGACCAATGACCTAGCAGTTTGGTCCCTTCCCCCCCCCCCCCCCTCCCCCCCTCTTTTAAACAAATCAATCAACCAACCAACCTACCTACCTACCTACCTACCTTCTCCTCACTTAACCTCATCAGTTTTATTTGTTTATTTTGTTAAGCATGCATTCATCAAATATTTGCTATAGGATATAACTCATGTTACATAACAGTAACATTGATTCAGTGACATAAATAATTTAAGCACATAATACTGTACATTAGTATAATAGTGCAGCCTGTTATATAGTACCATAGACAGCAAAAGCAGTTTCAGATATACAATATAGAGAGGAAATAATTTAAATTTAAATTAACAGATATTCATCTGCAGCGCAACAGCACCTGTCTTGTAAATGTTTTCAAAGCTGCTTTGAATGTTTGTTTCTTTTATTTCCTTGATGTGATGGGAAAGTTTATAGTAAAGTTTTTTGCCAGTTTGCAGTGTTCCATTTTGTCTGAGAGTTGTGTATGCATGTTTGCTCTGGAAGCCTGACTTTTGCGTGGTGTCGTGTGTGGACTGCTTGATTTGTAGATACCGAGTGGTTTTTAGTTACTGAAATTTTCTTCAGGTATGTAATTTTCTCAAGACTGTACAGGTGTGGTAATGGTAGTATCTGGAGTGATTTAAAAAGGGGTTCACAGGAATTTTTTTGTGTGGTATTTTCAGTGCCCTAATGATCCTCTTCTGTGCTATGAAACAGCTTTTGCTTATTGAAAAATTTCCCCCAAAAAATCATCCCATATTGCAGCAGTGATTGATTGGGAATAATACGTATTTTTTAGTGTTTCTTTCATTGTATATGTAGCAAGTATTTCTATGCCATAGTATATTGTGCTAAGCTTCTTGCTGATGTATTAGATGTGTGTGCCCCACTTGATGTTGCCCTGTATCTATAATCTTAGAAATGTTGTTGGGTTTGTAGTTTCTAATTTTTTTTTTTGTTAAGAAGACTTATGGTTGGGTTAATGAATGTTTCTTGTGCTTGGTATGAAGGTGCATTATAACAGTTTTCTCGTTGTTGGTAATAAGATTTTGTGATAAACACATTTTGTAATGTGTATGGTACAATTTTGTACTTAATATTGTAGTTCTGCAGTGGTTTTGGCTTTTATCAGGAGTCATGTCATCTGCAGATTTTATGTTTGGTAATCACTCAATGATTCTAGGTCATTGAAAAACATTACGAACAACACTGGGTGCTAGATAGAACCTTGGAGCACACCATACTTAATTTTTTAGATTGGTAGGAGTACATAATGTTTTCTTCCTAATGCAAGACATCAACTATGTGCTCCCCGATTTTCAGGTATGTCACCTACTCATTTGCCAGACCCCCACTTCCGCACATACTCCAATTTTTGTAGTAAGTTGTGGTCTATCACATCAAAACTTTTGTGAAGTCCAGAAATAGTACTGATACAGGTTATTTTTGATCTTTGCTGTCTAGGCTTCACTGACAAAGTAAAAATTGGCAGTTTCTGTTTTGAGTTTTCTGAAACCATGTTGGGTACTGATACAAAAATTTTTATATGAATGAAATCAGTCTTCTGTAGACAACAGATATTGGCATGTAGTTCTTTTAAATTGTCTTGTCTACCTCCTTAAAAAGAGGTCTTGCCGTGGACATTTTTAGTTTTTCTGGGAAAATATTACTAAACAATGAAGAGTTGCGAAGATAAGTTAGGCAATTAATCAATACTGTCACAAATTTTTTTAAATATGTGATCAGGGACATTTTCTACCTGAAGCAAATTTTGGTTTTAATTCCTATATAATATTCAGAATTTCCTTTTCGTCTGTTGGACACAAATATTGTTTTTTTCATGCAAGTTAATTTTCTGCTTATCTCTGTTTCCAAAAGGTGTTTTTTGCTGTTTCTCCATACAGTTGTTTGCTATTTCTGTGAAATATACATTAAATACATCAACTACTCTGTGTCAGAAATTTTGTCTCCATTATAAAGCAGATTAACATCAGTTTCTCCTGAATTTTGGTAGTTTCTCTTGTAACAATGTGCCCCATTGTTTTTGTTTTACTTTTAGCTTTTTCCACGTAGTTGTCATTTGTTAGATTTTTTTGTCCTCCTGGTAACTTTATTTAGGATGTATATCTTTTAAAATAAGCATCAAATTCTGGACATGTTTTGGTTTGCTTGGCTATGGTATAGAGAAATGTTTTCCTTTAGTGAAACTTTTATGCTTGCAGTTATCCAACAAATTTTTGTAATTTTTTTCTGGCTGGGAAGCACAGTTAAAAATAGTGCTGGAAGGTGCTTGGGAACTTAACAAATTTTTCGTTTGTGTTGCTACAGCTGTATACTTTCTCTCATGTCTCTTTAGTTAAGCAGTTAATAAATCTATTTCTTTTGTTCACTGAAATTTCTGACAGTGGTTACTAATGTTCTCTTAGTATGTACAGGATGATCCATTTTCAGTTATATCTGTGCAGTATGATCCCAAAAACTGTGGTGAAACATTCTGCATTACATTTTGTAAGAAGCAGTAAAAAATTGGGTTGTTGTGGTGGCTGATGTGTTTGTTACATTTGTTGCTGTTTCTATAGTAGGTTTGAAGTTAAATGTTAAGAGGAGTTTCGGTAAGTCAGCTTACTGTTTTGATTTTACAGAAAGTCAATATTAGTCACCACAAATAACCAGACCTCCGTTCATCTTTGATAGCACATGGAAGAGGTATTCTAAATTTTATAGCAATGTGCTCATGTCGCTATCGGGAGTCCTGTACAAACAAATTATGGTCATATTTACATTTAACAGTTACACACCTGATATTTCCAGATCTTTTTTTGGGAATAGCTTCCAGAAACAGAGTGGGCACAAGTTTGATATCACTTCTAACATAGATATAACTGCCACCATAACCTTCTGTGTTCCTGCAGAAATGACTGCCTAGTGTGAAGTCTGGAAGATATACAATTTTCAGTGTTTCCTGTAATCAGTATTCACTTTATACACAGGACTGAAATGTCTTTAAGTTCATTTTCTAGCAGTATTTGAATTTCATCAATTTTATTTGTTAGCAAGTGCACATTTTGGTGAAATATGCAGGGGCAGCACTTAGTCCTTAGATCTTGGGCTTAACTTGCTTTTGCTGTTGCATTTTGAGTCTTGACTGGGTGCGGTGCTGAGTCTGGGTTCTCCTCCTGGTGTGCAAGTAGTCCTCATATTTCACGCAGGCTGTCTTTGATCTTCCACTGGGTTGCCAAGCCATGGGAGAGTCTTCTGTACAGATGGTCTCTCTTTTTCTTTTCCGGGAGTGTTTCTCCTTCCTTGAGTTTGATATTTGCAGATGAGTATTTTTCCATAAAAACACATATTTTGTTTAGGAGTTTTCCCTGTTTTTCTCCAGTGGTTGATGTTGGGGATATTTTTGTTTCTCCTTGAGTAGCTAATTCTAGTGTTAGTACTGGTTTCATATCTTGTATGGGTTTTGATGCAGCTTTCCTTGGATTTATTTCACATGGTTGTTGAAGTTTGTTCTTCTGCGACTGGTTTTATCTGTGGTTGGCTTTAGTTAGACTTTGTTTCCAACCGTATATGTCTACACAGCTTTTCTTTTCCCTTTGTCACTGTGTGAAAATGATAATCACTTTGTCTTGGGAATCTGTTTACATCTACAGTGATGACATGGGCTTGCTTCAGTCATATTTACCAAACAGTTGTTCATTTTATATATCGATATCAGCCTTAAAGGCTCTAATCTTCCCTTCCTGTGCAGCAATTTTCCTATACCTTGAACATACTTTGCAATACCATGGAAGAGACCCAGTTACTCCCCCAGTTTCTGTGCCATTAGATTTCCTCCAGTGTAATCATTTGTCGTAACAGATTCATTTATTCTTCATTTTTTGAGTAATTGTTTTTTAGGTAGCATTAGGATGGATATGTTATAAACTTGAAGTTACCACTTTTGTAACTGATGTAGTGGTGCAGCATCAAGGAATAAATTTTTCATCCTGTGACAGATATTACACAGCATAGCAAAACTGAGAGCGAATAAAGATTTTTTTTTTGCGCAGGTATCGACATTACATACAGTAAACCACTTGGCCGATTAGATACGGAGTAATCATCAAATAGTACAGAGAGGTCTTCATGAGACCCTTGTACTGCCACCCTCCATCGCCCCTGCAGTCAACCCTGTGATTGGTATATTCAACAAATTATTTTGGTGCTTAAACATTTGTTCACTCTTAAGTCTAGGCGTTTTTCTTTCCCCAGTTTAGACATTGTTGTTGTTTTGGTCTTCAGTCCTGAGACTGGTTAGATGCAGCTCTCCATTCTACTCTATCCTGTGTAAGCTTCATCTCCCAGTACCTACTGCAACCTACATCCCTCTGGAGCTGCTTAGTGTATTCATCTCTTGGTCTCCCTCTACGATTTTTACCCTCCACACTGCCCTCCAGTACTAAACTGGTGATCCCTTGAAGCCTCAGAACATGTCCTACCAACCGATCCCTTCTTCTAGCCAAGTTGTGCCACAAACTTCTCTTCTTCCCAATCCTATTCAATACCTCCTCATTAGTTACGTGAGCTACCCACCTTATCTTCAGCATTTCGTTGAAATCTGGGCTTGCTCCTACATAAATATCTCACAAACACATTCAGCTTATAAACAATAAATTCTCTCTGCTCCTATTTTGTACAACATTTTATGCAGAACAAGTGCTAGCTGTTTTTCGGCAGACAGAACAATCATTAATTGGCAAAGTGTAATTGTTGTAACAACTTCTTTAACTAAAATAAAGAAAACATTGGCAGTGATTTGCACACAGTGCCATCACTGGTCTCCACATGGGACGGGGAGTTTCACATTCCTTTACAATCCATATCAGACAAAAATAGTAATCGAATAACCTCAGTATGATCAACTGGTAAATTATTGTGGAGTAATACCAACATTGCAGCACAATGTGCCATTGATGGATGTAGAGCTGTTAAAACATGAAATCCCAGTAAAGGCTAAATACTAATCCTTACGTATATATCTACAGCTTTACCCTGCAAATCACTGAAGTGCATAGCAGGGGGTACATTCCATTGCACCAGTTATAAGGATTTTTTCCTGTTCCACTCATATATGGAGTAGAGGAAAAAAGACTGTGTAAATGCCTTGGTGTTACTGTAATTAGTGATCTTTATGTGATTGTTAGAGTGCACACACCAAATAGCTGCTTACAATAAGTAATCTTTATTTATGACAGACTGGACAGATGCTGTACGGAACAAGATCTTCTGCTGTTACCAACGTGTCAAAAATATTACAATTAATGACTAGTTATCTCCAAGTGAAGCGAGGTGCAGGTTTACGCAGTTTATACCAAACAGATCTGACAAATACGGACTTGTGTCTTGAATAGCTGCAGACATGGCAAAGAGTAAATTTCAATACCTTCCCATACCTTGGTAAGAAGTTAGCCCATCCAGACAACCAAATGTGACAACAGACAACTTCACATTGCTTCAGTCTCACAAGAAACCACAACAGAAGAAAATGACCACAGTAGGAACAATGAGCAAGACTCAGGAGAAACTCCTAATTGCATGAAGAACAAAAATTCTAACCTATATCCCGTAATTGTCTTGAGACTAACAGCTAAGCCTCGGTTTCCTTGTATAAATACCAGACACATTCTGATCATTACCAGCACTTAACTATGTACCTACATGTTTATTTTGATGTTGATACTACATCAGAATATTTTATGGTATGTCTAGCTGGTATACATGCAAACATTTTATCTTTCTTATGTAGCACCAGGACTTTTATGGATTGTCAGCAAACTAGGTCAGTTGGTTACACCTTCCTGTTTCTGTAACAGATTTGAAGAGGGCAGTTGCCAAAACCAGTCAAAGTGAAATATAAAAATTTGTGATCAAGATGGACCTGTAAAATAAAATTACCTTTTGTAATTCTGCATAATATGGTGTAGACATGATCAAATGATTTTTAAATATTCTACTAAAGTTGATTACAGGAGATGAACAATTAATGTATTTCACAACATCTTAGACATGGCAGCAATGAATGTGTGGATCATCTACAACCAAAGAAACAAAAATTACTTGAAAAAGGTGTTAATTCTTCAGTTGATAAACAGACTCGTGAATGGGGAATCATGTAAGGCGGGCTAGGAGCAAGAAAGACTATTGAACAAGGTGGCTGTAGCATTGGACAGATAGAGGTGAAAGACTTGTCAGATTAGAATGCACAGAGGAAATAAGACCAATGACATCTGTGAGAAATGTAAAAGAACGAGCTGCAGAAAACACGAAAAAAGTACCATTAATCTGCCCAAAATGTTTCCAATATTTAGAAACAAACAAGTGAAACTCCACATGGGACCTGCATTTTACTGTGTACTCCAAACCACAGTGCAGCTTGATTTTTTTTTTTTTTTTTTTTTTATTTTAACACATCATTGTCGGAAGTCACTTAGGATTGAACTCTTCATCTTTGGATTTGTAGTCTGATACTTACTTGCTGGCTCTCCTCGGATACAGTTTTCCTTATTTTACATTCTCTTTCTTTATTCCTCAGCCAACTTCGCATCAGCTCCCATGTGTCTTTTTTTTATATGATGGTACTCACATAGCTTCTAGTGATAAGTTAATTGGTTTTAGACTTGCGCCCATCAGGGGCTCAGCATTCATTCGCTGAGTACGGGCTTGGCGGCCTCGGGGTTCCTGAGCTGGAGACTGGTAAGTGCCACCAGTCCTGTCACCGTAAGCTCTGGCAATACTTCAGCGACCACCATGCGGTGGACCAGCGGTTATGTTGTGTGTTTCGGAGAATGGGGGTCTTGGCCTCACCACCTGCACTGTGAAGAAGGTACAGACCTTTATAAAAAAACCTCAACCTCAAGGTGTGCTATGTGCTGAGGAGGCGAATGATGTAGAGGTAAAACAGTCTTTAGGGGGCAAACTCTGGGGCACCTCAGGCATGCAGGCCTCTGCCTGTGTTGACAGTAGTTTCCCTCAAGTCTCATGGGGTCCCTGTGGGACTGTGTCGTGGGGTCCCTGGGAACGCTCCACTTGCAACTGATGTCGTTCGGAAGCCGTCAGAAGTAGGCTTGCCACCTAAGCCACATACCACTCCACAACATCAGAAGCAAACTAAGCCATCCCCACAGCCCAGGCAACTGCCTCCTCCTGTCAGTAAAGAAAACATCCTTTGAAAAGTAGTTCTTTAGATTGACTAGCTCTCTCACTTTCTGATGGAGGCTATGCTCTTGAGGATATGGATTGCCAGAGAAACCAGAGAGCACGGAACTGGCTAACATTCCCCCTGACCTCTCTGGTAAATAACCACCTCCGAGGAATAAAGAAAAGAACCACCATCGCTAACCAATAGCTTCCACAGGAACTTCTGTGTTGCAGTGGAATTTGAATGGATATTGCTCAAATTTGGAAGAATTGCAGCTGCTGGTCCAGGAGAAACCTTTCTGCATCTGCTTACAAGAAACACTTCTTAAAGCCAGACACACCTGCATTATGGGGCTACCACGTATACAGGAAGGACGATACTACTGGAGACAGGGCTAAAGGTGGAGTGGCTATTTTCCTTGATGAGATGCCTCTCCTCTCCTATCCCTCTTACCATGACCATGCAAGCAATTGCTGTGAAAGTTCTCTCACCCTGTACTATCATAGTGTGTTCTTTGTACCTGCCCCCCCCCCCCCCCCCCCCAATGACTCTTTGGATGCGCACACACACTGCAGACCTCTTCCAAGCACTCCCATGCCCATTCCTCCTTGTGGGGGACTTCAAGGCCCACAATGTGCTGTGTGGCTGAGCTACTACTTGCTGCAGGGGTCGGATGATCGAGTGACTTGTCCATTCTGAGATTATCTGCCTTCTGAATGTGGGTCAGATGACTCACTTTTCCACAGCTATTGACCTTTGTTTTTGTTTTCCAGGTATTGCAGACGCAGTTCAGTGGGAAATGGCTCCAGATTTACATTCTAGTGACTACTTCATAGTGTGGATCCATCTGCAGACTAGGACTGTGGCCAACAGGAGACCACGCAGGTGGATGATAAAAGGGAAAATTGGTTACAGTACAGTCAACAGGCTATTTTTGAACGAAAGGATTGTGCACAGGAGGCAGTGGCCCATATCCCTCATGAGATCCATAGGGCTGCCACTGAGTCCATCCCCAGGCCTGTACCTTGGTGGAATGACGACTGTTGATTGATCAGGGCCCTGGTCCAATCCTTTCTCGAGAACTGGCGTTTTCCTTATCCCATTGGCGATGCCATGTCTGATTGGTATGTTCGGGAGAATTGTGTGCCCCAGGGCAGTGTCCTCAGTGTCACATTGTTTGCCATCGCTATCAATGGCATTTTCTCTGCCGTCAGGAGCCCTGTCAAATGATCTTTGTTCGTGGATGACTTTGCTATCTTCTACTCTTCCTCTGATCTTAAGACGACGATGACGCAGCTACAGCTGACCATTAGGAGGCTGGAAACCTGGACCCAGACAACTGGTTTTCAGTTCTCACCTGAGAAGACTCTGTGTCAATTTTAATAGTGCTTGTTGGAGTTTTAACCAACCAGAGCTTACAGTGGGGGACCGTATTTTACGTTTTCAAGACACTGTGTGCTTTGTAGGTTTATTATTTGACTTGGTATTAACATGGCTCCCACACTTGAAAGACTTACAAAGAGCTTCCAGTTGTTGAACATTTTGAAATGACTTTGTGGAAAAACTTGGGGAGCTGACAGGTCCCGCCTCCTGCAGTTTTATAGGGCATGTGTTCAATCACACTTAAACTATGGCAGCATGGTCTACTGATCAGCCCGTCCTTCCTACCTCCGCATGTTAGATGCTGTCCGCCATGAGTGCATTCGGATATCGACTGGAGTCTTTTGGACCAGCCCAGTTCAGTCTGTGAACCACCACTCTGGATTCAGCAACGTAGCCTTTTGGCCCGACAGGCACTGAAAATTTGCCACCTCAGTCATTGGCATGTAGTTCAGTGATCCAACGCATCTTCCAACGACTGTTCAGGAATTGACCTCAAGCGACCCAACCATTTGGTATACGTGCTACAGACTGTCTCAAGGATCTGGATCTCTCAGGCATGAAAATACACACACAAGGATGGAACTCACTGCCACCTTGGTGTCTTCAGAGGCTCAGTGATTTTAAGCTTGACACAATACATGAAAAGTTGTAATCCAGATTTGGATTTTACAGCTTTTGTTTTCGTCCATGTTAAGTATGTACCATAGCTTTATTGTTGTTTATACAGATGGATCCTAGCAGAGGAATACTCTCGGTTGTTCTGTTGTTTTCCCTGATAGGGTTTTGAAAGTGTGTCTTCCTGAACAATTTACAAATTATGATGCAGAGTTAAATGGCATTCTGATGGCACTGGAGAGGGTTCAGACATTACCGCAAGAGTTTTCTTTTCTGTTCTGACACACTTATTGCACTGCAAGCACTTCACCAAATGTATCTCGTAGACCCGCTGATTCAGCTCATCCATGACTCCTTACAGCAGCTCCAACGCCATGGCAAGGTAGTGATCTTTTGCTGGGTACCTGCCACATTGGGATACGTGGTCATGACATGGCGACAAAGCTGCCAAGGAAGCATGTTGGGATGGTGCTGCCAGTCAATGCCCCATCCTGTTGCACGCCATTATCTGACAGATGCATCATGCGCCAATGGTTGCAGGTGACTGACAACAAACTGCAGTCACTCAAATTGACCACAAAGGCTTGCAGACTTCATGTCAGCCTCGTCACTGGAAGGAGGTTTTGCTTACCAAAGTGTGCATTGGGCATAGCCCGTTCACACATAGCTTCCTCCTCTGGTGGGAGGATCCACCATTCTGTGAAGTTTGTGGCGTACCGCTTTCAGTTCAGCATATTGTGGCTACGTGTGTTCTGTATGCTGATATTAGGGCAGCCCTCGGTCTTGCTGGAGATCTGTCCACCATCCTCGCAGATACTGATACCAGTGTTACGAGTGGTGAAATTTTGTGTGAACTGTCAGGCCTCATCCCTAAACTGGTGGTGAAGGATGGCAGACTTTAATACATTATAAACTGCTCCGCATGTGGGGACAGCCTTCATCTCCACCAATGAGATTTGCATGTTGTCTTTTAGTCAGGGCGCTGATGACCGTGATGTCAAGTGTCCCCTCAACCCAAATTATCATCAGCTCTTACGTATAGTGATGGTTTTATTAGAGCAGTATTGGGCCTCATTTTATATTTTGCACAATTTGTTAGGACCACTTTGAAAGTTTAGTGGTGGCAGCTTGATAAGATATATCTCTTCAAATTTACTTTTGTATTTACAAAGTGGTAAGGCGAGGCTCATGCTGGGTGCACAAAACATGTTCAGCCAATCTCATGAGATCTGTAGCCAGAGCAACAACCCACAGTTGTCATACTGTGGAAACCCCCACCCACCCCCCACCACCAGTGAGGCATAGTGTAAGGTTTGTAGTCTTGCAAATGGAGTACTCCAGACGTGA
Organism: Schistocerca americana; assembly: GCF_021461395.2. Lineage (NCBI taxonomy): Eukaryota > Metazoa > Arthropoda > Insecta > Orthoptera > Acrididae > Schistocerca > Schistocerca americana. The sequence goes on along the minus strand of NC_060123.1, from coordinate 98,567,983 downwards.
TATCAGTGACACCCTTTTCACTATTCCAACCAATGGCATCTAGTCCATTGTAGGGTCCCATGCTCCTATAGTCACAGATTGCAGAGAATTTACGTTCTACACTACACTACTACATAAAAGTTGCTGCATTAGAAAATTGTAGCGAAATACAGGAAGATCTGCAGCGGATAGGCACTTGGTGCAGGGAGTGGCAACTGACCCTTAACATAGACAAATGTAATGTATTGCGAATACATAGAAAGAAGGATCCTTTATTGTATGATTATATGATAGCGGAACAAACACTGGTAGCAGTTACTTCTGTAAAATATCTGGGAGTATGCGTACGGAACGATTTGAAGTGGAATGATCATATAAAACTAATTGTTGGTAAGGCGGGTACCAGGTTGAGATTCATTGGGAGAGTGCTTAGAAAATGTAGTCCATCAACAAAGGAGGTGGCTTACAAAACACTCGTTCGACCTATACTTGAGTATTGCTCGTCAGTGTGGGATCCGTACCAGGTCGGGTTGACGGAGGAGATAGAGAAGATCCAAAGAAGAGCGGCGCGTTTCGTCACTGGGTTATTTGGTAACCGTGATAGCGTTACGGAAATGTTTAATAAACTCAAGTGGCAGACTCTGCAAGAGAGGCGCTCTGCATCGCGGTGTAGCTTGCTCGCCAGGTTTCGAGAGGGTGCGTTTCTGGATGAGGTATCGAATATATTGCTTCCCCCTACTTATACTTCCCGAGGAGATCACGAATGTAAAATTAGAGAGATTAGAGCGCGCACCGAGGCTTTCAGACAGTCGTTCTTCCCGCGAACCATACGCGACTGGAACAGGAAAGGGAGGTAATGACAGTGGCACGTAAAGTGCCCTCCGCCACACACCGTTGGGTGGCTTGCGGAGTATCAATGTAGATGTAGATGTAGATAAAAGGGTGCTGCTGAACACTATCTCCACAGAACCATTTGGATGGCACAAAACCTTGCTGATAAGCATACTTCCAGTTTTTCCCTTCATTAAGTCTTCTCTCACATATTTACAGGCTCAAGGCTGTTAAGCCCTATTCTAATGTCTACTTAAGTAGGAAATAAATTGTTTGAACTGCAGCAGTTACTGGGCCTCTCGTTTGGTACTGTTACTGGTGCTTATGTCGGCTGAGGCATATAGTATGTTCCAGTTTAATGATCTGTTCCCTTAAAGACATATCTTGGAATTTGATAGTGAAGTTTTTTAGCACTCTCTCCAGTCCTGGGCTAGCACATGTTTTCATTAGTCATTACATTGCAGAGTCGGCATAATTTGTGATCATTTTTGTTGATACCATTTCATGACATTGGATCTTCATCAGTGCAGTCCAAATCACCTACTTACTTTGAGTGATCTAGACTACAAATGTGTGGTGACTAAATCTGTAATTACTTTGCTGTTAAGCACCAGTCTCATTGCCTTATGCTTTCCTGATTAAACTGTATGCACAAACACTCTCTTGAGATAGTTTGTTGACATATGCCTTGTCATGAGATACATTGTGACCTGTTCCATGGACCAAAGAAAAATAAGTGTTAGTGTGTCCTTAGCCTGTGTGCATTCGGACTTTTCTTTCCGCATGTGTTAACTGATCACGAGTATGACGGCAGTAAAACCATCAGTGCCCTGGTCTCAATGGCCACGTTATTCCCTCAAACATTATTTTAAGTAATTTTTTAAAGCATTAATGTTTTTAAAACAAAACAAAAAATTGATGTGTAATTGTTTGATATGAATCTGTTTAATATTGCAGTTCCCACATGAGTGGTTAAAAGAAAAGCTTGGGAGCAGGTATGAAGTGCCACATACTGTATCAGCTGAAGCAATAGAAACTTTGACAAAACTGAAGGAAATAAACTTAGAATCTGATAAAGATGCTGATCAGATAATTATGTACCTTGAGAAATTAACCAAGGAAATTAAATCTGAAGGTGAAGTTGAATTACTGTTTTGAAGCTCTAGTATCAGTAGGGCTTTTTCTTTTAATAAACTTGTCAAGAGTCATTGTTGAAAAGGTTTTGCTTGCAACACAAAACCTTGGTAACTTAGTTTAAGTTTTTAGTAGTAATGTTTTTTCCTTCTTTGATTTATTAAATTAAGAAATTGTTTAATTACATTTTATTTTGTTAGCTTTACACATGACTGGATATTTTTAAACTTTATTTTTAAATGTGAATCTGAATTTTATTGCACTAAAACACTGCATGTATGACTAATGTATAATAAAATATAATAGGCATTAAGCATTGTGTGAAAACTTTGTAAACCTCAGCATCTGCAGCAGCGAATATCACACCTGTGCAATACTAAATCAACAAATTGCACAAAGATTGTGTTTTTCATTCCTGATAATATCTAGCATCACCAGCTGTAAGAACTTAGTTGGTTAATTTTGTGCATTGAAAACAGGTGTGAGTAGACTAGATATCTTTATTCAGTAATGGTTTTAACTGGTATCCTGAACATAATTAGTTATTCATGAGCCTCTCTCTCTTCTCCTGGACTAAGGAACAGCTTCTTGTGTGTGCTGTGTACTCCCTCTGCAGCAGAAACAAATAGAGGAGAGCAGTAGCCCCCCCCCCCCCCTCCTCCTCCTCCTGGCAGGTCAGGGGGTTAGAATAGGTCCAAGGTATTCCTGCCTGTCATAAGAGGTGACTAAAAGGAGTCTCACATGTTTCGGCCTTTGTGATGGTCCCCTGTAGGGTTTGAGCACTATTTTTCAAAACTTTCCCAAAGAGCAAGCCAATTGGGGAAGGGCGCCTTACATGCTGCATAGTGTCTATCGTGCGCTGAGACTACTCACGTCCTTCGTTAACATGGATCTGCACTTTCGCTCATTCTCAAGCTGTTGGGCGAGGTCACCCTCCTGGGTGCATCTTCCTCCATCCTCTGCGCAGTATCGCTTCCTGTGCTGTCGACGATAATGGACTTCGTAGCTTATTTGCACCTGATATCCAGCATGGTAGCTCATCTGCCGTGGTGGGGCCGCCATGTACCCTGTTGGTTATAGCCCTCTGACCACACAGGGATCGCTCTGTTGATGCATGCACCATTAACTCGCCACATACGCCGAGTAGTAAATGCCAGGCACCCTGGGGCATTGGGACTCCCAGCAATGGCCATTCTGGCAGGTGGCCTTTGCTGCAGCTGGGTGGTGCCTGTGGGGAGGGCCCGTGGTCAGAGTGGGTGGCATCAGGGCGGATGACATGCCGTGAAGTGAAGTGTAGTATGTCATACCTTGCTGGTGGTCAAACACCAGCAGTCTTTAAGCAGTCAAGGTCTAACTTCAATGCCAAGAAATAAGACTCCAAATAGTCTCTCCCCCCCCCCCCCCCCCCCCCCCACCTCCACCCTCCCCCCTGGCCGCACCATGGGAGAAATGCCAGGCTAAGGATGGAAGCAAAACTTATTCACCCCAGTACTTTGTATGTACAAGAGTTGATAGGGAATCTTTCTTGTCAATGAAACCTCAGTTTTTTGTGCAGCATTGATAGGACAAGTTTGGGGAGGTGGGGGGGCTTGTCTGAAATGCAGTCATGGTCAGTCTTGATCAAAACAGCACGCTCTGCCCAGTCACAAGCACTACTTGCCTGTGACAAGCTGGGGGACGTTTCTGTTTCCAACATCTCCATAAGAACTTAAATATGGTCCAGGGTATCAATTTCACAGGTACCTTCTTTTGCAGTCTGATGAATAGCTGCACTCCAATTTAGAGTGGCAAGGTATCCATTTCTTCCAGAGCTTCCACCAGGATCTGAGGGATAATCAGGTTGCCACTGGTGCCTTCATCTTGGCTTTAAAGTGACACACATTACCTGAGGAGGTCAGGGGGACGGTATACCACTGTGATGTAAAGCCATATATCCCTCCCCGATGTGATGCTTCAAGTGCTGGAAGTTCGGCCATGTCTTCCCGCTTTACTTCCAGCGTCACCTGTCGGGATTGTGGACATCCTTCACATCCCAATATTCCCTGTGCCCCACCTCCCATCTGTGTCAACTGCGGAGAGCACCATTCACCTTGCTTGCCAGACTGCAGGATTCTCCAGAAAGAAAACAATAATGGAATACATGAAACTGGACTGACTGACCTGCACTGTGGCTAAGAGAAAAGGAGAGGCTACATCCTGTGCATATGACGTCAACCTACAACGCCGCTACTACAGTGATTCTACCACCTTCCATTCCACCACGTACAGTTGGCTGTCGGAGCTGTCAGACTCCACCTGCCCCCTTGAGGGTGGGGGGCACTTCCCTCCCTGTTGTTCCTGCGCATCCTACTTTAGAAGCAAAACCCTCCCGACAATTGGGGGACATCAGTCCCTATTTCTCAGTCGGAGAAGCGTAAGTCTTCTGTGGCTCCTCTTGCAAGGAAGGGATCCCTTGGGTCACTCCCTTCCTGGGTTCCTACCAGTGGCAAAGCTGACACCTGCCAATGGCTGAAGCAACCACAGGTCATAGGGCTTCATGGTCCTCCTCAGTGCCTGAGACTGAATCGCAGGAGCCCTCTCAGCTGGACAAACATAAGGAGCAGAAAGAAAAACCTAAAAAGAAAGACCCACAAGAACCAAGGCACTGCAGTGGCACCCACATCACCACTACCTAAAAGTTGTCTGAGAATGAGGTGGTGATTCTGGCGTCCACTTAGGACCTAGATATTGCTGGGCCCTCAGACACAATGGACATCAATCACAGAGGTACTCATCTGATGGCAGCAGGTGACCATGAGGCAGTCTATGCCTCAGGGAGTGTTTCATGCCTTCCCAGTCTCATGATCACGTAATCCTCCAGTAGAATTGCGGCAGTTTTTTCCACCACCTGGCTGAGTTACGGCAACTGTTAAGCTTTACACCTGCTTTCTGCATTGCCCTCCAGGAAACCTGGTTCCCGTCAATGCGGACCCCTGCCCTCTGCGGCTATAAGGGATATTACAGGAACTGTAGTGCTAGACTGTCAGGTGGAGTTTGCATTTATGTGCTAAACTCATTATGTAGGGAACCTGTACCCATTCAAACCCCTCTTGAAGCTGTGGCTGTCAGGATAAGATAAGGATGATGCAGGAAATAAATATCTGCAACTTGTATCTCCCTCCAGATGGTGTGGTACCCCTGAGCGTATTGGCTGCACTGATTGATCAACTCCCTAAACCTTTCCAGTTTTTGGGAGGTTTTAACGCCCATAACCCCTTGTCGGGTGGCACTGTGCTTACTGGCTGAGGCAGAGATGTCAAAAATTTACTGTCACAACTCGAACTCGACCTCGACCTCTGCCTCTTAAATACTGGTGCCCCCACACATTTCAGTGTGGCACATGGCACATATTCGGCCATTGATCTCTCGGTTTGCAGTCCTGGCTTTTTCCCATCTATCCACCTGTGGGGTAGTGACCACTGCCCCATCTTCCTGTCACTCCCCTGGTGTCATGCCCACGGATGCCTAACCAGATGAGCTAAAACAAGTCAGACTGGCAAGCCTTCACCTCTGATGTCACCCTGAATCTCCCCCACATGGTGCTATCGATGTTGTTGAGCAGGTCACTACAACAATTGTTTCTGCGGAGGAAAACCTTATCCCTCATTCTTTAGGGGGCCTCTAGTGAAAGACACTCCCTCGGTGGTCACCGAAAGTCACTGAGGCAATTGCAGAACATTGGCTAGCTCTACAGAGACATTACATAATGGTAAGACAAAGATTTAGGAACCAGGTTTTAAATTGTAAGACATTTCCAGGGGCAGATGTGGATTCTGACCACAATCTATTGGTTATGAACTGAAGATTGAAACTGAAGAAACTGCAAAAAGGCGGGAATTTAAGGAGATGGGACCTGGATAAACTGAAAGAACCAGAGGTTGTACAGAGTTTCAGGGAGAGCATAAGGGAACAATTGACAGGAATGGGGGAAAGAAATACAGTAGAAGAAGAATGGGTAGCTCTGAGGGATGAAGTAGTGAAGGCAGCAGAGGATCAAGTAGGTAAAAAGACGAGGGCTAATAGAAATCCGTGGGTAACAGAAGAAATATTGAATTTAATTGATGAAAGGAGAAAATATAAAAATGCAGTAAATGAAGCAGGCAAAAAGGAATACAAACGTCTCAAAACTGAGATCGACAGGAAGTGCAAAATGGCTAAGCAGGGATGGCTAGAGGACAAATGTAAGGATGTAGAGGCTTGTCTCACTAGGGGTAAGATAGATACTGCCTACAGGAAAATTAAAGAGACCTTTGGAGAGAAGAGAACCACTTGTATGAATGTCAAGAGCTCAGATGGAAACCCAGTTCCAAGCAAAGAAGGGAAGGCAGAAAGGTGGAAGGAGTATATAGAGGGTCTATACAAGGGCGATGTACTTGAAGACAATATTATGGAAATGGAAGAGGACGTAGATGAAGATGAAATGGGAGATAAGATACTGTGCGAAGAGTTTGACAGAGCACTGAAAGACCTGAGTCGAAACAAGGCCCAGGGAGTAGACAACATTCCATTAGAACTACTGATGGCCTTGGGAGAGTCAGTCATGACAAAACTATACTATCTGGTGAGCAAGATGTATGAGACAGGCGAAATACCCACAGACTTCAAGAAGAATATAATAATTCCAATCCCAAAGAAAGCAGGTGTTGACAGATGTGAAAATTACCGAACTATCAGTTTAATAAGTCACAGCTGCAAAATACTAACGCGAATTCTTTACAGACGAATGGAAAAACTGGTAGAAGCGGACCTCGGGGAAGATCAGTTTGGATTCCGTAGAAATGTTGGAACACGTGAGGCAATACTAACCTTACGACTTATCTTAGAAGAAAGATTAAGAAAAGGCAAACCTACATTTCTAGCATTTGTAGACTTAGAGAAAGCTTTTGACAACGTTAACTGGAATACTCTCTTTCAAATTCTGAAGGTGGCAGGGGTAAAATACAGGGAGCGAAAGGCTATTTACAATTTGTACAGAAACCAGGTGGCAGTTATAAGAGTCGAGGGGCATGAAAGGGAAGCAGTGGTTGGGAAAGGAGTGAGACAGGGTTGTAGCCTCTCCCCGATGTTATTCAATCTGTATATTGAGCAAGCAGTAAAAGAAACAAAAGAAAAATTCGGAGTAGGTATTAAAATCCATGGAGAAGAAATAAAAACTTTGAGGTTCGCCGATGACATTGTAATTCTGTCAGAGACAGCAAAGGACTTGGAAGAGCAGTTGAACGGAATGGACAGTGTCTTGAAAGGAGGATGTAAGATGAGCATCAACAAAAGCAAAACCAGGATAATGGAATGTAGTCAAATTAAATCGGGTGATGCTGAGGGGATCAGATTAGGAAATGAGACACTTAAAGTAGTAAAGGAGTTTTGCTATTCAGGGAGTAAAATAACTGATGATGGTCGAAGTAGAGAGGATATAAAATGTAGACTGGCAATGGCAAGGAAATCGTTTCTGAAGAAGAGAAATTTGTTAACATCGCGTATAGATTTAATTGTCAGGAAGTCGTTTCTGAAAGTATTTGTATGGAGTGTAGCCATGTATGGAAATGAAACATGGACGATAACCAGTTTGGACAAGAAGAGAATAGAAGCTTTCGAAATGTGGTGCTACAGAAGAATGCTGAAGATAAGGTGGGTAGCTCACGTAACTAATGAGGAGGTATTGAATAGGATTGGGGAGAAGAGAAGTTTGTGGCACAACTTGACTAGAAGAAGGGATCGGTTGGTAGGACATGTTTTGAGGCATCAAGGATCACAAATTTAGCATTGGAGGGCAGCGTGGAGGGTAAAAATCGTAGAGGAGACCAAGAGATCAATACACTAAGCAAATTCAGAAGGATGTAGGTTGCAGTAGGTACTGGGAGATGAAGCAGCTTGCGCAGGATAGAGTAGCATGGAGAGCTGCATCAAACCAGTCTCAGGACTGAAGACCACAACAACAACAACAACAACAACAACAGAGACATAAGTGGCACCCTTCCCTAGAGCATCTAATAGACTTTAAGCAGTTTTGTGCACACATTAGCCAGCTTATAAAACGACGGAAACGGGAGTGGGAGGGTGCATGTCAACCACTGGGTGCGATACATCACCTTCTCGAGTCTGGACAAAGATCAGACATCTTTTTGGGTACCAGACCCCAACAGGGCATTAACATCAATGGCGTGTTATCTACCAATGTAATAACAGAGCACTTTGCTGAATACTATGCTGAAGCCTCTGCTTCAGGAAACTACCCCCAGCCTTTCGCAATAGAAGAGCACTTTGCTGAATACTATGCTAAAGCCTCTGCTTCAGGAAACTACCCCCAGCCTTTCGCACCGTCAAACAGTGGATGGAAAACAGTCCTCTCATTCACTACACGCAACAGTGAATCTTAAAATGCCCCATTTACAGAGTGGGAGCTCCTCAGCACCTTTGCACATTGCCCCAACACAGCTCCTGGGCAGGATCGGATCCACTGTCAGATGATTAAACATCTCTCGTCTGACTAAAAGCAACATCTCCTCGTCATCTTCATCTGGATCTGCTGCGATGGCATCTTTCCATCACAGTGGTGGGAGAGCACCATCATTCCGGTGCTCAGACCCGGTCAAAATCTGCTTGATGTGGAAAGCTACCTGCCCATCAGCCTCGCCTATTTTCTTTGGTCTTTGTAAGCTGCTGGCACGTATGGTGTGTCGGCGGTTGTGTTGGGTCCTGGAGTCTTGTGGCCTACTGGCTCCATGTCAGGGCGGCTTCTGCCAGTGTCGCTCTACCACCGATAACCTTGTGTCCCTCAACTACCATCCGAACAGGCTTTTCCCGATGCCAACATCTGGTTGCTGTCTTTTTTGACTTGTGTAAAGCATACCAGACAACCTGGTGACATTGTATGAGTGGGGTCCCCGGGGTATGCTCCTGATTTTTCTTTTTTTTTTTTATTTTTTTTTTATTTATTTTTTTTTTTTTTTTATCCAGAACTTCCGGTCACTCCGTACTTTAAGTGTCTCCCATAGTTCGCCCATTATTCAGGAGAACGGCGTTAAACAGGGCTCTGTATTGAGTGTGTCTCTATTTTTAGTGACTATTAACGGTCTAGCAGTAGCTGTAGGGCCATTGGTCTCACCTTCTCTGTATGTGAATGACTTCTGTATTTCGTACTGCTCCTCCAGTACTGGTGTTGCTGAGCGGCGCCTACAGGAAGCTGTGTCGTGCAGTTCATCCAGAACCAGAACATTACCTTAACAACGATCCAGTCACTGTAGTGGACACATATAGATCTTTAGAACTGGTTTTTGACCCCTAATTGACTCTGCTTCCTCACCTTTGTCAGCTTAAGCGGAAGTGCTGGCAGCACCACAATGCCCTCTGCTGCCTGAGCAACACAAATTGGGGTGCAGATCGCTCTACACTGCTGCAGCTCTACAGAGGCCTTCTTCAAGCCCGCCTTGACTATGGGAGCCTGGTTTACGGTTCGGCAGTGCCCTCAGCATTGTGTTTACTCGACCCAGTGCACCACTGTGGTGTTGGCCTAGCGACAGGAACTTCTAGAACGAGTCCGGTGACCAGTGTCCCGGTGGAGGCTGGAGTCCCTCCATTGAAGGTTAGGCGTGCAAAACTGCTTGCCAGCTACATTGCACATGTTCGTAGTTTTCGTGCGCATCCAAATTACTGTCACCTTTTTCCAACCATGACGGTTCGTCTTCCACATCGGCGGCCCAGGTCAGTGCTTAAGATTGCGGTTCATGTCCGGTCCCTACTGTCGGAACTCGAGTCCTTCCCATTACCACCTCTCCTCGACGTCCATTCACATACACGTCCTTGGTGTACACTTCAGCCGCAGATTCTTCTAGACCTTTCGCATGGCCCTAAGGACTCTGTTAATCCTGCAGCTCCGTTATCACTTCCTCTCAGTTCTCGACATGTACTGGGGCAATGAAGTGGTTTAGATTGATGGCTCAATGGCTGACGGTCACGTAGGCTTTGTATATGTTCATGGAGGACATATTGAACAGCACTCCTTGTCAGGTGGCTGCAGTGTTTTCACTGCAGAGCTGGCGACCATGTCTCGTGCTATTGAGCACATTCACTCGTGCCCTGGCGAGTCATTTCTCCTGTGTACTGACTCCTTGAGCAGCCTACAAGCTATCAACCAGTGCTACCCTTGCCATCATTTGGTAGCGTCCATTCACGAGTCCATCTATGCCCTGGAATGGTCCCGTCGTTCAGTGGTGTTTCTGTGGACCCCAGGACACGTCGGAATCCCTGGCAATGAACTTGCCGACAGGCTACACAGGAACAGCTTCTGGAGATAAGCATCTCCGAAACTGACCTGCGTTCTGTCTTATGCTGCAGGGTTTTTCAGCTTTGGGAGATGGAATGGCATAACAGTATGCACAACAAACTGCGTGTCATTAAGGAGACTATGAATGTGTGGAGGTCTTCCATGCGGTTCTCTTGTAGGTAATCAGTTGTCCTCTGCCGGCTCCACATTGACCATAGGGGGCTAACGCATGGTTACCTCCTCCATCTTGAGGATCCACCTCGGTGTCGCTGTGGCTCACAAATCACGGTCGTCCACCTCTTGCTGGAGTGCCCACTTTTAGCCACTCTGCAACGGACTTTTAACTTTTCCAGCACGCTACCTTTGGTGTTGGGCGACAATGCCTCAACAGCAGTTTTAGTTTTACGTTTTATTCATGAGGGCGGCTTTTATCATTTGATCTAAGTTTTAGCGCATGTCCTTTGCCCCCGTGTCCTCCACCCTAGTGCCTTCAGGGTGGAGGTTTCACTGTGTGGCAGAGTGGCTGGCTTCTCCTTTTCATTCTCATCGCCAGCCAGCCATGGTAATCTGCTCTCTTGTTTTGATCCCTTCTACATGTTTCTTGCATCTCTGTGTGGTTTTTTGTCAATTGTAGTGCTTGTTGCCCTTTTGTCATCCTTGTGGTGTTCTCCTTTCTTCCAGCTGTGTTTTGTATGTCTCGATTATTTTACTCCCACCCTTGTGGAATTATTTCAATCAGAATGAGGACCGATAACCTAGCAGTTTGGCCACTACCCCCCCTCCCCCCAACCAACCAGAGCCGTAGCCTGGGTTAGGTAGCCCAGGCAAGCAGCATGATGACTGTTGTGAAAGAAGGGCAGTGATGTTCCATTTAAGAATTTGTTCCCTGGATAGAAAAGGAGTACAGTATCTCTCAACAGATGTGTGTCATACTGAGTAAATGGTACCTTGGTTTTGAGAGGTGATGAGAAGCTGGCGTAACTTAGTTTACTTAAGTTCCACTTTTTTCATGGAAATTACGTTCCAATGGGACATGGCAGTTCAGATTATAGTTGTACTTGTATAAATGTCTTTGCCTGGAAGCATTTCTTGGTAATTTTTAGTAACTCCTCAGAATTGTAAAAGTACAGAATACTGGGCAGACAAACTAATTTTGAACTTTTGAGACAACTGTAAAGTGAGACAAGATTAATCCTATTGGTGTACAATACAGTATCTATTCGTGGTAAGATAATGATGAAAATATTTTCGGTTTGATTTCCATATTTTCAGATGAGAAAATCCAGTCTGTTTTGAAAAAGCTTGGTCTCAGTGTATGTGATTTGGAAGAGAAATCAAAGGATGCATTGGAGGATCTTGTTGCCTATCAGATGGTGGGTAGATGCGACTTTCTTCTCTTTTAGAGGTTCTGTAGTGTGAAAGAAATAACAGTAGATTAACATTTACTTGTTCCTCCAGAAATACAACCTTAGAGATATCAGTAAAACAACGATGTTGCTTGACAGAGTTGAAAGGATGCAGAAGGAAGCAGAAGAAGCCAGGTCTTCAGCTTGCTTGAAGAGAGAAAAAGAGAGATTAAATTTTATGACAGAGCGCTTGCAAAATGCAACGGAAGAGTTAGAAATGTATGTAATACCATCTTAAATATGACAATGTTGAGTGCTAATTTATTCAGTGAATGTGTATAACCCCCTCCCTCCCCCCCCCCCCCCCCCCCCCCCCCCCCCCCCCCCCCCCCCCCCACCCACCCCCCCCCCCCCCCTCTCTCTCTCTTCTCTCTCTCTCATCTCTCTCTCTCTCTCTCTCTCTCTCTCTCTCTCTCTCTCTCTCTCTCTCTCTGCGTGCGTGCGTGCATGCGTTTCTCCCTTCCATGCTGCATGTCTCTTCGTGCTATTCTTTTTTTCCCTTCCCTTTGGAATATGTCTGGGGTGTTTATGGAATGTTCTGCATTGTCTGTCACTGACATAAGGACTGTCTCACCACTGTTTTCTCAATCCCTTTTACTTTTTGTTTCCCTGCTCCTTTTGTTCCTCAGCTTCAGCATTTGAGGTTCCTGTTTTTCCTCTTACTCTATGTGCCCTCCTGACACGTGCCTGACATGTAACGGTTGACTGGGTAACACATACAACTCTGGGTCAACATGTAGAGTTTGCACGTACCTCGTGGTACAAATCAGGACCAGGAAGCGGCGATTGCCTGAGCTGAAACCTTCCCAAATTTCCGATTGGTCCCTTGGTCAGGTGTTCGGGAGGTGTGACCTGAGGCATGACCTAAAGCGGGTGTACCCCCTTATGGAGGAGGCCCCCATTTGAAAGGAGTGTGCCATTGGAGACACTGCAATCATGGGGATTTTCTTGCAATGAGCCAATCATCTTCCCAAGCAGTCTACGAAACATAAACATAATGAGGCTAACAATTGAAAGACCTTCCCAGCTAGACAACAGTTCCGTGTGGTCTCATGTACTGCTAACAGTCAGTCCTTTGCCAAGTAAATCCGTTCATTATTCAGAAAGGTGATGATGCAATTGCCGGCTTGCGGAAACCTGCTCCTGATTACAGAATGGCACTTTGCTTTTGGAGACTGCTTCTGATTCTTAAGCACAAAAACTGGTGTGTCTAGGCCCATCGGACTTTGAATTCTTCCTGTGGAATAATTTACACCAGGCTGCTTGACGGTCTGAGGCTGAAATCCAATCTTACTTTTCTGGTCAGGGTGTCATTGCTGTCCATAGAGCGATGGAAAAGGTAGATTCCTCCTTAGGGCCCACCCACACTCTTTTTCACCTTTGATAGAGGAGGCTTCTGTCAGAGATCAAAGCAGGCTATGAAATTCAAAGTCCAGCCATACATTCCAAACTCAAAGCACTGCTACCAGTGTCATTGTTTCAACTGCACTAGAATGTCTTGTCGACAGATGGCCAAATGTGTGACCTGCCGTAGGGATGTGCATGAGGGTGATTGTCTGCCTCCTCCTCCCTGCTGCATCAACTGCAGTGGTGGCCATGCCTCCTCCTCTCAGGATTGTCCCGTGTTCCTTGATGAGCAGGCTGTCACAGAGAACCTGGTAAAGACAAAAGTGCCTTACCCAGTCGTTCGCAAGTTATTGGCTAGTTCCAAACCCTGTGTTCTCCCGTCTGGTGCCTATAGTTCTGTTCTTGGTACTCCTCGCTCCATGAAGGACATGGCCACGAAGATGTGACCTCCAATTCAGCTCTGAGGTTATGAAATTGCCCATTGTCAAGGTAGCATTGCGCCCGCCCAGCTGTGCAACAAGCTGTCAAACTCTCAACTCAAGGGCAAAGCCACCAGCTACAAAACTGGTAGGCCGGAAAGGACAGTGGTAGTACTCATGTGAAGACGTCCTACGTCCCTCCAGCCATACAACACCTGAGTCGCCCTCTAATCAGAAAGGCTAGAAGTCCACCAAAGGCAAATGGTCTTCCCCTTCGTCGACTTGAAGACTCTCTTCGACAATGCTGCCATGTGATTCCTTAACCCGGCCAGCCTGCATGTCGCCGGTGTGCACCACCAACTGGTTTTTTAGTGTTGGACTATACAGACAGCACAAGCAAGCCAGTGCTTTTGTGGACCCCCTGGAGCAGGATCCTTCTAGGTCTGTGCCCTGTAGCAGTGACTCTACACAGGCTGTACTTGGCAGGCACCAAGGTGACCTACCTACATCTCATGACTCTCCTCCAATGTAACATTCGCGGTCTTTGGTCCCACAAAGAGGATTTACGGCTGCCTTTAGCATCACAGTGTCCCCTTGTACTCTGCCTTCAGCAAACGAAATAGTGCTCTCATGAACACTTTGTGCTTTCACATTTATTCCCGGTTCGTTTTGACCTTCCCTTGAAGGCAGCATTCCCTCTCCTGGGGCGTCATGCTGCTCATATGGGGCGACATTCATAGTCAACCCATCTCCCTGACTACCCATCTTCAAGCTGTTGTAGTTTGCTTTTTCTTCATCATCTTAAGTTCCCCCTCTGTACCATTTATGTGCCTCTGTCATTCGATGTCACCAGGGCAGACTTCCTTCAGCTTATTGGGCAGCTACCTCCCCCATTTCTGCTACTCAGTGGCTTTAATGCGCATCTTCCCCGTTGGGATTCTCCCAGAACCTGTCAGAGGTGCAATCTTGGCTGATCTTATTAATCAACTCATCTTCTGCGTTAACACTGGAGCACCCATTTTCCTTTCAGACACCTCGCACACTATTCCTATTTCGACCTATCCCTTTGCACTGCCCAGCTTGCCCATCATCTTGAGGGGTCTGTTCTTTCTGATGCCTACTCGAACGACCATTTCCCATGTGCTACCAGTTTGCTGATTCCTACTCCACCTGCGTGCACACCCAAATGGCAGCTTACTAAGGCTGACTGGGAGCTTCACTCCTCCCTGTTTACCTACAAAGAAAAAGATTTACCCAGTTGTGATGACCAGGTGGAGTATCTCATAACCATTATCCTTATTGCTGGGAACATTCCATTCGTCGCACTTCCTTTTTACCGTGCTGTGTCCCAGTTCCTTGGTGGAACACCAGAATTCACACCCGGAGACGTGCACTCTGCATTTTTAACAGCCATTCTACGATGGCGAGCCACATTAATTATAAACAGATTCATGCAAAGTGTCATGTTCTTCGGGATAACAAAAAAGCTAGCTGGATTTCATCCATTAGTTCTTTTAACAGTTCCACCCCTTCCTCTGTCATGTGGGCCAACCTCAGACGGCTCTCTGGGACAAAGATCCATTCGGCAATTTCCGGCCTGACAGTAGCAGACAGTGATTTTGAGGAAGTTTAGAGCTCCTCCCATCATCACCCTGCCTTCCTCCATCAAAAATGAGGGGGCGACTCGTGCGATACCCTTCTCTTTTTAGAATTGCGAGTGCCACAATGCCGCCTTTATTATGAGGGAGCTAGATTGTGCTCTGTTCATCCTGATCCTCCACCCCAGGGTCAGACAGTGTCAACATTTAGATGTTGCAGCACCTTTCTCTTGGGGGCAAGCCCTTTCTGCTGAACATGTACAACCGCATATGGGCAGAGGGCACATTTCCCGGACTTTAGTGTGAAGCCACTGTCATACCCATATCTAACGCCAGTAAGGACAAAAACTACTTTCTAGCTACCGCCCCATCTCTCTCTCTCTCACCAGCTTCGTTTGCAAGGTGATGTTATGTATGATTCATGCCTTGCTGGTTTGGTGGCTCGAGTCTCGTAATTTACTGATGAATGCACAATATGGATTTAGAGTGCGGAGATGTGCAGTTGACTATCTTGTTGCTTTGTCCACCCATGTCATGAAGGGTTTTCTGCAGAAATCCCAGACAGTGGCCATGTTTTTCGATTTGGAGAAGGCCTACGACACCTGCTTGAGAACTTGTATCCACTGTACTATTTACACATAGGACTTCTGTGGCTGCCTCACCTGTTTCCTGTAGGCACTTTTAAATGATAGTTTTCAAGGTGCATATGGGTTCTGCCATGTCGGACAGGACATCTTTGTCCAGGAACGTGGTGTACCTCAGGGTTCCATCCTGAGCGTTGTTCCCTTTGCTACCACCATTAACCCTATAATGGCCCGTCTCCCAGTGGGCATCTCCAGCTCCCTTTTTGTTGGCAATTTTACCATCTATTGCAGTTCTCCACGGACCTATCTCACTGAGCAGCTTCTTAAGTGGTGTCATGATTGTCTTTACTCCGACAATGGCTTTAGTGTTTCCACTGGCAAAACCGTCTGTATGAATTTCTGGCAGTGCAATTGGTTTATCCCAACATTTTATATCTTGAGCCTGTTGCCCTTCCATTCATTGACGCTACGAAGTTCCTGCACCTCATGCTTGATAGGAAACAATCTTGGTCCACCCATGTGCCTTACCTGGTGGCCTGCTGTACGCGATTCCTCAATGTCCTAAGTGTCCTCAATGGTACTTTGTAGGGTGCCGATCAAACTACCCTGCTCCATTGGCACCAGTCCCTTGTCTGTTGGAAATTAGACTATGGCCGCTTTGTGTGTCTGCATTTCCATCCATCTTACGCTGTCTCAACACTGTCCACCATCGTGGCATCTGTTTGGCCACAGGAACCTTTTACACTAGCCCAGTTGAGTGTCTGCTGGAGCTGCTGAACTACCACTGTCCTACTGCCGTGACTTCCTTCTCAGCAGGTATGCGTGCCGTTAGTCTGCTATGCATGGCCACCTCTCCTATACCTCCTTCAATGATTCCTTTGATCACCAGTATGGGGCCCATCCCTCTTGTCTGTTACCTTCTGGAGTCTGCTTTCAGTGCTTGATACGGCACCTCAGCTTCACACTACCTGCAGCTTCCCTGATGGGGGTGAACCCTTCACCACCCTGGCTTCATAAGACAGCCCATGTTAAGCTTGGCCTTCATGTGCTTCCTAAGGACACTACTCCAGCCTCGGTCTACTGCATTCATTTTCACAACCTTCGCATGGACCTTTGCAATAGTATTTTTGTATACACTGATGGCTCTCGGACTGACTGTGTGTGTGTGTGTGTGTGTGTGTGTGTGTGTGTGTGTGTGTGTGTGTGTGTGTGTGTGTGTGTGGGGGGGGGGGGGGGGGGGTGGTCGCGCGTGTTCATCATTGGCACCAGTGTCTTTAGATATCGGCTTCTGGCACACTGCTCAGTATTTACAGCCGAGCTCTTTGCCCCGTATCAGGCCATGGTGTGCATCTGGTGACATGGCCTTTTCAATTGTGTCCTCTGCTCAGGCTCAATCAGTGCCCTTCAAAGTCTGTGTGCACTGTACACTGCCCATCCCTTAGTGCAGTGGATCCAGGAACACTGTTACTTGCTCACTGTTGGTGGAGCCAGTGTGATATTTGTGGGTTCCTGGTCATGTCGACTTGCCGGGAAGTGAGGCTGCTGACACTGCTGTCCTCTCAGCCCGCTAGTTCCTATATTCCTTCAGATGATTTGTGTTGCTGTCTGTTAGGAGGTGGTGTCCCTTTGTCATCGCCAATGGTCCACGCTTCACAGGAATAAGCTTTGGCCTATTAAAAGCTTCTCCCAGGGGCTTGGACGACCTCCTCTCAGCCCTCCCGCCAGGAGAAGGTCATTTTAAGTGGACTGCGTATTGGGCACTGCGTTTTTAGCCATTGTCACTTGATAAGTGGAGCTACCCCCCACTTTGTACACATTGCGCCTAAGTTTTAAATGTCCAGTTTTAACAATTACGAATTTTCAGAATTAATCAGTCATCCTTTTCATGGATAATTAATGCCACATTTCAATAACTGATTGGTAAATGTGGTGGAGTTATTGTTGAAAGGTGTATGTTCTTCATATGTTTATTACAGTCATCCATTGTAAATGAATTAGTTGCATTTCAAAGGGATACATGTATTTGAATATGTGCTCCAAATTATACAAATTCTCATTGTGTACTGATTCTAGTAGTATGTTCTTAGTTGGGGGCCAGCCAAAGAGGTGAGATGTAGAGAGCTTAATTTATGGTCTGGAATTATAATTTTATAGTGCAGGCTAGGCATCAGTCTAATAAATCTTTCTTGTTCAGAAAGTTTTGAAAATTGTTGCCACTGTTTTACAGTCAACCAAATCTTGAACTTCGCTAAGATGGTAGGTTGTCACGGTTCATATCAACAGTTACATACACTCCACAATTGTAATGACTTTAACTGACAGCTTTAAATAATTGTATCTGTTCAGTAATTAAATATGACATTTATGACTGTGGTATTCATTACATTTATGATTGCTGAGATTTAATAAAAAGTCTGCCTTGTTTATTGTAGATGGTGTGGTGCTGTAGTTTGATTGCAGAATAATTGGCAAGGATCTTCACATCCTCAGCGAGATGGAATTAACCTATTACTGCAACCTGCTTACAGTGCCCACTTTCCTTGAAGCTGCATCAGTTCAAAATTCCATCTTACATTAATGTTGGATATTCTTGTTTTCTGAAAACTGCAATTTCTGGAGATGACTTTGACTTTGACACAAATGCCACTGCCACACCAACTATAACTCAAATAAGCACTTATTTAGCACACTCAAAATTTTGACATTGCCAGACATGGCACAGCTACATAGGTATACCACACACCCTGTCTGGGTCTGCTGTCTTTTCATTTAGTGCGTCCTTTCCACACCACTGAGCACCAAAGTCACCAGTACAATCATGGGCTGAAAACAAACCCAAAATGGATACCCCACTTTGCTTTGCCAAAACATGTCTCCTTTTAGCAAGGAACACAATCTCTTACCTGTCATGTGAGATATGTTTACTGCGGAACTGATTGCCACGTATTGGGCCCACTGCTTTATTAAATGGTCCTCCCGCACCCAAGTTTCCTTATGTAAGGACTCAATGAGTCGTCTTCAGGCTATCACCTGGTATTTTTCCTGTCATCTGTCCCTGCCATCCACGACCTTCTGGCTGATCTTGACCGAGGTACGTGTTTGGTTGATTTCTTTTGGGTTCTTGGCCCAAAGGGTATCTGGGGTAATGAGCTTGCCGATCGTCAGGCTGAGTGGGTGGTCACTTACGACCATTCTCTGAGGGGCTTCATGTCAAATTCCTGTTCGCCCAGTCATGGGCCGAGTCTCGGGGGAAATCTCTCGGCGGAAATCTAAAATCCTCTGCAGTCTTAGACTTTCCACTGAAAATGCCCTTCATGCTTCTTGTCCCATGTGTTAGCAGACAAGCCTCGAATGATTACATCCTTTCTCGGCTTTTTTGTGAAAGTGGTTTGTCCTCCCAGATTTAAGTACTGAATTTCCTTCCAGAATTGGAGTCGTTTGGTTAGCATTGGCGTTAGTTTGGGAAGCCTTCAGCCTCACCTCTATGCTGTCTAGGTTTGTCCTATTTCTGCATGGTCCCTCATGCCATTTCCCCCCCCCCCCCCACCCCCCCCACCCCCACCCTTTTCTTGTCTTCCCCCGTGTTGCCCCGTTGTGTTGTGATCGTTCATGTTGTGTGGAGATTGGAATGGGTCAGCAGCAGTGCTGGTGCCCCATTGTGTGTAGTGCCTTTGGGCACCACATGCTCTTGTTGCATCCCCTCCCCCCACCTCTCCCATTCTCTTCTCTTCCTGCCACCTCGATGTTCCTTTTGCCTCTTTGTTTGCCCATTTTCCTTTCACATTTACCAGACACTACTGTTTTTGTTGCTTCTCCCTTAGTTCTGTCATCTTAGATCGTGGAACCGATGATTTCACTGTTTGGTCTCCCTCACCCAACTAACCAAAATTCTACCATGTGGCTTCCTTTTCCCTCCAGACCATGTTTTCCCTGCTATTTTTCTCTCTTTTACTGGTATCAAATTTAGTGCCACATTACAATTAGCTTTTTACCTCCCCAACTGTCTTACTTTGTTCACCAACTACACTTCAACTAATTTTCTCTTCTGTTCATTTATTTTCCTTTCATCCATTTGGCGTCCTCAACTGCTTTAAATATAAAAAAGCCATTAATGTGTCTTCACTCTTAGTTTTTAGGATTTCCTTTTCGATGTATTTGACATACACTGCTGAAACTGATTTGTGAGCCTACTTTCAAACTTGCTGTATTGAGTTCTCCCATTCACTGTCCTCTGGAGCCGAGGTTACAAACGTCGTGCTTGTGCAGTGGCATTTGACTTGGAGGTATGCTTGTGATCCTGGTGGTGAAATATTGTCACTGCAAGTATTTGTCCGGTAAGTGAGGAAAGATGGTAGTGTAAAGTTCCTGATCACCAGTCTTTGCACATATGTACTTGATTAAATTACACTGTGCCGCACAGTTAAAGGGTTACTTTCTTGAAATACCATATTTGTTTCCCATTGTGATGCAGAAGTTTGAAATTTGGCTTAAAGGTCCCTACAACCTTACTCTGTAATGGTGCAAAAGCCTGGCATCCTGTGACGTCACCCTCAGGCTCAGGAACACTTCTGACAGCGAGGCCAGAGTTCAGAAATTCATGTGAGGTGTAAGGTGGGTTATTGATGTCATATTGGCACCAAACTTCACAATTCTACCCAACAGCACCTGGACATCTCACATAAGCCATGTCACTGTTATCCACATTCCATTCCCTTGTCTTGATGCCTCTGCTATGGAGTCAAAGTGCCTGTCCCAGAAATCACGCCATTTTCTTAAGAGTGGCCAAGGAAAAAAATTGACACATTGTGATTCAGAAGTGGCATAAAGGGCTTTGATGAAATCACCCCTTCCCCTAGGGTGTTGATTGCCACACATTTTGCAGTCTGAAACAATAGTTCACAGGATGACATTCTTGATAGCACAACCTTTGACAGGGTTGACATGCTCCTGAACGATTCAATCTTCTCCAAGGATATTGTGGGCATGATGCCCACTGAGCATGACTGAACAAAGTGTAATGCAACAGCAAGTTTTGCTCTAGCGTACAGGATGGAATAACAAGGGTCCTTTGAAAACCATTCAACAAAATTTGAATGTGACGCAAAGCAGCAAAGGGTGTTCATACTTTTCCAGCCCTCCCGTCTGTTGCACACTCTCTTGTGGGAGGGAGGGGGGAGTGCGTAACATTGAAACATACATGAATAAAACAGCAAAGGTTCCCACTAAGACTCCGGAGTTCGACAGCAGCATCTGTGCCATCTGCACAACTTTGTTGGGCCTACCTGGTGGTATGTCCCCTGGTTAAGGACATTAAACTCGGCGGGCCCCTTGGTGCTTTTAATGTGTTTGTCATGTGCCCACACAGTGTCGCCCTCTCCCTTCCCTTCATCAATAAAACCACAAACCCAACAGTGCATTGTACAAGCACTCATCAGTCATCGACACAACTCACTCACTCACTCACTCACTCACTCACTCACTCACTCACTCTCGCATACACTCTGCATATGTTGCCAGAGTGCAGGACTACCCTGCCTCGACACACTTTTGAAACATATCAGTGGTGAATACCGACAGCGTAATGTAAACTTCAAGAGGTTGTTCAAGCATACCTTCTTAGTACTGAAGATATAAGGGACCCTTGATCTCTGGTGCCTCATTGCGGATTAATAATGTAAGTATTTCTTATTCAGTTTGTTACTGCAATCACTCCTATTTTTGTGAAAACATAGAGATCTGCACTGATGTGCACTATTTTCAGTGCAGTGCAGATACAAAACTAACTGGGGGGCAAGAAACCAAATGAAATACTTATTACATAGTTATCTCAACCTGTGTGTCAAAATCTTATGCTTGAGAATGGCTTAGTGCTGGAATTGCAATTGCAAAATAGTTCTACCAGCTGAAAGCAAGATGAAATCCTTTAACAATACAGGGAACTTTTCTGGCTCAATGTTGTGTAATATTATATAAAAATCAACACCTATTTCTTCCAGGCACTGTTTATAATGTATATGTTTTACAGATTTTTTTAATAAATGAAAAGCACCATCTTGCTTTTGTTCCACAGTATTACTTTTATTGTGTTAACCGGTTTTTGTCTTATAAGGCCATCTTCAGACATTTACTGCAAAAGCGGTTAACACAATAAAAGTAATACTGTGGAACATTATAATGTTGTTCTACCAAGAACCAATAGAAGATTCTGTTCAAAATTTTTTGTTGATATCAGGTAATGCAGCACACTTTCTAAACAAATTGGAAGTATTGTGAATATTTTTGAACCTGCTTTGGGTTATTAAAAAATTACAAAAAATAGATTCAATTTTTTTCCAAAATGCTTACTCAAATTGAGATACCATTTAATCCAATGTTATACATTTGAAGGAGACCAAACTTTTACCAGATATGCATGACAGGAGGAGGAGGGAGGGAGGAAGGAAGGAAGGAAGGAAAGAAGGAAGGTCTATCAAACCATAAAACGTTTGCACAGCCTTTTTTCCTTTTCCTATTGCATCCACTGCGTACACTGACTTCATATTCACATCATATGAATTATGCACAATGGTTGAAGTCATTTTCGAGGTAGATTTATTGCAGAATCTACACAGGACAACTAATTTTGACACTAAACCCTTCCTGCTACTTTGTTTTTCAGTTATTTCCAGACAGCCTACACCATCAGATTGTTTACATTTCGCCACTTTCTTTATCAAAGATGATGCCCACATCAACAACAAAAAATCCACTACAAACAAGGTCATTGTTAACACACAAATTTGGATTGCCAGGAAATGTGCCATGTGGGAGTTTCTTCCCTGAAGAACTGATACATAGGTTACTTTCAGAATTGAAACATAGGTTACTTTCAGCAGCTTGCACACTAAAGGATATGTACTTCCACAATTATCTGTAGCACTTGGGCAACAAACATTCAGTAACACGTGAACAAACTGCTTCAGCAAAACAAAAGTAAATAATATCAAAGATAGTCATTTACACACACTATGAACCTGTACTGTTACTGACATTTACAATTTATCATACTTATAATTGCTCGAAACAGAAAGTTCAGTTCTTTTCAAAATAGTACTGCTTTCTGTAACAGAAATAAGGTGGTGTGCTGGCATACATGACTGTAACTTTAAAATTTGGTATATATAGGTCATTCTTCATTTGAAACCCTGTAATGTGTATATTGATGTAATCAGGAATGACTATAGAATTTAATAAAGTCATTAAAAAAATTTAGATTTTTCCGCCATTATAAGTACTCTGTAATAGCTGCTGGAGACCCTGAGCCGCTTACACAAAGATACTCGAGAGGTGTCTGTGAACGAACTCTGGAAGTTTGTCAGTATAGTTCTACTTCACTTTGTATATCATTAACCAGCTGTTGTTGTCTCCCCAGTTTAAAGATATGAGAATACTTTAGATAATATGGAATCCACTTGGCTGACTCTTCTTTAAATTGTGCATTTTCCACTATGCTGATGAAGCATGATAAAGGCTGTAGTGCAATAATGTAGTAGTGAAAACTTATAAATTGTGAATAGTAAATTCTTTGTTGCATTTTCTTGTTGTTGCTGTGTTGAATATATATTATGTTCCATTAATATAGTACTAATAAGCCTGAACTTTTCCTCTGTCACTTAAACTCTTGTAAATGCAGCCAAAGAATGAAGGAAGAGCAACATTTAGATATATTGCTTAAAGAAGTGGACAAAAAAAAGACTGAATCAACAGAAATGTCATATGAAATAGAGAAATGCAAGAGTGAACTTCATGAACTGCAGGTGAGCTGTTCATCTGCAATATGCTTTTTATTTATTTGTAGCTGTTAAAATATATTATTACAATGAACTTTAGAATATGTATTCTTCTTTGGAAAAGATTAAAATGAAACTTGTTTAGTGTTGTAACGTGACTGACATTAAGGACACAGCTACTGTAGAGTTAGATCATTGAGTATTGATCAGGCTTGCACATAAACTAATACAGTAACCTTACATAATGGATGTAGGACTTAGTGGGACAACAAATGGAGGGGGGACTTTAAACTTACACAAACATGTGAAAGGAGAGGATCTGGAGAAAGGATCAGCAGCTCTGATTGTTTGCTAGAGAACCTGTTGTCTGTAGCAGACTATAGTCTGTTGGATTATTGCAGCCAAATTCACTTTTCATTCAAATATTTAGTGATTATACTGTGGAGTGATATGAAATAGTATGTATGGAACTGGTAGTGAGGAAGGTGAGAGGAATATTTAGATTGGTTGTGAAGACAATGCAAAACTGCAGTGCATCTGTAAAGAAATCACATAACTCATTAATGTAATTTATTTTGCAATACTATGCCAGAATGTAGAGTCCTAATGAATTAGTCCTGACAGTAGTAGTCAAAGTAATTCAGAGACCTGTTACCAGGAAAGTAATTATATAATGCATACAAAATTTCTTAAATGCTTATAGAACTTAAACAGGATTCTCTGGAAGGAGGATGTCTTTATTCTCTTAAATAAATCAAGCAAACTTGTTTGGAAAAGACCATGCCAAAACCGTTTCTTCTACCAAATCTCTTGTGTAAGGATAACGACAGTAAGGAGGATTACAGTGCCTACTCAGGTGTTGTCATTTTTACTGCTCACTTTACATGTGAACACAGTAGTACAGTGAGTGAGTGACCAATGTTGGTAGAAGTGCCTGTGCCATGCCTTTTACAGTGATTTGCTGAGTGAAATTTAGTTGTTACATTTGCAGAGCAAAAGTAAATATTACGTGTAGAGTATCAGAATATACATGACTTTTGCCTCATTCCGCCTCGTTTCATTGTAACTTGGTAGTTAAAATATATCTATAAACAAAGATGATGAGACTTACCAAACAAAAGTGCTGGCCGGTCGATAGACACACAAACATACACACAGAATTCTGCTTTCGCAACCAACGGCTGCTTTGTCAGGAAAGAGGGAAGGAGAGGGAAAGACTAAAGGATGTGGGTTTTAAGGGAGAGGGTAAGGAGTCATTCCAATCCCGGGAGCGGAAAGACTTACCTTAGGGGGGAAAAAGGACGCGCGCGAGTGTATACCCGTCCTTTTTTCCCCCTAAGGTAAGTCTTTCCGCTCCCGGGATTGGAATGACTCCTTACCCTCTCCCTTAAAACCCACATCCTTTAGTCTTTCCCTCTCCTTCCCTCTTTCCTGACAAAGCAGCCGTTCGTTGTGAAAGCTAGAATTTTGTGTGTATGTTTGTGTTTGTTTGTGTGTCTATCGACCAGCCAGCACTTTGTTTGGTAAGTCTCATCATCTTTGTTTTTAGATATATTTTTCCTACGTGGAATGTTTCCCTCTATTATATTCATAACTTGGTAGTTATCTGCACATTTCTGACATAAACTTCAAAATTGACTAAGAGATATTCTCTTTGTACCTCCGGGATAATCTCTTATTGCTGATAGCATTTGTACCAAGTGTCCTCGGTTATTTGTTGGACGTATTCCAACCCCTGTCTTTGCTTATGGCTTTTTACTCTCAATAGGTCCCTCTCGTACCATTAAGCCCCCAGGGGCTCAGTATTGATTTGCTGGGTACAAGCTTGGCAACCCTGTGGTTCCCGAGCTGGGGACTGGTAAGCACCACCAATCCCATCACCGTAAGCTCTGGGCATGCTTCAGCACCCCCCCCCCCCCCCCCCCCCCTTCCACCGTCCTTGCCACATCATATTCTTCCATGGTGCAGAAACCTGTTCCCAAGAGGGACGCCTAGACACAGATGATTCCTAGTGTGCCTGTAGCCACCACAAGCACCTGTACTTGGATGTGTACATGCCAAGGGATAAGGAGTAAGGAAGCAATCCAGGCAACTGCACCGGAAAAGACCAACAACAGTTCCTCAGTATCTAGAAGGTACATGGAGAGTGCCTCTCGATGCCCTCTTTCCTCCTCATCCTCGAAGGGACAGGGTGCAGGGAAAGGCTCAAGACATTCGGGTCAAAAGCTGTTCAGGGTGCCTTCAGAGATATTTCTTTCCCATCTGACTGATGAGGAGGATATCGTGGAGTTTAGAGGTCTTGGACCCAGGCAGCCCCTCCACTCCCCCTCACTCTTAAAGTATTTCACCTCCCCGGTGAAAAGATAGGGGTAAATTAAAACTGCACTGATGATGAGGCTTCCATAATACAGTGGAACTGTAACTCCTAGCACAGGCAGGTCCCTTGTGCTTTTGTTTACAAGAAACACATTTTAAAGATACAGAGGTCTCTGTGCAAGGATGACCTATCAGGGGACAGAGCCAAGGGAGGTGTTAGTGTTTGTCACTAATGTGCACCACTCCTCTGCCCTCTCTTTGGCTACTAACCTGCAAGCTGTTGCAGTTCAAATTCATGTATGTTGAAGGATCACTGTTTGCTAAATGTATTTACGTGTCC
Source organism: Schistocerca americana (assembly GCF_021461395.2). Taxonomy (NCBI): domain Eukaryota; kingdom Metazoa; phylum Arthropoda; class Insecta; order Orthoptera; family Acrididae; genus Schistocerca; species Schistocerca americana. Next base: position 98,541,958 of record NC_060123.1, on the reverse strand, counting down.
AAGGTGCACTAGACTCTGAGGCTCTCACGGATCTTACCGCACAACTCCCACGACCATTCGTCCTCCTGGGAGACTTCAGTGCCAATTATGTCTTGTGGGCACTCTACCAATACTCGCCCTTGGGGTCAGGTTTTGGAGGGACTCAGGACATCTCATGAGCTGTGCATCCTTAACATGGCTACTCACACACATTTCTCTACTGCTACTGGATCATTCTCAGCCATTGACCTCTTTCTGTTCTCCCGCATTCGCCAACTGTTCAGTGGGAGGTCATTGACGGCCTTCATTCCAGTGACCACTTCCCAATCTGTCTTCACCTACTAAATGGCTCACCACCTGAAGTTAAGTCCCCATAGTGGATGGTCAGTGGGGCTAACTGGATGCGTTTGAGCCAGCTGGCTGTTTTTCGAACACTGTCGTAGGGTCCAAGGATGGGTGGACCATCACATGAGTGATCCATCATGCTGCTGACCTCTCCATCCCACAGTCCTCAGATCTGAGGAGGCGACCTGTACCTTGGTGGACAGAGTGCCAGTCTGCAATCCGGTAAAGGCGTGTGACTCTTAAACACTTTAAACACCGAATGACAGCAGACAACCTTAGGGCATTTTGAGTCGCTAGGGCCAATGCTTGACACGTCATTAGGGAGAGTAAGAAAAGATCATGGAAATTGTTCGTGGACTCTACCAGTCATTCCACTTCTTCTTCTATAGAAGTATGGGAAGCCATCCTGAGGATTTCTGGTAAACGCAGCCATTTGCCGATAGCAGCAGTGCTGAAACAGGGGTGCCTCCAAACACCACCTTGCTCAGATGTTGGTCGGACATTTATCACAAACTACTACCAGTGCAAGCTAATATCTGGTGTTTCATTGCTATCTTGTGACTGTTAAGATGGAGAATAGTTCTGAGACCTACAACTCCCCTTTCTCCATCTGGGAGCTCGAATAGCACTGACAGATTCGTGACACTGCACACAGTCACGACCAAATCTGGTAGTGCATGCTTTGACATTTGCCAGTGGCATCAAAGGAAATCCTTCTCCAATGTTTTAATCTAATATGGCAGACAGGCAACTACCCCAACTCGTGGAGGGAGACAATTCTGATCGCTCTCCTCAAATCAGGAAAGAACTGCAAATGTCCCAGTAGTTACCGGAGTATCGCCATAACGAGCTGTGTAGGAAAGACCCTGGAGCAAATGGTTAAGTTGCCTAGTGTGGTTGTTCAGAGACCAGGCAACCCCTTAGTCACTCTGTGAGGATTCTGAAGATTTCGGTCCACTGCCAACAATCTCTGCGTTTTGCCTACTCTTGCGTTTTGCCTCCTCTTGCGTTTTGCCGCCTTTATTAATTCTCTTCTCTTCTAATTGGTTTTAGTGCATGTGATACAGAGTGACTGTGAGATTATTTAGAGTGCATGTGTGTACAACACTTTTAGTTCATCTCCACTTTTTTTTTTTCCCCCCCCTCATAAGTGTAAGAGTGCTGATGACCTTGCCATTGGGGCTCAACACTTTTCAGTTCCCCCACCCATACAGTGCTGTGCTGTAAATGAACATTCCCAGAAATTTCTTCCTACTACTGTATGTTTTATAAAATAAAAGCAATTCTGTAACTTTGTTTCAGATGCAGTTGAATGCTTTGAATGTGACAGACAGTCCAGTGCACAGAAGAGTTCTTGATAAACTTAAAAATGTTGATATGATGAAAAAACAAATTGTAGAATGTCAGACAGAGTTGAAAAAATACAAGGGGCTTCCTCCTGACTTTTTTGAAGCAAGAAAGAAGCTTGCAGATATGCACAACAAATTACGTGAGGTGGAAAAGGAAGTTCTTGATAAAATTTTGGGGAAAAGTAACTGCACTATGCCTTCTCCTTTCCCCTCCCCACATTAAGTTTTGTATATAAGGTTTCCTAATGGTTTCCAAAAATGATGATTGATTATTTTACATATGTATTGGCATGGAATATAGTGTTACATAAAGTGAGTAAAAAATTCATGGCTTTAAATGTGTGTTTATTGCCTAATTCATGTACTGTTTAAATTGCACAGTAAATAGTACTGGTATAAGAACCAGTAATATCTTATTCCAGTGATGGAAATTGGAAATTGAAAAATGTGAGCAGAACAATCTTCAGCACATTTCACAGTAACAACAAACCATTTAAAAATTATGGGCAACCAAGAGGAGTTAAAGAAAAACATGGTCAGGCTCTAGATAACACCAACCTATAGCATACTATCTTACAATTACAGCATAAATACTTGTAATTATTTGCATTTTACATACTACTAATTCTGAACTGACAAGCACAGAGGGTAACACCACAGTATTTACATACATATAGTGTATGCTGCGTAGCATGACGGCCGTACTGAAAAATTATTAGTGCCTCAAAATTAGTGAATCTAGTTTTAGTACCATAAAAAAGAGTTTAGCTAACCTGTCACCGTGTAAAGTTCTCTTGTAGTTTTACAGTAGTGTTTAAATTCCTCACACTATTTCACTTAACATTTTGTTATGGAAAGATGACACTTTCAAATAAAAACATTAGTCTGGTAATCATACAGTGTCTGACACATCTTACACAAAAGTTTTCATATCAGAACTTGGAGGGAGTGCAAAACAGTATGAGCAAGGAATCAAAATTTTTAAAAAGTTTCATGTGACTTGACTAAAAAATCATGACACTTAGAATAAACTAAATACAAGTTAGCAACTGCAGCAGGCAAAAAGGAATACAAATGTGTAAAAAATGAGATTGACAGGAAGTGCAAAACGGTTAAGCAGGAATGGCTGGAAGATAAATATAAGGATTTAGAAGCACATTTAACAAGAGGAAAGATGGAAGCCGCTTACAGGAAAATAAGATCTCTTTGAAGAAAAGAGAAGTACAAGTAGCTGTACGAATATCAAGAATTCAAATGAAAAACAAGACACAGGTGAAAGGAGTAAATAGAGGGACTGTACAAGGAAAATAAACTTAAAGGCACTGTTATAGAAATGGAAGAGAATAACACTAACGTCCCTTGAAACACCGTCAGACAGGATTTAGAAGTTCAACTGCGCGTGTGTGTAATGGACAAGGGTGTCGGACTATAATTTTTGATTTGGTGAAATAACAGAAAAACCAAACAGGCTTTAATCTTGGGAGTTGATGAAAGTGGTAAAATCATAAATGAATGGAAAAAAGAATGAACGGTCGCCAGCCCAATTAGGCACTTTAATTTGGAAAAATATGTTTGAGAAAATTGAATATTAGTTACTGAAATTACTTTTGTTGAGATTTCTCTTTGAATAGCAAACAGGATACAAACTTATGGGGAGAAACTTTGCACCACAGTCAAGCCACAGTCACGATTGTTGCTTAAACAAATATTGAAATGTCACTGCATGAAGTGCAGAACTAAATTTGGATATGAGGGGCTTCTATTTTGACTGATGTGAAAAACACAAATAAAGATGAATAACATCATAAATACACTGTTTAAGCTCCTCTACCTATCAGTTTTCCTCAGTAACAGTCATAGTTAAATTTTTGTCTTAATAGGTGGAGGTTATTAATGGGACCCATAAACTAGTATAGTTTCACTAGTCAAAGCTCTTTGATGATTACAATAGTAAAGACTAACTCTAAAAGCTAATCATTCATTTCACTTCACTTCGAGTAGTTCATAAATTATTTTGCTAGACAATAAAATACAACACTGGGCTTAATTAGCTTCAAAAAAGGAACCTTTCATGATGAGTACCAAAAGTATCTTCTTTAACATGTTCGCTGCCATCGGTGCAGTAGTGTGCCCGGCCAATACTGGTGCACATGCCGTGGACGCACCTGTGCAGAGAGACAGCTGTTGTGAGGCACCATGGTTTAGTCGGGCAAAGCCATTCGGTGTGGTTTATTGCGCAGGCACTCTAAGAATGTATTGTTTTCAATTTTTACGGGTGCAATTCACGTTTTTTCCCTGCAGTTTTTCTCCGTTGTGGGACTGAAAATGGAAAACAATTGTGACACAGTGGGCCCTTCAGAACCTAAGAAATGTAAAGTATGGGACACAATAAACGTACAAAAACTAATGGATGCGGAATTATTACGAATATTAAAAGAAAGCGATTCGGAAATGGAATTGGCCAGTTGGGAGGACGGGTGGGAATCCAGTGAAAAGTCTGACGCAGCAGAGTTTGCTTTAGACGAGACTGTAGAAATGGCTGTGAATCAAAGTGACAGGGAAAGGGCAGGAGGAGTGGTAACAAGTGGTAATGTGGCTTGTCCAAGTGTTGCTTGGGAAAGTGAACCAGTTGGAATGGTAAATTGCCCCTTCATAAAAAATTAGGGACTGCTAATTCAACCAGCAGGAAACACTCCCTTAGATTATTCATAAAAAATTAGGGACTGCTAATTCAACCAGCAGGAAACACTCCCTTAGATTATTTTCATCTTTTGCTGACGGACAAATTTCTATTGAAAGTTGCAGAAGAAACAAATCAAAATGCAATTGAATTATTCCTTTTTGTGGGAACCAAAGAACAATCACAAATAAATTGTTGGAAAGATGTGACAGTAGGTGAATTGTTAGTGTTCTTGGGAGTTTTCCTGCACATTGGAAATGTAAAGATGAGGAAGTTCCAGGACTATTCGAAAAAGGACCCTTTATTTCACGTGAAAGGAATTGCTGATAGTATTTCACGAAAGTTTTCTTCTAATGCTACATGCAGTGCATTTTTCTAAAAATACGAAACAGGGCAAACCAAAACCATCTGACAACTTGTATAAAATACGTCCAATCATCAATTTTTTCACTGAAAGGATGTGCCAAGTGTACTATCCTGGACGGGAACTGTCATTGGACGAATCGGTGATCCTTTGGTGTGGAAGATTACATAGCCGCCAATACATCAAAACTAAAAAGCAAAAATGTAGCATAAAGCTATATATTTAGACAACTCACACTGGAATGGTCCTAAAATTCACGGTATACACTGGCATGCTAGATGGTTCAGGAGGAAGAGGCCATGCGCAAAAATTTTTGTTTCATTTACTGCATGAAAAATTGAATGCTGGTCACCATGTGTACATGGACAATTACTATAATAGCTTCGCATTGACATAGCTTCTGGATAAGACGACTCACTGCACGGGAACTCTGAGGGTGAATAGGAAGGATACACCGAAGGAAATACAGAAGGCAAAATTACGAAAAGGTGAAGCTGTTGGCAGATTTGCAGGAGGAGTTATGATGGGTAAGTGGCGTGATGAGAGGGAGGTTTGCTACCCTTCTAAAGCATTTACAAATGAAATGGTTGAGGTTGAAAACAAAAGAAAGCAGAAGAAATCTAAGCCCTTGGCCATTGTAAACTACAATAAATTTATGTTGGGAGTTGATTGGCATGATTGGATGTTATCATATTACGTCTCGGAACAAACAACCGTACGCTAGTACAAGAAACATTTTATCCACATTACGGAAATGATGCTGAAAAACGCACATGCCCTACACAATAAATATTCTGGCACAAAAATGCCCATCCAAGAATCCAGACTCAATATTATAAGAGCACTAGTGCCACAAAAGCAGGTAGAACGGCCAGTCAGAAATCCCCAACGTGTCGTACAACGGGAATCAACCGGAAAAGAAAAACACCGAGAAAAAAGTGCAGATCATGTGCCAGCCGAGGACAACGAACAGACACAATTAGTGCCCAGATTGCCCAAATAAAGCAGGGTATTGTTTAAATTGTGTTATTCACCACCTCTAAAGGCAGATAGCACTTTCGTTGTTCTTTCATTTTTCGACGGTTATGTGTAGGTACTATTCTTGAACATTGTATTTATTTTATTTGTTTGAGTGTAATCGGTAAAGTTCTTGATTGTACTTTTCTGAGAGTTGACATACATTGTATTTCAGAAATTTCTTCAAGATCTTGTTTGTTTTTGAATGCTGTTTCTACTATATTTTTTGTTCAATAAATGTCATTTGTCAGTAGGATGTTTCATTTTATTTTTGAATATAAGATAAAAATGTAGTACTCTAAATGGTCACAATTTTGAGGAAAAATAAACGTGATTCACTAGTGCGTCCATGGCCACACGCTACAGAATGTGGCCTATTACGCCACTGATGCCTTAGTGCACCCCAAAAATTTGATTCATGAGAGTAAATTTAATCTTTTACTTATAAAATAAATCCATTACTTTTATCAACACAGTTTGAGATTCTATTTAAAAAAAATGGTTAAGTGGCATCACAAGGCCAATTACAGTGGCAGCGAACGTTTTAAAAGTGTGCATAATTATTCTCCTATCAATACTATTGTAGATCTGTTCATTAAAGATTTAAATGTACTTGAAGTTTAATTACCTGTGAAGTAGGTATTCTTTGCAATAATATTTACACAATCTTGCAGTGTAATCCTACAAAACTAGATTTTATAACGAACTAAGGATACTTCAGCAGAAGCCTATCCAACTTCACTTTTGTGGTTTTAGCTTTAACTTTTACTACTCCTTTATCTTTAGACAAAAAAATTACTTTCAAACACATGAATGCAAGAATTGCTCATCTAAATCAGGATACTGGGTTTTAGTAGCACTTAGGTGAGGACTCTGTAGGTTCGTGATCAGGATTGAAAATTTGGTTCCAGACACAAATCGATGTTTTATGTGATTATTATTGCAACGACACACAAATTAATTGGTCCATGCCCACATGCATTACTTAAGTGAATGTATGAAGTTTGTGAAGCAGTGGCAAAGATTGGTGGAGGCACAATGGCGGCTAACTGTTCTCATGGCTCTTGATGTGCGAATGCTCTATAAATTCTCTTCTTGGCATTGGATTTTCAATGTATTAGAGCAATTCTGTTGGGACTTGAATGCCAAATAATAGCCAGATCGTCATCAGAGGCAAATTCCTTATAATGCAGCTGCCAATTGCCTCTCCTAACACCGTCGAGGTGTACTGTGCTAAGGCTAGCCACATATTGCGTGTTGTTCACACAAAGGAGCCACTCAGTTGGACCTCCAAACCCACCTTTTACATTGGGCCATGCCATTTCTGTTGTGGAGGGACTTCCATACAGCATTTATTTTACAAGTAAAATTCCCCTAAGCCTGAACCAGCTTTTAACGAACATACTTCTTTTTAGAAACATATTCATATTATAATAATTTAAAATTTCAAAATATTCTTTTGCTTTTTTCATATATACGTTACAAATCTCTAAACTCCTTGATCTATGGCAAGAAAATCAAACAACTTAGAATATACAAGTCATAAATTGCAAATACAGTCACATAAAATGAACCCACTCCTAACTGATATAAGTGTTAAGAGAGGGCGGTGATGGTAATTGTGATAGTGATGAATGGTGGTGTGGTACTGAGAGAATAATTTGACAGAGCACTGAAAGATTTAAGTCCAAATAAGGTCCCAGTAGTAGATGACATTTTGTCGGAACTACTGATAGCGTTGGCAGAGCTTGTCTTGACAAAATTCTTCCATCTGGTGTAAAAGTTATGAGACAGGCAAAATACTCTGACTTCAAGAACAACATATTAATTCAGATTCCAAAGAAAGCAGATGCTGATAGATGTGAATTTTACCAAACTGTCAGTTTAATAAGCTGTTGTTCAATACTAATACAGATTCATAACAAGAATGGATAACTGGTACAAGCCAACCTTGGGTAAGATCAGTTTGGATTCCAGAAAATGTAGAAACACAAGACAATACTGACAGTATGACCTCTCTTAGAAGATAATTTAAGGAAAGGCAAACCTACATTCATACGATTCGTAGACTTGGAGAAAGCTTTTGACCTTGTTGACTGGAATACACTAAGAAATTCTGAGGGTGCAAAAGCATATTTACAACTCGTACATAAACCAGACAGCACTATAGTAAGAGTAGAAGGGCATGAAAGGGTGGTAATGATTGAGAAGAGTGAGACAGGGTTCTAGCCTATCCTAACATTAGTCAATCTGTACACTGAGCAATATGTGAAAGAAAGCAATATTTGAAAAAGGAATTAAGTTCAGGGAGGAATAAAAAAAAACCTGTGGTTTGACAGTGACATTGTGATTCTGGCAGAGGTGGCAATGGACTTGGAAGTGCATTTGAACAGAATGGACAGTGTTTTGAAAGGAAGATTAAAGACGAACATTAACAAAACCAGAACAAGGGTAATGGAATGTAGTCAGAATAAATTGGGCAATGCTGTTGGAATTATATTGTGAAATGACACACTTAAAGTATTAGATGAGTCCATTTTTATTGGTTTCTCAGTCTTAAGCTTACTATGATTAATAACAGCTGCTGTTCAAGATGACCATCCAAACAAACATAGATGAATTTTGGAATTTGGGCAGTAAAATAACTTAAGATGGTCGAATTACAGGGATATGAAATATAGAATGGCAAGGGCAAGAAAACTGCTTCTGAAAAAATAAATTTGTTTACATTGAATATAGAGTTAAGTGTTGAAGTCTTTTCTGAAAGTATTTGTAGGGAGTGTAGCTATGTATGAAAGTGAAACTAGGACAATAAACAGTTGACAAGAAGAGAATAGAAGCTTTTGAAATCTGGTGCTACAGAAGAATGCTAAAGACTGAATGGGTAGATCACATTACTGAGGAGGTACTCTATAGAACTGGGAGAAGAGAAATTTGACGCGTCCTGACTGGAAGGAGGAGTCGGTTGACAGGACACGTTCTGAGAGCAAGTTAGTTTCATGTTCCATGGATCATTTTGCATGATAGATCATAATGGTGTGGAATGAGTCATTTTACATACACATTGCAAATTAATTTGTACATATGGCTGCATTCTGAACAGTTCTAAGTTTCTTTTATCCAAAAAGAAGAGAGATGTACAAATGTGAATTATTAAGTCCTACCCACCACATTTCACACATTACAGTAATAGAAATTCTTCTGCAGAATAAGAGTTGTCTGGGGGAAACTGTCTCAGTTCCTCAAATGTTACTTTGCTGTCCATCAGATATTTTATATCACTGGGTAAATGATTAAAAATTTTTGTTGCAACATTATGCACACCTTTTTATGATAAACATTAATGTAGAGTAATGAATGTTATTTTTCCTTGTGGTACTGTAATTATGTACATCATTGTTCCTTTTGAACTGTAGTGGATTGTTTATGACAAACTTCATGAGGGAATAAATATATTGTGAAGCAGCAGTCAGAATGCCAGACTCCTTAAACACATTACAAAATGATTGTGGGTGAGCACCACATACAATTCATGCATGATGTTTTTGTGCAATGAAGACTTCCTTTGTGTAAGAAGAGTTACCTCAGAACATTATTCCACTCAATAATGATTGAATGAAAATATGTAAATTCTCCCCAAGATTTGCAGTGATTCTATGTGCAAATCAAGGGATCACCAGTTTAGTATTGGAGAGAAGTGTTGGGGGTAAAATTTGTAGAGGGAGACAGAGATGAATACCATAAGCAAATTCAGGATGTAAGCAGCAGTAGTTATTCGGTGATGGAGAGGATACCTCAGGACAGAATAGCATGAAGAGCTGCATCAAACCAGTTGACAAAGGTGACAAAGTCATCATCACAAGTTAGAGGCAGCTATTTTATTTTCACGTGCATGTTTAAGTGCTTCAGTAGTCTGAGAGATCGTATTGGTACTGTACAGTCCAGACAGGTCCCTGCAGAGACCATAACTTTATTTCAGCTTGCAACATTAGAGTCTTTCGACCTTCTCTGCCATGTAACCAGACATCCTCAGTGCTAATACTGTGTGCCAAATGCATGAACTGTCCATATTAATACGATTATGATGGACAGAAGGAATCAGATCTGGAGAATTAGTTCACTGTTGCGTGATAGTCAGAAAAAAGTAGAGAAAGGGTACTGTTAACAAGCTTCATTGCGATCAGGCAAAAGTTCAACCCACTCAGTTATCAAGCTCGACAAAAGGTACTCACTAAAATTTGTGGGGCGAACTCCCATGTAATCGAAGCTAAACTCGCCTTAAACCAGTGTAAACAGTCTAGTCATTACTTGAGCAATATTCAAAATCCAGACCAGGATGTTCAAAGGCGACTATACATGTCACTAAATGACGGTTCCTGAGAACAGAACGAAGTAGTCTTAGCCTGCACCACTGCCAGTTTTATAGGTCACCTGTCACCAGTGCTGTGACCTTGGATGATGACCTCTGCTGTATCCAAATGTCCCCAGCTGCCAGGAATTCAAACATACCTGTCTCTGCATTGCTGCCAGTTGGGGATACTAAAGCTGCATGTGAGGTGTTGAACCACATCACGTGAAAGAGTCAAGAAACTAGTTTGTAAATGCATATACGTAAGTTAGTTTCTGACTGTGTATGACTTTATTCTTCTGAATTTAAATGTTCCAAGATTCAGGCGAACTCTCCTAAAGCTTTTTGATAGGGTAGCTGGATATACAATGTGAGGACAATCTGTGACTACTTTGAGTTTAATTAAAGGCACAGTTTTTGTGCACAATTAATACCCAGTATTGCAGAAGCAATGTCCTTGCAGATGGTGATCAGACACAGCTATATGTCATAAGCATGTAGTGTTCTCCTTTAGTGCTTGTTGACTTAACATAGTCATTAACAACTAAACCTGAAATAAAATTATCTTCTGACCATGCCATGCTGTCTTGAATATGTAGGAATTGAAATATTTTCACGCGTGCGATTGAGCGCACTGTTATGTTCCATCTGTGGCGGGGCGGAGTTTTGCTCTCTGTGCAGGCTGCAAATTAAAATTCACCTACCTCAGAACGGCGTCAGCTTGATGTCTCTTCACTCGGCAACGTAGATACTTACAAGATGATGTAAAAGCAGCATTGATAAAAAAAACACCATCTAATATCTACAATTACTGAGGCTGTGTAACTCGAGTAATGAAAGAAAGATCTGTAGAAAAATTGTCATTCAATTTTATCGGGAAGTAAGAAACTGGATTAGCTTCTGGAAGATAATGTCCGAAATTTCCACACAAAAATATTTTTGTCCTTATAGCCTAAGAAACAGTACTATTCCGTCCACATTTAAACTATTGGCTATTTTCTTCCAGTTTACAATTCACACACACAACAGCCAGAAATCTGTCCTGACCCAACCCGATTTAAACGTTATCAGTCATTAATTTCACCACTAATTTGAGTTATTACATTCGGTCCTTCTTGTAGATTTCTAAAAAAGAAATTGCTCGCCAAAAATGCTCAGTGGTTGAATACTGAAACATGCCATGCGGATACTATGAAGGCCAAATTTTCACATTCGAATATCTTTCCAACAAAACAGTTCCAAAATTTTCCAAACTTGACAAAACTGTCTGTGAATGCAACTGCTATTAAGGCCACACAATCTGGAAGTGACAAGCCAAATATTTCTTCATTTTACACATTATTTTGACTCACACTAGTAACATGACCATCCACTTTCAAAGCTACCGAGCGACTTCCTCTCCTTGAAGCCAGTATAACTATTGGGTAACGAGCAGGAACTATCTCAATTCTGATTGGCTGATCATACTTGCTGCCAATCAGAATGCTCGCTCATGATCATAGTCGCGTCAAAACTGGCCTGCACCAGTTCTTATACACAGACGCAATTACATCATTCTGACATATAAATATTAAAGTAATGTTTAAAAAATGAAACGAAAAGGCAGTAATTCTGGAAATATTCTTTAGATGCAGATTTTACTCCAGCTGACTTTCTGGCTGCTTTGTTACAATAGCAATCACACCTAGACATACGTCATCAGCATAGCGGATAAATTCCCTAGGATCATTTTCCCACGACAGGCTTGTGTAACTCTTGCAGGTTACTTTAGACGGTATATAATGCAATATTTAAATGTGATGAATGTTCCATGTACACACTTTTATTTACTCACATTTATTCTCTCAACAATATTAGACACAAATAATAATTTTGTCTGATTATGAAAACGAAAAATAATTGAAGTTCTAATATGAAAACCTCAATTAATTAATTCTGCAGACTGAGAGTTCTGTTCATGTTTTCCAATTATACCAAAAGATACTCTATAATATTTCCTAACTGAATTTAGTTCCCGAGGTGTTGGTTTTTGATTTTTTTCTTATCTCTGAAACTATGATAGTTACAAGGTTGAAATTTTTAATACGATCTTCTACTGAATAACAAAAGGTTGTGTACCAATTTTGAAAATGATTGAATGATATTTAATATCATTTATTTAGGTTCATACGTGGTATGAATATAAAGTCACTTGAAGTGACACAGGAGCCGTTCTCACACAGCAGTAGCAGCAGGTGTACATGACTCATTGATAGGACACAACTTGCGGTTACCTTCGCAGCCTCCGGCTCCAGTCCTGCAGGTTGTATATGTTATTGTGCATTAACTCCCAATGTTACACACCCTGGATTTTCCATTGTTTACATTACAGCGTCTTCAGTTCATAACTTACGAAACATGATATGCCTGTACGTCTGTAGTTATGACATAAGAAGAAGCTGTGTCTTTCAGAAACATTTAACCTAAAACAAACGAGAAGTTATGGGTAATGATGAGTATGACTAGCATGAATAGGAATATGATAGTGTTAAAGGCCTGAATGAAAGACCATGTAATGTAGGATGGTGAAGAGAGATGGTGACAAGGTATGTTTCTGGAAATGGATAGTATCTTGCATATAAGACAGAATATCTGTGTAGTAAGTTGTAGTAGATGATGAGCTTTATTTAATGCACAGCTTCAATCTAGACTTAAAGATGTACCACAATGAATACTGCAAAATTACTCATCATGTCATCAGAATAGAATACATTTCACACAATAGAAATACAAAATTCTGAGAATTGAGCAAAGGTAGTTTTATCATTATTAGATATGAAACAAGCAAATTTGCTAAAGCAAACGATAGTCAGTTTTCTGATGGTTGTAGCAGCATGTATATGACGTTAAATTCAAATTTCTGGTTACTAAATTGTATGGATTCTTTCTAAGAGTAGGTTGAGTCATGGGGACAGTAAAAGTTACCATCAAAAGCAGACAAGCATTGCATATTCCACCACAAGAAACCCGTTTTTTTCACTAAAAGTTGGTCCCTCTCAGCATCGGATGTGAGTGACCTGCATTTCCTTTTTGACATTTTCCAACCTGTGACTCTTCCTCTTCCCAGAGGAAGGAACTAATCATTCAGAGTGCTGGGAAAATGTCTTTACTTTCGTGTGTGTATGCCTGCATTAAATATTTCTCAAACACTCCTCTCCCCCGCCCAGGGGCTCACAATCCTTTTTGCGAGCACGTGCTTGGCTACCACGGGGCTCCAGCCTTTGTTGCAGTGTTACTTTCTTTCTGAGCTGCAAGCTTATACTTCCATTATCCCTTTCACCTTCTGCCTCTCCATCAGAATTTTTTGTTTTTTTTGTTTTTTGCAGACACTGTTTGGATCTGGTGTATGATTGGGATTAGTTTCCATTTCTGGCATCAACTTTTCATTAAATAAACACATGGTCTCCATTATTGGGTTTGATCTGCTACCAATTTTCAGAATTCTCCAGAAGTGCAGATTGTGCAGGAAAGGTTGCCCAATGCAGTGTATGCTACACCTTTGTGCCTTTCCGCCTTTGCATCCTTTCCTTTGATAAGGTAATATACCCAAAACACACGGCAGTAGCAATTCATTGTGGGGAGGGTCATCGACATCACTGAGTACCTGCATGGTGGTAGCTCCTTGACCATCTAGGGATCACACTGTTGGTGCCTGAGCTGAAAATTACACATATATGCCAAGGAATATGCATCCATTTCGACAGGGGCACAGGGACTCTAAGCAATGGATTACTGGCCAGATAGCCGTTGCTGAGGATGGGCGACACCCATAAGCAGAGCCCTTGGAATTGTAGCAGTTTTTTCCACCACCTGGCTCAGCTACATCATCATTAAACCACTTTCCCTGCTTTCTACTTTGCCCTTTAGGATACTTTGTTTCCAGCAACATGGACCCTGTCTGTTCATGGATACTGGAGACATTAAAAGAATGGTGCTACTTGTGTCAGGGTGTCGGGTAGCATTTGCATATATGTTCCGGACACTCTATATAGTGAACTTCTGCCTCTTAATAAATCTTTGGAGGCTGTGGCTGTTTGGGTAAAGACATTTCAGGATATTATGGCTGCTGGTAGGTTATTAAAAATGTATGTTCCTGAATAATGCACATCTTTCTGCATAAGAAAATATGTGTGAAATCTTATGGGACTTAACTGCTAAGGTCATCAGTCCCTAAGCTTACACACTACTTAACCTAAATTACCCTAAGGACAAACACACACACCCATGCCCAAAGGAGGACTCGAACCTCCGCTAGGACCAGCCATACAGTCCATGACTGCAGCGCCTTAGACCGCTCAGCTAATCCCGAGCGGCTTTCTGTAAAAGAGTAAGTGACTTTAAATCCTTGTGAAGATTATTCTTATTTCCAACAGCTCAGTTCATGGAATCAGTACTAGAAATAAGAATAACCTTCACAAGGATTTAAAGTCACTTACTATAACAAAAATGTGTGCATTATTCAGGAACACACGTTTTCAATAACTTCCCAGCTGCCATAAGAAGCTTAATGACCAATGATACTCAGTTTAAGAGAAGCCTAAAGGATTTATTGGTGGCAAACTCCTTCTACTCCATTGATGAGTTTCTCAGTAGAACCAATTCTGTGTGTGTGTGTGTGTGTGTGTGTGTGTTTTCATTGTAAATAAGTATTATAGTAGTTCTATTATATGTTTATTACCTTATAAAAAAAAATAGATTTTTTGAATTCAGTGCATTAAAGTGATCTTAGTAAATGAGTGTTGTAAAATGATCATTTCATATAGTGTACATTAAAAAAAAAAAGGACGATTATCCCGCTTGGGACTTGTGGAAGGTACATTAACTTATTTTCTTTAGTTGTAAATATTTGTCATGTATTATTGTTTTTCTGACATGTTCCACATCCTATTGGACCTCCTCAATACAGATCAATTGGAGTGAAAGTAAATCTAATCTAATCTATTACCATCTGCAATGTTTACCTCTGTCCTGATGTTGAAGGGTCTCAGAACATGTTGGTTTCTCAGCTTCCCCCCCCCCCCCCCCTCACCTTTTCAAATCTCGGGTGATTTCAACACCCATAGCCCTTTGTGGGGTGGAATCATGATCACTGGCCACGGTAAAGACCTTGAAAATTTACTGGCACAACGTGACCTCCTCCTCTTGAATAGATGTACCTCCACACAGTTCAGTGTGGTGCACGGAACTTTCTCAGCCACTGATGTTTCCATTCACATCTCTTGTCTTCTGCCATCCTTCCACAGGAGAGTCCACTATGACCTGTTTGTTAGTGACCACTTCCCAATCTTCTTGTCCCTCCCTTAGCATCACCCACCTGTTCGCCTACCCAGATGGGCTCTCAAGAGTGCTGACTGGGGTGCTTTCACCTCTGTTGTCGCCCTTCGCTCCCTTCCGCATGGAGATATCGATCAGACAGTCTGTAATACAACTACAGACATTATTGAACACATGTTGAGCTAAGGCTTTGTTGGCTCCTTGAGTCTCGGTGTTTTCTGGCTCTGTCTCAGGGTGGTTTTTGCTAAGGCTGTTCCACAACTAATAAATTGGTTTACCAGGTGAAACAGATTATCAGTAGTGGCACAGCCTGCCATCCAAACAGCTTTTGCCTGATGCAAACACCTTACAGCTGTCTCCTTTGACCAGCAGAAGGCTTATGACACCCCATGGTGACACCACATCCTTGCAACCTTACACAAGTGGGGTCTCGGAACATACAGTGCTACAGGAAGTTCTGGATGAAAATCTGGAGCAGACCCCAGAGTACAAGTTGGTGCTTTCCACAGGACTTCCTATATCCAAGAGAATGGGGTCCCACAGGGCTCTGTACCGAGTGTCCTTCTCTTCCTAGTAGACATCAGTGGTCTAGCAGCAGCTGTGGTGTCCTCAGTATCACCCTCCCTGTATGCTGACGACTTCCGCCTCTAATATTTCTCCTCTAGTGTGTGTGTCGTTGAATGTAGACAGCAAGGTGCTATATGAAAGGCGCAGGCATGAGCCGCCGCCCATGACGGTTTTCGACCTCCAAAAATCATGTTGTGCACTTCTGTCTGTCATACCATTCTCCTAGAACCAGAACTTTGCCTTGACAACCAACTACTCAATGTTGTGGAGACTGAATGCTTTTGAGGGCTGGTCTTTGGTTCTCAGTTGATGTGGATTCCCTACCTTTGCAAGCTTAAGCAGAAGTGCTGGCCACACCTTAATACACTTTGCTGCCAGAGTAACACCAGCTGAGTTGCAGATCACACTACCCTTCTGCAGCTTTTTCAAATCACAGGTACAATTCCATCTTGATTATGGAGTCTGGCATACAGTTTGGCATCATGCCTGGCATTGCGGGTTCTGGATCTGATACACCACTGTGGGGTTCAACTTGAGACATAAACCTCTTGAACTAGCCCTGTAAACAGCTTACTCATGGAGGCTGGGGTCCCTCCATTGCAGATAATGTGCCAGCAACAGCTTGTCAATTGTCCTACCAACATTTGCAGCTCGCCTAAGTATCTGAACTACTGTTCCCTCTTCCCCAACATAGTAATCCATCTCCCACAACAGGGGCCCTGATCAGGTATTAAGATCGCAATTGTCATCTGGTCTTCCTCACAAAACTACAGTTGTTTCCTCTTCCACATCTCCTCTCGACACACCTCTGTGGTGCATCCCTCGACCACAGTTCTGTCTTGACATAGCACTAGGCCTGAAAGACTCAGTTTATCCCGTGGCCCTCTGCCACCTGTTCCTCCACCCTTGGCCATCCCAGGGGTCAGAATTCATCTACACTGATGGCGCGAGGCTGCCTGTCGTTTAGGCTTTGCTTATACTCAAGCAGGACGTATTTAACTGCTCTCCTTGTTGGATGGGTGTAGTGTTTTCACTGTGGGGTTGGTAGCTATCTCTCATGCTCTTGAGCATATCCGTTCTCATCTGCAACGGCTTCTTGAGCAGTTCGCAAGCTCTCCACCATTCCTACCCTCACTATCCCTTGTTTACCCTTGCCATCATTTGGTCGTTGCTATCCAGGATTCCCTGTATGCCCTTGAACAGTGTGGACACTCAGTGGCTTTGGTGTAGACCCTGGGCCTTGTTAGGATTCTGGGGAATGAACTCACTGATAGCCTGGTTAAACAGACTACTGGTAAACAGACACTTGAGATTGGTATTACACAGTCAAGTTTCTGGTGCCTGGAATACGGAATGGCTCACTGACTTCGCCAAACACTGTGGGTGATAAAGGAGACTAAAAAGCTGTGGAGGTCCTCCATGCATGCCTCTCACAAGGACTCTACAGTCCTTCGTGCCTTTCATCGGCCATACCTGGCTGGCTGGCTGACTGACTGTCATCTCCTCCATTGTGAGGACCCACCCCGCTGTCATTGGGGTTTCTGTTTGATGGTTGTCTACATTTTGCTGGACTGTCCCTAGCCCTGGTGTTAGGAGATCATGTCCCATTGGCTGACTTAGTTTTACATTTTATTCATGAAGCAGGCTTTTACCACTTTTTTAAAGGGAGAGCTGCTTAACCTTGTCAGTCCAGTGAGGGGATGGCAAAACACTTGGTGGTCCAGCCTGGTCCTCACCCTAGCTGTTCATTTACTCTAATTCCCCCAACCCCCACCCCTCCTCTCGTGTGGTCTTTTAGAATTGTTCATTTTTAAACTTATTCATCTTTCGTGTCTCTGTGCTGCTCTTACCATGTCTGTCCTGCTAGTCTTCCCAAGGCAACCTCAGAGTAGAATACCTCTGATACATGGTGGAGGTTGTATGGCCCCCTCATTACACTGCTTTCAGGGGCTTCCGGCTGCTCCATAGACAGGGCACTTTGCTTGCCCTTCTTCCTATCTCTACCTTCCTTCTTTTTGTACCTTACCTAAGCTTTGCTGACATTTGTGGACTGTTGGGTTTTCTTCCTCTGGGTTTTGTGTGGTAGGCTACCTCTGATCTACAGTCATGTAGTCCCATCTGTTCAAGGAAACAGGGACTGATGACCTAGTTTTTGGTCCCTTAAATCATCCAACCAACCAACATTTCAGCTCCAGAAGGTGAGTACTGACCACCAATCTGTCTCATAATGTATGAAAACCCTAAGTTCTAAACACTGTACTCTCTCTGAAACTACATATACAGATTGAGACAAACTCTCCTTGGCACGATTTACCTGGAGCACTGGGAGGTTCTTCAAAAACTGTAATGTTTGTTGATGACAAATATATTCATACAGGGCCTAAACACAATCAGGCATATAATTAAAAAGCCTTGCAACATTCACCTTTAATCTCACAAAAATTAGTGTTAAGCAGTTACTAATAAATCAAAGTGAGTTAGACCCCCAGAAGTAGAGTTTTAAAGGCATGTACTGGATGAGGCTCCTTGCGTGAAGTTCCTGAGCTTCCTCATCGACAATAAATAGAATTGGTACCAGTGCACTATATTAAGCAAAAATGTCAGTCTGTCACGTTGCACTTCGAAATCTCACTTTGTGTTGACATGCAGAGAGAATTGCTTGCATAATTTCATTCAACACTGTCATATGACAATGTGTTGAGGTAAAAAAAGTGTTAATTCTGCAGAAGCGTACAAAAAGATTAATGTGCTTAGTTGATAACTGAACATCTTGCAGAAGCCTCTTCAGTGATCTTTGGAGTCTTAAGCTGCATTTACACTGAGTTTAAAAACATGTTCTGTTCACAACATTGTTTACGATGAAGTCAGCAACATTTTTGCAATCACACACATCAAAAGTTTTGCATCACGTCAGTTCTCATACCCAGTAGCACATCCTATTGCACTGATGCATGCATGTATTCATCGTGGCATACTATCCACAAGTTAATCAAGGCACTGTTGGTTCAGATTGTTCCATTCCTCAATGACGATTCAGCGTAGAGCCCTCAGAGTGGTTGGTGGGTCACATTGCCCATAAACAGCCCTTTTCAATCTATCCCAGGCACGTTCGATAGGGTTCATGTCCGGAGAACATGCTGGCCACACTAGTCGAGCAGTGTCATTATACTGAAGGAAGTCATTCACAAGACATGCACAAAGGCGTGAATTGTCGTCCATGAAGACGAATGCCTCGCCAATATGTTGCTGATTTGGTTGCACTATTCAGTCGGAGGATGGCATTCACGTATCATACAGCCATTACGGTGCCTTCCATGACCACTAGCGGCGTATGTTGCCCCCACATAATGCCATTCCAAAACAGCAGGGAACCTCCACCTTGCTCCACTCACTGGACAGTGTGTCTACGGCGTTCAGCCTGAGTGGGTTGCCTCCAAACACATCTCCAACAATTATCTGGTTGAAGGTATATGTGACACTCATCACTGAAGAGAACATGATGCCAATCCTGAGAGGTCCATTCGGCATGTTGTTGGGGCCATCTGTACTGCACTGCACAGTGTCATGGTTGCAAAGATGGACCTCACCATGGACGTGGGAAGTGAAGTTGCGTATCATGCAGCCTATTGCACACAATTTGAGTGGTAACATGACATCCTGTGGCTGCATGAAAAACATTATTCAATATGGTGGCATTGCTGTCAGGGTTCCTCCGAGCCATAATCTGTAGGTAGCGGTCATCCACTTCAGTAGTAGCCCCTGGGCGTCATGAGTAAGGCATGTCATCGACAGTTCCTTTCTCTCTGTATCTCCTCCATGTCGGAACAACATCTCTTTGGTTCACTTAGAGATGCCTGGACACTTCCCTCATTGAGAGCCCTTCTTGACTCAAAGTAACAATGTGGATGTGATCAAACTGTGGCATTGACTATCTAGGCATGGCTGAACTACAGACAACACGAGTCGTGTACCTCCTTCCTGGTGGAATGACTGGAACTGATCAGCTGTTGGACCCCGTCCATCTAATAGGCGCTGCTCATGCATGGTTGTTAACATCTTTGGGTGGGTTTAGTGACGTCTCAGAACAGTCAAAGGGACTGTGTCTGTGTTACAGTATCCACAGTCAACGTCTATCTTCAGGAGTTATGGGGACCGGGGTGATGGAAAACATTTTTTATGTGTGTATATGTTATTCACAGTAGCTATAAAAGATTTCATGCTATGCTGAACCTGGTGACAAACATTTTGCATAGTGAATTTGCGTTGCAGCAAAGAATATGAATTGATGTGTGGAGCTGCATTAACAATAGCTGACAGTATAGGCACACAAAGACACATTAGGTTAAAATACGCTATTGCAGATGTTGCGAGTTCAATTTGAAAGATGCCTCTGCTTTTCGTAACTCCACTAAGATGTTGCTGGCAAATTTTGAAATTCTTGTGAGTGCGATAGCTTTTTGCACCTCTTTTCTTCAAAGAAAGAAGTCCTGTGAAGCAAAGACTAACAGTAAGACTTTTAAGTTTTTGGCAATTGGAGATTCCATCCAAAGTGTTGCATATTTATATCATGTTTCAAAGCCAGATATATCTCAAATAGTTCCTGCAGTTTGTGAAGCTTTGGTCAAAGGATTACACAAAGGCAATTCAATTATTAAATGAAATATTTGTTTCATTGCATATTTAAATGTTTCTAATAAAATTATCTTCACTATCAATACCTACTACCTCTTCTACAGTAATGTCGCAATCATTGTTCTTGAATATGACAGGGGTATCTGCAGCTGTTGATCCCTCTGCCATATCTGTGCTTGGCGGAGAATTCTCCTCTTATATAAATTCAGTTCTGTCTGACATAGAATCCAATGCAATCTGCCTGTACTGGTAGCACAGATATGTCGCCCCCCCCCCCCCCCCCCTCCACACTGTTGCTACCATTGAGCACAGCAGTGATTTTTTTAGATAGTGTTCTGTTTTAACTTTGAATTTTTACATAGTTCGGACAGTACGTTTACCATAGGCACCAATTTGCCTCATAGTGTAATAACGTAATGGTACATAGTAAGCTGAATTAAATTCAAATAGTTTTTCAGAAACATTAGAGGTGCGAAATTTTTGTGTACCTTCACCATCTGTAAGTGAGCATATGTGTGTACAATGAAGATATATTATAATTTTAGTAATTATCAAACGGGAAAAAAGTTATTCATATGTAGATAATATCTCATGTATCCAAATATTTATTTTAATGATATCAATATAATGGAAGGAAACATTCCACGTGGGAAAAATTATATATAAAAACAAAGATGAGGTGACTTACCGAACAAAAACGCTGGCAGGTCGATAGACACACAAACAAACACAAACATACACACAAAATTCAAGCTTTCGCAACAAATTGTTGCCTCATCAGGAAAGAGGGAAGGAGAGGGGAAGACGAAAGGAAGTGGGTTTTAAAGGAGAGGGTAAG
This sequence comes from Schistocerca americana, assembly GCF_021461395.2. Lineage (NCBI taxonomy): Eukaryota > Metazoa > Arthropoda > Insecta > Orthoptera > Acrididae > Schistocerca > Schistocerca americana. The sequence goes on along the minus strand of NC_060123.1, from coordinate 98,520,526 downwards.
GAGTCATTCCAATCCCGGGAGCGGAAAGACTTACCTTAGGGGGAAAAAAGGACAGGTATACACTCGCACACACGCACATATCCATCCACACATACAGACACAAGCAGACATTTGTGTCTGTATGTGTGGATGGATATGTGCGTGTGTGCGAGTGTATACCTGTCCTTTTTTCCCCCTAAGGTAAGTCTTTCCGCTCCCGGGATTGGAATGACTCCTTACCCTCTCCTTTAAAACCCACTTCCTTTCGTCTTCCCCTCTCCTTCCCTGTTTCCTGATGAGGCAACAATTTGTTGCGAAAGCTTGAATTTTGTGTGTATGTTTGTGTTTGTTTGTGTGTCTATCGACCTGCCAGCGTTTTTGTTCGGTAAGTCACCTCATCTTTGTTTTTATATACAAATATTTATTTTGTATTTTACTATTTGTTTGAGGTACTCCATGGCTCGCATACAGCAGATAGGATTAAACAGCACATCAACTCCATTGCAAAGATGTGAAAGAAAGGAAAAAAATCAAAACAAAAAAATTGAAATAGGAATTTACGTAAAGCAGTTAGTTTAGAATGAGCTTAGCCACTGCTCAAAACCACACCTGTACCACATATGTAATTAAAGTACATCAATATTTAAAAATGGTAGAAGTTACTTGAAGCTTATAAAAATAATAATAATAATAATAATAATAATAATAATAATAATAAGAGTAAGAAATCAACAAATCAAGGCTAATATGAAATGATTATTATAAACTGAGGTGACAAGTCAGAGGTTCAAACTAACATTGTGCCGCACATCCTTCAGCCTAGCATAGTGCATCCACTCATCAAGTCATTGCATGATTTTGTGCACACTAACCTCTCAATTATGTCACATAAATGTTTGATAGGGTTCATGTCGGTGATCTGGGTGGTCAAATCGTTCACTCAAATTTTCCAGAATGTTATTTAAACAGATTGGGAACAATTGTGGCCCACTGACACAGTGCATTTTCATTCATGAAAATTCCGTTGTTGTTTCAGAACATGAGGTCCATGAATGGCTCCAAATGATTTCGAAATAGCCGAAGATAACCATTTGCTGTCAATGGCAGTTTAGTTGGACCATAAGACCCAGCCCATTCCATGTAAACATAGCCCACACCATTATGGAGCCATCACCAGCTGCACAGTGCCTATATCCTAGCAAAATCAGCATTTGTTTTTTTCAAATATTTGAGTTATGTGAAATTTACATTACTGAGTCCAAATAGTCTGGTGAATTGCTGAAATGATATGTAATGAGACATTCTTTTCCTTTCTTTTTTGATACTTGAGAATTTTCATTTTCCTGTTTGATATTCAGTGACAGTCTTTACAATGAGTTTGAAACATGTTTTGCAACATGTCATTGGACTACCAATGTTCATAGCATGTTGCAAACACAAAACATCATTGACAAGTTGAGTCCTTGGCTTCGTGGGGTCTGCACTACACTCAAACCCTAACATCAGCTGTTACCAATTGAAATGACTTATCTGACTAGGTCACGGTTTCCCAGTTGTCTAGGTTTAAGCCGATATGCCCTCAAGCTCAGGAGAGGTGCCGTAGGCGATGTTGAGCTGTTAGCAAAGGCACTCGTGTTGCTCACCTGCTGCCATAGACCACTAATGTGAATTTTTTCTGTACTCTCCTGATTTCTGCATTTATTTCATACAGTATTGCTTGTCTGTTGGCAATGACAACTCTAAGCAAATTCCGCTGCTCTCGGTTGTTAAGTGAAAGTTGTTGGCCGCTGTTTTGTCCATTGCGAGAGAATATGCCTGAAATTTGATATTTTCGGCACACTCTTGACACTGTGGATTTCAGAATATTGAATTCCCTAATGATTTCCAAAATGGAATGTCCCACATGTTAGCTCCAACTATCATTCGACATTCAAAGTATGTTGTGCAGCCATAATCACATCAGAAACATTTTCACATGAATCACTTGGGTACAAATGACAGGCCTGCCAATGCACTGCCCTTTTATATCTGGGGTACGTGATATTACTGCCATCCGCATATATGCACATTGCAATCCCATAACTTTTGTCACCTCAGTGTAAATGTCAAAGATGCAGTAATCGGAGGAATGGAATAAAGAAAGGTGAAGCAGTTCAACTGAGACCTTAACTGTTGTTGGTTTTCAAAATTAAAAAAAAAAAAAAAAAAAAAAAAAAAAAAAAAAAAAAAAAAAAAAAAAAAAAAAAAAAAAAAAAGAGAGATGATGTGAAAAGCAAATCCTCATCAATTTCATTTAGACTCCAATTGAGCTTTTGATTTCGCCTTTCAATGACGCTGTGACTGCTGCACACATAGTAACGGATGTTTCACTATCAGGCCTGGCCACAGCATCACGTGTAAGCCTCTGCTGTGGCTGCCAGAGGCCTCATGGCAGTCAACATGTTAAGATCAAACATGTATTATCTTGACAAGACAATAGATATTTGAACTTCACACACCATGAGGTAGCCCCATTACTATCATCTGCTATATGAAGTTCATAGTGACATCATCAGACACTAACACCATAGAGGGGCACTTAGCAGTAGCAGGTAACAAACAGTATTTCCTTTAATCTGTTCTGATATAGCCAAGGATAGCTGTTTTCGTGCGATTTCTCAGGTTTTCTCGGTACAATTGATTAATAGTGAGCTCCCAGGTGCTCTGGCGAGTAGCAGTTTCCATTTAAGTACAATACTTTCATGATAGACCCAGCTGCCTTTCTTGAGGTGCTGTGAGTTTTGCTGTTGTGTGTACTCACTGCCTGGGTTCACACCAGTCTGGCTAGAATCCAGGCAGTGAGTACACCTACAAAACTCACAGCATCTCAAGAAGACGGCTGGGGCAGTTGTTGAAGTATTGTGCAAAAAATGAAACAGCTACTGAGCAGAACACCTGGAAGCACACTATTATGACGTTCTTGTGTTTGCAACACGCTATAAACATTGATAGTCCAATGACATGTTGCAAAACATGTTTCAAACTCATTGTAAAGATTGCCACTGAATATCAAACATGAAAATGAAAATCCTCAAATATCAAAAAGGAAAGTAAAAGAATGTCTCGTTACATTTCATTTCAGCAATTCACCAGACTATTTGGACTCAGTAATGTAAATTTCACATAACTCAAATATTTCTATAAGACAAATGCTGACTTTGCTAGTCTATAGACAGCTGATAGCGGTTTAATTTACAGTGGAGTGGACCTGTTGGAGGGATCTAGCAGACTTCCAGCATATCTTGAATAAAATGAACTTTTAATAAAAACCTTGGAACTGCCACCGTTTTCTATGTTTATGTGTGCCACAAACAAAAAAATACAATCATTAGATTGGCACTAATTGAGAAAGAAGAATTTCAGGTAGTTTTAATGAGGAAGAAATATTGACCTTGTAATAACTATGTGCCGAAGGGCATCACCTTCATTACAGGTGTCCCTACATACAGGGTGTATTTGCAGATGAGAGAAAAAAAATTCCCCGATTTTTCTGATAAATGGAAATGCCATGTGGCTAGGGCCTCCCATCGGGGAGACCGTTCGCCTGGAGCAAGTCTTTTGAGTTGACGCCACTTCGGCGACTTGCGTGTCTATGCGGATGAAATGATGATGATAAGGACAACACAACACGTAGTCCCTGAGCGGAGAAAATCTCTGACCCAGCTGGGAATCGAACCCGGGCCATTAGGTATGTCATTCCGTCGTGCTGACCACTAGCTACCAGGAGCGGACATTCTTCTGATTAAAAATACACTTTTTCTGTGGATGAAAATGCACTATACTGCTGATGAAAGCACTTTTTTCCCATGTTAAGTGACAATATACTTTCCCTCAGGCCTGGAAAACTTATCAGCCTTTGAATGATGGTTTTATACAGTCACAAAAAAAAAAAACAACCAAGGCATTTTGGAAATATCTTAGATGAGCAGCAAAATTTACACTGCATATTTTTGCGTTACAAAAGTATAAACAGGCATTCCACCAAATACAGCACAGTAACTTCCAAAGACTTTTGTCAGCCAATCGTAGCTCATTCATGTGATCTCGCCAGTCAATGACAGTGGATATTCAGAGGATTGGATACGTGATGTAGTCAGGCAATAGCAACAGCACTGTTAAGTAGTGCAAACACACAAATAGAAAAACTTAATGGTTTACTTTAATATACATCCAGCATAGCTACAAAAAAAAGCTTACATTTTCACTTATAATATTGGGTGGCAAAAATTTTGTGCTGTATTTTTGGAGAGCGTGATTAGGGAGGACACTAAGGACAAAGCTTAAATTGCAGCAGCTGAATATTTCTGACAAGCAAGATTATAAATTTCACTTGGATTAGCTGGCTGAATACACATTCCGTCAAGCACTTTGCCTTTTCCATAGATAAGCCACTTAGGTGTGTAATTTCTCAAGAAATCACTTTGCACGTTTTTTGTGAAGGATGATTATACTCTTTGCTACAGTTATTGCACAATTTGTAATTTATAAAAGAACTAAAATAAATATGAAAAACTAACCTTGAAACTTTGTCTTTTTTAGCATGTTACCCTTTAAGATATATCAAAACACATGTACCAGTAAAATTTTTAATAACACCATAAATGGCTGGTCTTCTGGGCTCAAAATTTTTGTAAGTGGCAGGTCCTTGGCGTTAAGTTTTCAATGATTCTAATGCTCTGTGATTTAAGAAATTCATCGCACATTCTCACATGTAACATGATTCACCTTGCGTGAAAAGAAATTTACTTTGAAAGTACCACTTCTTAAATCACCATTTGCAATATTTTCCCATGACCTGTTATAAATGTGAAAAGTTGTGACGTCACACTCTTCGAAATGAGGCTCATGAGAAAGATGCACTACAAGCGGTTAGTTGTTACAAAGTATTGCATAGTTATCGACAAATTTTGCTGTTGGCAAATGCTTGTGTGTGGCTACTGTGTTTTGTTGTAAATGGAGTTTTTCTTTGCAACTAAAAGTTTTATTTTGGTATTATTTTCTTGTTTAATATACTGCTGCAGTACTATTCTGTAGTAGCAGGCTAAAGTTAAATTCTTTGTTAGTTATTTGCTAATTTAACTGAAAACTAAAGTAATGAAATTCCTAGAAGTCTAAAAAATTCAGATTTTTACCGGTTATCCTGGGGTGTATACACCCTGTACCTAGCAAAGAGTAGGAAATGTTTTATTTCCAACAAAGCTAGTGTCACTAATGAGACAGCAATACCACCAAAGGATTTAAATTTGCAAATGTTAAGATATTTCACTATGTGTATTTACTAAATGGAATACAAATCCTTACCTTACGCACACGATGATTTTCGCTTCAGACGTAACAGCTTTCCAGTAGTTACCACCTTCATTTTACATATTCTCATTTATCAACTTAAGAGTACCCTCAAACTGTTCTCTGATAAGCCTGAAGTAGTTTTCAAACAGGATGTCAGGAAGTCCACTTGTCAACATACTCTTCCTGAGAACTGCATGTTGTCTCATATTTGCTTTAAATTTCATCTTAAACTCTACGTCTCCTCTCTCCAGTAGGATGACTGTGGTAGGATATGGACACAGAAGCAGCAAATGTAATCCACTTGGAACTAGCACCAGACCATTCAGCCATTTGAAATAATAATAATAATAATAATAGTATTACATGATGTCAAAAAAATCCCATATTCTTACAGGATATATTGCATAAAAGGAAGACCAATTAACATTTGTGTGGATACTTGTTGAGATATGAACCATTTTACTTAAGTTAAGAATCATCTGCACTGAATGTGTAGGTGGCTTACTGTTGACATTAATAGCTCATATCGTATATGTTGTTTTTCTCTCTTTACTTAGTCCTCTGACTGTGATGCTGTTGACAGATACAGCACTTATAACTGTCTTCCATAGTGGCCATATAACACTTTGAGGTTGTGCTATCACCAGAACCAGATTAGTGATTCTGTGAATTGTAAACAAAATAATGTAAACCATGAAACACTCCTATTATTCCACTTAGGGTTTGGCAGACACTGTATTATGCTATGACTTATGCAATGCTGTTAGATGACAGGCACATGTCATCTACACTGAATGATATTCTCAATGTAGGATTTCATCCGGAGGGAGGAAAATAAGTCATGTTCAGCAGTTTGTTCCAGTGACTTACCCAGACAGCATCATTCACGACAGCCGTGATAGACCTCACACAGGTCATAAGCTCAATAATGAGGAGTAAGTCTTTTGATGAGTAGATGATGATCCTGAAACAAGTGTGCAGACGACTGGTCCTGCTGAAGTCCTAAATCAAGCTCTCCCATAGTCAGTTCTCCATGAGCAGTTATTCTATATACACAGTTTGTGCAAGCTATCAAGCAACAAGACCACTATGTCACATTACAGTTCCGCCAATTGATTGTAACACTGAAGACCCACAATTCATAGCTTTGAAAATAATCCATTTTTGACAATATAATGTATATAATTGGATACATAAAAAATCTAGCCACCAAGCAATGACAGCACACACACACACACACACACACACACACACACACACACACACACACACACAATGTAATTAGGCAAGCTTTAGGAGCCAGTAGCTTCTTCTGGCAGAAGAGTTGAAAGGGAAGGAAGAGGAGTGAAAGAAAAGGACTGGACAGGTTTAGGGAAAGGGGTAGAGTTCAGAAAAGTCACCCAGAACCCCAAGTCAGGGGAGAGTTACTGGACGGGATGAGAAGGAACTGTACCAGATGAGATTTCAAAAACAGCTATCCTTGGCTTTATCAGTACAGATCAAAGGAAATACCGTATTTACTCGAATCTAAGCCGCACTTTTTTTTCCGGTTTTCGTAATCCAAAAAAACCACCTGCGGCTTAGAATCAAGTGCAAAGCAAGCGGAAGTTATGAAAAATGTTGGTACATGCCACCACAACTAACTTCTACCGTCGAATATATGGAGCGCTACGCGGGCATGCTTTGTAGGCACAAAAATAAATACTGGCGCCAAAACCTCTGCGTCAGTAAATAATTTTTTTTTTTTAAAAAGTGGAAGACGAGCTTTTTTTCTCCGCCACGAGTTTCGACCACTGCATTTTCATACATTATCCAACGAAGTAAATACAAATTCCGTATTGTTCATCTTCGAATGTAGCACAATTTCAGTGTACTACGAAAATCTGACTGGCAAGACTGTTTGGGATGTTTGTCAATATGGCCAACTCTACGTTCTGAATTTTTTCCTACATGTGAGAAGAGATGGTTGCTAATAGGAACCTGATGAAATTTGAATCACATACAGTATTCTCTTCACCATAAGAATAATACGAATATAAACATTTTGCCATGTATTCTTTCGTGTTTGCTGCTATCTCATTTAAATCCTGTCTGCCTAATAAACTACGAAACTAGAGTGAGACAACAGCAAACGCAGAAGAATATATGTATCGTGTCATGTTTATATTCGTATTATTCTTATGCCTAATAGTGATACAGTCAGAAATGAAGCACGGCAAGTGACTAGATTTTTAAATCTAAGATGACCCTAATTTCTGTGCAGAATTTGATGTAAAGAAGCGGCCGCAAAGATTTTCAAACGGAGAAAATTTTCGCCTAACCCTCGTTCAGAACATGTTCTATGTATTATTTGATTCTTGTTGATCATTATCAAAGAAAGCAGCAGTGTAAGTAACCACGCACTATCAGAATGCGACAAACAATGCATGACACAGTGCAGTAATGCATTTTCAGCTTAAGAGTGAGCAAACACCTATAACAAAGAAAACGGCACGTATCAGATCAAAGCAAAATAAGCAATCGATTCAAACCAGATGAAGCACGTGAAAAAGGAAGGGTACTCGTATAAATACGGACGGAGCGCCTGACGCATAGCAATGGCTACATGGCAAAGCTTAACTGCTAAGGTTACGACTCGAACCAAACTACTGTAGCTGTATCGTCATTCATTCGACCTAAATTGTGTCTCATATCACAATGGACCAACTTTGTTAGATTCGGGAAATTTTTTTTTCCTTTATTTCGAGTCTTATTTTTCAGGTGCGGCTTAGATTCGAGTAAATACGGTATTGTTTCTTACTGCTGCTGCTAAGTGCCACTATATGGCGTTAGTGTCTGATGATGTCACAATGAACTTCATATAGCAACATTCCCCCTCCCACCTCTGTTACACATCTTACATACAACGTGCTTGCTTTTGACTCTTAGATTTCAAAACCTGACCACTTAAAGGTGGAATACAGGGTAATATGCAAGGCAGAGATTACTACTAAAACATTGTGCAAGAGTTAAAAGCAAGCACATGGTATGTAACAGAGGTGGGAGGGGGAATGTTGAAAAATAGACAGGTCAGAAAATGAAAGACGTAGAAAACTAAAATGGAGTGAAGAAAGGAGGTACTATACGAATTGCCGAGATGGAAGGAATTTACATAAATTAAGGCTACGTGGATGGTGAGAACCAAGGACATGTTGTAGTGCTAGATCCCACCTGCACAGTTCTGAGAATCTGGTGTCTGGGGGCAAGAATCCAGATGATATATCTGGTGAAACAGGAACCAAGACCACAGCTGTCATGTTGTAGAGCATGTTTTGCAACAGGATATTGTGTATTGCTGTTATAAATCCTCTAACTATGTCCATTCATCCTAACTGATAACTTGGTGGTAATCACACCAATGTAAAAGGCTGAACAGTGTTTAAATAACAGCTGGTACATGTTATGTATAATTTCACAGATGGCTGTCCCTTTGATAGTATATGTTTTGCCAGTTACAGGACTGGTATAGGTGGTGGAGGGAGGGCCGAGGGCAAGTCTTACAACAGGGATGGTCACAGGGGTAGGAGCTGTAGGGAAGGGAGATGGGTGCAGGAACAGCATAGCTTCTGACATGGATACTGCAGAGATTGGGAGGGGGATGAAGAGGTATTCGAGGTGTGGTGGGAAAAATCTGACAGAATGGATCTCATCTCAGGGCATGGTTTTAGGAAGTCATGGCCTTATTGGAGTAGCTGATTGATACATTCAAGGTCATGACTAGTGAAATCAGGGAAAGAAGAACTACAATCCATAGCACTCCTGTGCCATCTGTATAAGCTGTACAAACGAACAATCTTAAATTGCACAGCAAATATCCAAGACCAGAAGTTCATTCCCAACAGAACACACAGAGGGAGGGTTTGAAAACAAACAAATACAAGGGGCAGCTCTTGTAGACTTAAGTTGTGCATATGACACTATCCGCCACAGAATGTTCATTAGAAAAAATCTACTACAACACATTTGAGGACCATCATCTCACAAAATTTATTACAAGACACAGTTTTAGGTAATGCTGGAGGCCACAAAAAGTTGACAGTATTGACAAAAGAACAGGCTTGCACAGGTCAGCATGGTCGCTAACCGTTTTCTTTAATGTATACGCAAATGATCTCAACCAACACCACACCATACTACCCGTTACTTGTTTGCTGGTGATCTGGCTATTACTAATGAGGAAAAAGTTTTGATGTAGTAGAAGGCAAACTAGAAAACTCGTTAACAGCATGTCCGAATACTGCCAAGAGAACTCCTTCAAAACAAACCACATAACAACACACAATAGCGCTTTCCACCTTTGCTCAAACAGGAAGCCGAACGTCATCTAGAATGGTGGCAAACTGGAACACAGACATACCTGTGTGTTGTGCTGGACAGATCACTTGCTTAAGAATATCACTGTCAGATGACCCACCAAAAAGTCGCCACCAGAATCATCGTCTGTAAGAAACTAGTGGATTGTAAGTGGAATCAGACCAACTTTATTAAGAACAACTCCCCCAGCACTTTGATTTCCACAGCAGGATATGCATGGCCTGTACAGTCCAGATCTGCACATGCCAAAAATGTCAATACAAGCCTAAATAACAAAAGGGGGATAACAAGTGAGTTCATGAAACCCACATCACTTGGGAAGCTGTATAAAGTGGTCGGATTCGCAGATCCTGAATCCCGAAAAACTGCACGTGAACACAAAGAAAAATTTAAACAGACTCCTGATGAGTGCCACTCCATACACGGTGCTTCACGTAGGCCTGGCAGACATATCCCTCAAGAGATTCCTTAGTATTGAGCTAAATGAGGCCCCTAAGGACTACACTGCCTCACAAAAGACGCCCAGAGGCCATACATTAAGCTCGAAGATTTGGAGAACTCTGAATTGCATCAGAACAGGTATAATGCCAGCAAAACAAATCAATTAAATGGGGGCCTAAAGACAAAGCAAACAACAAATTTGACTGTGGTGAAATCCAGGACATGGAACATCTACAACATCTCAACTGCCTGATGATTGTATCCTTAACAACCCATGGCTTGGCAAGAGAGAAGCACTGGATGTCGGCTGATACTGGGGTTGAAAAGTTTTAAAAGAAATTTTCCAGACACAAAAAAGTGTTTGTGTTCCAGTATCTGCACCGCTGCGTCTGACCGAGCTGTCAGTTGTATGCCTGCAGCCTTGTATACGCCCAGCTTAAGGAGCCACTGTGACATTACTTACGTATCCAGGTCACTGAGACCTCTATTCATGCCCCAAGTACCAACAAATGGCAAAATCTGTGTACAGTTTGCTTGAGAGCTGGCCAAATACATGGGATTTTCACAAGTAATGTCTCTTAAATTAACTGCCTTACAGCAGTAATGGTAAAAGGATGCATGTAACAGGTTTAGAAGTGGTGACAGTAACACAGGTGGGAATTAGTTGGAAGAAAGGATAATAAGGCACATTAATTTTTGTGAGAAGAATGTTGTAATTTTGTATGGATGATTGGTACATGGTACAAATATTACTTCAGACTTTCAACAACTCACTACCAACTCCTCTGTTTTGTCTTTTTATCCTCACTCCTACAGAAGATTTCTCTAGATCTAAGATTTACAATCCTTTTCCCATCTGCTAGTGCCATTTCTGGGAAACAAGATCCTGGCTTAAACCTAAAATGGAAATGACCATACAGGACTTTTGCCAAAGGAGCTCTTTGTATTTGACTCATTACACATTCTGTCTCTGACATAGTCTAATTCTCACCATAAGGTCCTGCAACTTCTTTGAAAATATGTCAACTCGTGTTCTGTTCCATTACTTTGTGTGGGCTTATGAATTTAGAATAGGTATCCCTTTTTCTTACAACTAATTATTAACTACATTTTCTCTTACTATAGGGAATGAACAGTAACAATTCTAATATGTGTGTTAAGATGTAGATACATTATTGTTACACTCTCATTAAAGACTGTTCAGAGAAACATTTGAATTATTTAGTGTTATAAGGGAATCAAGGATTTTAATGTTACTTACTGCTAAAATATATAAAAAAAATCATGTAAATTTCAAGTGACGCTGCACATAATGATGCCACTGAATACACTTATTTAATTAGTGTACACAAAATGTCATTTTACTTAAATTGTTTGTACTTCAACCTCAATTACAAAATTTATACAAATTTTACATAAAATCAAAAAAGACAACCAACCAGCATTTTAAAATCATACAATATGTTCAGACACACTTCTATTTTTTAGAAACGAAAGTTTTCTATGAAGGTTTGTGTACATCCCATAGCCATCACATACTGGTAGCCTGGACTCAGAATCACCTGCTGTCGGACAACAGGTACATCAGTTCTAAAAACCATACTTGGACTGTGTCTGCTTCCTTGACATTCTATTCTGAGACCACTGATTTTTTAATTCCAATTCATTTTCTTTAGCCTAGAGAACAAAAAGAAAGACAAATAATTCCCAGTGACAAAAACACACTTTCTATATCTTTATGAAATACCTGTAGCACCATCACTCTCACAAAAATGATTTGAATCCAATGAAATTGTCACCTGTTCACTAATCTATTAATATGGAAATTACTAAATGTGCTTCACAATATGAATGAGACATCAATACATGATTATGATCCTTCTGAAGAAACACAATGGGGAGAAACAAAGGTATGAAAGATATGACTGGTGATGTTTGTAGTTTTATTTTCTCGGGAGATCACAAAGAAATTTTAGTTTGAGTGGGAAAATGACATTTTATGACATTTACATGATCTTTTGATCAGAATAACATTTGTGCCTCTATCCACACACAAACTGTTATGTAGATTCCATCACATACAAAAATGTTCCGGCATGAAAAACAAGTTAAAGTATATGTGAAAGAGAACAGGCCTTTACAAGAAGCTTGATTATTCCTTTACATAATATTATGAACATCATACACCTAAATTTTTTATGAGTTTGTGCTAATCCCACAACACAATTCCACATGACAACAGTCAACTTAAAATAGCTTCTTTGTTGATAACATCTAGTGTATATGGATTCATCTGGTTTGGTGCCTTGCTTTATTCCATTATTAAGAACAGTTAATTGAAAGTTTTGATTAATGCTTTCATTCTGTTGTCTATCTGATAGCCTGTCTGGGAACTGAATTTTATTTCCCTCGGTCTTTCTAAATATTTTTCACATAATTTTCAACCAAAACGGCCTTGCTGTGCTGGTACTGCGAACGGCTGAAAGCAAGGGGAAACTACAGCTGTAATTTTTCCCGAGGGCATGCAGCTTTACTGTATGATTAAATGATGATGGCGTCCTCTTGGGTAAAATATTCCGGAGGTAAAATAGTCCCCCATTCGGATCTCCGGGCGGGGACTACTCAAGAGGATGTCGTTATCAGGAGAAAGAAAACTGGGATTCTACGGATCGGAGTGTGGAATGTCAGATCCCTTAATCGGGCAGGTAGGTTAGAAAATTTAAAAAGGGAAATGGATAGGTTAAAGTTAGATATAGTGGGAATTAGTGAAGTTCGGTGGCAGGAGGAACAAGACTTCTGGTCAGGTGACTACAGGATTATAAACACAAAATCAAATAGGGGTAAAGCAGGAGTAGGTTTAATAATGAATAGCAAAATAGGTATGCGGGTAAGCTACTACAAACAGCATACTGAACGCATTATTGTGGCCAAGATAGATACGAAGCCCACACCTACTACAGTAGTACAAGTTTATATGCCAACTAGCTCTGCAGATGACGAAGAAATTGAAGAAATGTATGATGAAATAAAAGAAATTATTCAGATAGTGAAGGGAGACGAAAATTTAATAGTCATGGGTGACTGGAATTCGAGTGTAGGAAAAGGGAGAGAAGGAAACGTAGTAGGTGAATATGGATTGGGGCTAAGAAATGAAAGAGGAAGCCGCCTGGTAGAATTTTGCACAGAGCACAACATAATCATAGCTAAAACTTGGTTTAAGAATCCTGAAAGAAGGTTGTATACATGGAAGAACCCTGGAGATACTAAAAGGTATCAGATAGATTATATAATGGTAAGACAGAGATTTAGGAACCAGTTTTTAAATTGTAAGACATTTCCAGGGGCAGATGTGGACTCTGACCACAATCTATTGGTTATGACCTGTAGATTAAAACTGAAGAAACTGCAAAAAGGTGGGAATTTAAAGAGATGGGACCTGGATAAACTGAAAGAACCAGAGATTGTACAGAGTTTCAGGGAGAGCATAAGGGAACAATTGACAGGAATGGGGGAAAGAAATACAATAGAAGAAGAATCGGTAGCTTTGAGGGATGAAGTAGTGAAGGCAGCAGAGGATCAAGTAGGTAAAAAGACGAGGGCTACTAGAAATCCTTGGGTAACAAAAGAAATATTGAATTTAATTGATGAAAGGAGAAAATATAAAAATGCAGTAAATGAAGCAGGCAAAAAGGAATACAAACATCTCAAAAATGAGATCAACAGGAAGTGCAAAATGGCTAAGCAGAGATGGCTAGAGGACAAATGTAAGGTTGTAGAGGCTTATCTCACTAGGGGTAAGATAGATACTGCCTACAGGAAAATTAAAGAGACCTTTGGAGATACGAGAACAACTTGTATGAATATCAAGAGCTCAGATGGAAACCCAGTTCTAAGCAAAGAAGGGAAAGCAGAAAGGTGGGAGTATATAGAGGGTCTATACAAGGGCAATGCACTTGAGGACAATATTATGGAAATGGAAGAGGATGTAGATGAAGATGAAATGGGAGATACGATACTGCGTGAAGAGTTTGACAGAGCACTGAAAGACCTGAGTCGAAACAAGGCCCCCGGAGTAGACAACATTCCATTGGAACTACTGACGGCCCTGGGAGAGCCAGTCCTGACAAAACTCTACCATCTGGTGAGCAAGATGTATGAAACAGGCGAAATACCATCAGACTTCAAGAAGAATATAATAATTCCAATCCCAAAGAAAGCAGGTGTTGACAGATGTGAAAATTACCGAACTATCAGTTTAATAAGTCACAGCTGCAAAATACTAACACGAATTCTTTACAGACGAATGGAAAAACTAGTAGAAGCCAACCTCAGGGAAGATCAGTTTGAATTCCGTAGAAACACTGGAACACGTGAGGCAATACTGACCTTACGACTTATCTTAGAAGAAAGATTAAGGAAAGGCAAACCTACGTTTCTAGCATTTGTAGACGTAGAGAAAGTTTTTGACAATGTTGACTGGAATACTCTCTTTCAAATTCTAAAGGTGGCAGGGGTAAAATACAGGGAGCGAAAGGCTATTTACAATTTGTACAGAAACCAGATGGCAGTTATAAGAGTCGAGGGACATGAAAGGGAAGCAGTGGTTGGGAAGGGAGTAAGACAGGGTTGTAGCCTCTCCCCGATGTTGTTCAATCTGTATGTTGAGCAAGCAGTAAAGGAAACGAAAGAAAAATTCGGAGTAGGTATTAAAATCCATGGAGAAGAAATAAAAACTTTGAGGTTCGCCGATGACATTGTAATTCTGTCAGAGACAGCAAAGAACTTGGAAGAGCATTTGAACGGAATGGATAGTGTCTTGAAAGGAGGATATAAGATGAACATCAACAAAAGCAAAACGAGGATAATGGAATGTAGTCGAATTAAGTCAGGTGATGCTGAGGGAATTAGATTAGGAAATGAGACACTTAAAATAGTAAAGGAGTTTTGCTATTTAGGGAGTAAAATAACTGATGATGGTCAAAGTAGAGAGGATATAAAATGTAGACTGGCAATGGCAAGGAAAGCGTTTCTGAAGAAGAGAAATTTGTTAACATCGAGTATAGATTTAAGTGTCAAGAAGTCATTTCTGAAAGTATTTGTATGGAGTGTAGCCATGTATGGAAGTGAAACATGGACGATAACTAGTTTGGACAAGAAGAGAGTAGAAGCTTTCGAAATGTGGTGCTACAGAAGAATGCTAAAGATTAGATGGGTAGATCACATAATTAATGAGGAAGTATTGAATAGGATTGGGGAGAAGAGAAGTTTGTGGCACAACTTGACCAGAAGAAGGGATCGGTTGGTAGAACATGTTCTGAGGCATCAAGGGATCACCAATTTAGAATTGGAGGGCAGCGTGGAGGGTAAAAATCGTAGAGGGAGACCAAGAGATGAATACACTAAGCAGATTCAGAAGGATGTAGGTTGCAGTAGGTACTGGGAGATGAAGAAGCTTGCACAGGATAGAGTAGCATGGAGAGCTGCATCAAACCAGTCTCAGGACTGAAGACCACAACAACAACATCAACAACAACAACAACAATTTTCACCTTATTTTTTGAGCTTCCTGAGCATAGTAAATATTTTTTTTTTTTTTTTTTTTTTTTTTTTTTGACTGGCGGATTTTATAATACTGTTGACAATGTAGTTACAGTTCTGTGGCCTAAATGTTCTGCCCTTCCTTTTTAGCCTTCCTCAACCAACCCCTTCTTCCTCACCTGAGAAGGAACTGTTAGCTCTGAATCCATGTATTTTTGCATGTGCCTGTTGGGAGTAATCACACTTCACCTCCTAAAGGGAAACACTGGTCAGAAATTCTGTCTCATAATTTTATTAACACACTTCCTCATTAGTAATGGTGTTAAGAGTATGGCATTCCAATCAAAAGAAAGATTCAGTTACATAATCATTTCCTGGGAACCAGTGTCATTTAAGGAAGTTCATACAATTTCACTGAGGTCACAACGAAGGGCATATCCTACACCCTCACCTCTCCTGATAATTATGAGTAGTACTGTATGACAGGTAGTTACATAACAACGTATATACACAAGTAGGAAAAGATAGATTGCTACTTACCATAAAGAAGACATGTCAAGTTACAGACAGGCATGATTAAAGGACACTCAGGTAAAGCTTTCGGACACAGTCTTCTTCAGTAAACACGTAAACACACACACACACACACACACACACACACCCTCTTTTTTATAATCTTGTTACATTCCATCCTCGATTTTCAAATGTACAGTAATGAAATTTTGGGACTGTACATTAATAACCAGTGTAACTGCCAGAATGCTGAATGCAAACACACAGGCATTGTGTTGTACAGATACCAGATGTCTGTTTATGAGATGGAGTTCCATGCCTGTTGCACTTGGTCACTCAATACAGGGAAGGGACAGTTAGTGCTGTTTGTGGATGACACTGGAGTTGTCATACAATGATATCCCATATAAGCTCAAATGGAGACAGATCCGGCGAGCAAACAAACCATATCAACACACCATATTGGGTTCCAACAGTGGTATGTGGATGAGTGTTATTCTGTTGGACATCACCCCCTGGAATGCTGTTTATGAATGGCAGCAAAACAGGTCAAATCACCAGAACAATATACAAATTTGCAGTCACGGTGCATGGGGTAATCAGAAGAGTGCTCCTGCTGTCATACAAAATCACACTCAGACCATAACTGCAGATGTAAGTCCAGCATGTCTAACATGCAGAGAGGTCAGTTGCAGGCATTTGACTGGTCTCCTCTTAACCGACACGCAGGCAGCATTGGCACCGAGGCAGAAGCAGCTTTCATCAGAAAACACAACAGACCTCCACCCTCCCCTCCAATGAGCTCTCACTTGACACCACTAAAGTCGCAAATGGCAGTTGTTTATGCAGTATTGGTCGCCATACGGTTGGCCGTATTTTAAAACACACACGCTGCTAGTCACTCCGCCACTTTTCCTACAGCCGCCACCACAGCATGAGGGCACTGCCACAAATGCTTATGTCGCTGCCAATGATATGCAAGCATCCCTACTCTGGAGCTCCAGTATGGATCTACTTAAGATCACACATCGGTGCACAGAGCCCCATTTCATGTGTTTGCCATTTCATATTATTTACAGACTTTCATAGCAGTCAGAGCTTGTCATCTATGGAATAGTCATTGTACTGAACACTGACTGAATTGAAAACCTTTGTATAATATATATTTCAACGTTCAAATCTACAGTTAGCAACTGATACTGCAACTACAGCAAACAAAGTTACATATTACTCAGTATTTAATATTATACCAAGTTAATATCTGAATTCTCTGTCCCAAACCGCATCTGTTCCTCTCTTCTGTATCCAATGAGGAACCACAAAGCACACAAAGGAAGTTACAACATATTGGTGATGAAGATGGGATTAGTGGAACAAGGAGCTTTGGACACCAGAGCAGGTCGCAGTTTTTTCTTTCTAGTGTGTGTGTGTGTGTGTGTGTGTGTGTGTGGTGGTGTGTGTGTGTGTGTGTTTACATTATTGAATTTAAATATTTAAGTCTGGATATTTAAGAAATCATGGCAACCAGGGAGAGTAACAGCTAAGTGCTGAGCAGTGCCTAACATCTCTTGTTCAGTTTTCAAGTCAACAAATAATAGCTCTTTGAAAGCTGATTTTCTTTAGAATATTCGCAACAGCAGTTAACCCTCGCATTACCAAGCAGGGTATTCTGACTACCCCAGGTCGATTTTTTCCCTATAATAATGTTATCTGAAGGGCCACATGCCTGTGGTTTCATGACATTGTACTAAAATGATTGATGTTGAATTCACACTCACGACTGTCTAACTTTTTTGGCTTTATCATTGTTATTCAAGTCATTTATTGGCGGGATTGTGAGACTACCCCGCTTGGTATGAAACGTCTTATTTTTCTTATTGGTAGAAAAAGAAGATTTTGGGAAATATATCTGTCATTCAACTTCTTTGTTGAGTTTTGCCATAGATCCAATGTTTGTTATTGTTGCTGGTTACTACTGTTGAGCTGAATTTGGCGTTCACTGTTGAGCTGACATTACATGAGTCAGTATTGCATCTGGAAGTAAGGATGTCCAAAGGATTTTCTAGCAAAGAAATCACGGAAATTCTATACAATTCTGATGTCAGTGACGATGAAAATGAATGGGACATTGATAATGAACTGAATGAATATATGGAACCTCTTGACAAAGATCACATCGTAGCATCAGATGAAACTGATGATGAAATATCAGAAGACACTACACATTCACGTGAACAAGTAGAAGAAAAAGAAGGAGAAGAAGAAGAAGAAGAAGAAGACGAAGACACTGGAGATTTGTTTGTTTCTAGAAGTGGACTACAATTTTCTAGTGAACCACCAAAAGGTAGGTGGAATCGATGTCGCAACATTTTGAACGTAGCACCTGGCCCAGTGAATGATGGAAAAACAATCAAAACAATAACTGAGTCATTTTTATTATTTATTACTTATCTCACCGGAAATCGTGACCATCATTGTAGAAGAAACGAACAGGGAAGCCAAACAAGTAATTTCTTGGTGGAATGCAGCTCATTCTTCAAACAAAACGACCTAATAGGAGCTGCTCGAACTCATGGACATTGCACAAGTGCTTCCGATCTGTGGGGAGGTAATGTTG
Organism: Schistocerca americana; assembly: GCF_021461395.2. Classification (NCBI taxonomy): domain Eukaryota; kingdom Metazoa; phylum Arthropoda; class Insecta; order Orthoptera; family Acrididae; genus Schistocerca; species Schistocerca americana. The sequence goes on along the minus strand of NC_060123.1, from coordinate 98,501,757 downwards.
CCTTTCGGCAACCATTCTTTTCTGCTGCCATGTCAAGAAACCGATTTTTGTCTATACTGAAATTCTTATCATTTGACAACACAGACACAAGAGCACAGATAATTGAAGAAACCAAGGACACGCTACAAGCCATCAGGGTAGTGTTCGACAAATTTCAATCTAACTTTATCCTTATGAATATAATAGAGGGAAACATTCCACGTGGGAAAAATATATATCTAAAAACATATCTAAAAACAAAGATGATGTGACTTACCAAACGAAAGTGCTGGCAGGTCGATAGACACACAAACATACACACAAAATTCAAGCTTTCGCAACCAACGGTTGCTTCGTCAGGAAAGAGGGAAGGAGAGGGAAAGACGAAAGGGTGTGGCTTTTAAGGGAGAGGGTAAGGAGTCATTCCAATCCCAGGAGCGGAAAGACTTCGCTTAGGGGGAAAAAAGGACAGGTATACATTCACACACACACACACACACACACACACACACACACACACACGTATCCATCCGCACATACAAAGATACAAGCAGACATTTGTAGAGGCAAAGAGTTTGGGCAGAGATGTCAGTCGAGGCGGAAGTACAGAGGCAAAGATGTTGTTGAAAGACAGGTGAGGTATGAGCGGCGGCAAATTGAAATTAGAAATTAGCGGAGATTGAGGCCTGGCGGATAACGAGAAGAGAGGATATACTGAAGGGCAAGTTCCCATCTCCGGAGTTCTGACAGGTTGGTGTTAGTGGGAAGTATCCAAATAACCTGGACGGTGTAACACTGTGCCAAGATGTGCTGGCAGTGCACAAAGGCATGTTTAGCCACAGGGTGATCCTCATTACCAACAAACACTGTCTGCCTGTGTCCATTCATGCGAATGGACAGTTTGTTGCTGGTCATTCCCACATAGAAAGCTTCACAGTGTAGGCAGGTCAGTTGGTAAATCACGTGGGTGCTTTCACACTTGGCTCTGCCTTTGATCGTGTACACCTTCCGCGTTACAGGACTGGAGTAGGTGGTGGTGGGAGGGTGCATGGGACAGGTTTTACACCGGGGGCAGTTACAAGGGTAGGAGCCAGAGGGTAGGGAAGGTGGTTTGGGGATTTCATAGGGATGAACTAAGAGGTTACGAAGGTTAGGTGGACGGCGGAAAGACACTCTTAGTGGAGAGGGGAGGATTTCATGAAGGATGGATCTCATTTCAGGGCAGGATTTGAGGAAGTCGTATCCCTGCTGGAGAGCCACATTCAGAGTCTGATTCAGTCCCTACAGCCTAGGTCTTCGTGGCAAACGAATCTGCTCCAGTCCGGAATCCCTGAACCATTACACCAACAACCTGAAAACAGCTTTCGCATCCCGTAACTACCCTCCCGACCTGGTACAGAAGCAAATAACCAGAGCACTTCCTCATCTCCTCAAACCCAGAACCTCCCACAGAAGAACCCCAAAAGTGCCCCACTTGTGACAGGATACTTTTCGGGACTGGATCAGACTCTGAATGTGGCTCTCCAGCAGGGATACGACTTCCTCAAATCCTGCCCTGAAATGAGATCCATCCTTCATGAAATCCTCCCCACGCCACCAAGAGTGTCTTTCCACCGTCCACCTAGCCTTCGTAACCTCTTAGTTCATCCCTATGAAATCCCCAAACCACCTTCCCTTTCCTCTGGCGCCTACCCTTGTAACCGCCCCCGGTGTAAAACCTGTCCCATGCGCCCTCCCACCACCACCTACTCCAGTCCTGTAACCCGGAAGGTGTACACGATCAAAGGCAGAGCCACGTGTGAAAGCACCCACGTGATTTACCAACTGACCTGCCTACACTGTGTCCAAATGGACACAGGCAGACAGTGTTTGTTGGTAATGAGGATCACCCTGTGGCTAAACATGCCTTGGTGCACTGCCAGCACATCTTGGCACAGCGTTACACCGTCCAGGTTATCTGGATACTTCCCACTAACACCAAACTGTCAGAACTCCGGAGATGGGAACTTGCCCTTCAGTATATTCTCTCTCCTCGTTATCCACCAGGCCTCAATCTCCGCTAATTTCTAATTTTAATTTGCCGCTGCTCATACCTCACCTGTCTTTCAACATCTTTGCCTCTGTACTTCCGCCTCGACTGACATCTCTGCCCAAACTCTTTGCATCTACAAATGTCTGCTTGTGTCTGTGTATGTGCGGATGGATGTGTGTGTGTGTGTGTGTGTGTGTGTGTGTGTGTGTGTGTGCGAATGTATACCTGTCCTTTTTTCCCTACCTGTCCTTTTTTCCCCCTAAGGTAAGTCTTTCCGCTCCTGGGATTGGAATGACTCCTTACCCTCTCCCTTAAAAGCCACATCCTTTCATCTTTCCCTCTCCTTACCTCTTTCCTGACGAAGCAACTGTTGGTTGCGAAAGCTTGAATTTTGTGTGTATGTTTGTGTTGGTTTGTGTGTCTATCGAACTGTCAGCACTTTCGTTTGGTAAGTCACATCATCTTTGTTTTTAGATATAACTTTATCCTTATGAATACATGACTATTGATGAACGATTAGCAACGTACCGAGGAAACTGCCCTTTTAGGATTTATATGAAGAGCAAGCCTGGCAATTATGGCATTAAAATTTGGGTTTGTACTGATGTGAAGACGTCTTACTTATTACGGATCCAAATTTACACAGGAATGGTGGACAATACTCGGGAAGTGAATCAAGGACAGAGATTTGTTTTGGATCTGATGGAACCATTTCTGAATAACGGTCATGGTGTAACAACTGATAATTTTTTCACCAGTTTTCCATTGGCTGCTGAACTACTAAAACGAAACACGACATTGGTTGGTACCTTGCGTTCCAATAAGAAAGAGAGTCCAAAGGAATTCTTGCCAAACAGAAAGGTAGGAGACGAGATACTGGCAGAAGTAAAGCTGCGAGTACCGGGCGTGAGTCGTGCTTCGGTAGCTCAGATGGTACAGCACTTGCCCGCGAAAGGCAAAGGTCCCGAGATCGAGTCTCGGTCGGGCACACAGTTTTAATCTGCCAGTAAGTTTCAGAAAGAGAGAAGTTCACTCTTCAATGTTTGGTTTCACAAACGACTTGACCCTAGTTTCCTATGTTCCAAAGAAGGTAAAGGCAGTAATACTACTCTCTACTCAGCATAATGAGAGACAAGTGAGTGGTGAAGAAAGTGAATACAAACCCGAAATCATACTGTACTACAACAAAACCAAAGGTGCTGTAGATAATGGGGACAAAATGACAAGAGAATACAGTTGTGTTAGAGGAACGAGGCGGTGGCCACTAAGAATCTTCATGGAAATGATAGATATTGCAGCACTGAATGCATATATTCTGTACACTCAAAGATTTCCTGAATGGCAGAAGAATAACCGAAGCCGACGTAAACTCTTAACGACTGAACTGGCATTTGGACTCAGCAAAGGCAACATGGAAGAAAGAGCCAAAAATATCAACGGTATTCATAAAGATGTACAAGAAGCACTGGAAGCTTGTGGTATTGCAATTCCTACAGCAGTGATCCAGACCCAGTGTTCCAATTTACCAACGCCACAACGATGTCAAGATTGCAAGAGAAACGAAGATCGGAAAAACAAGATTCTGTTGTGTAACGTGCAAGAAACCTGTTAGTGATATACACAGAGAAGAAACTGTTACTGTGAAGCGCATGCAGTGCAAAAATGTACTTGACTGAAAAGTTGAAAAAAGTCTTGTGTTACTTTACTGCAGTGACTGTTGAGGTACATAGATTATTAATTTTCTGTTTGTTGGGTACTGAATTTAGTGAAAGATATAAAAATTTTTTGTACTTTGTATCTGTGATCTGATTAAATACTTCTAATAACCTGAAAAGCTGTTTTTCAATACTAAATAAACCCATTCAATGGAAATAACATAATATGAGAACAAATATTACAATAAAACACAAAACTCTTTTGGGGTAGTCCAAATACCCCGCTTGGTAAAATAGAGGTGTGAAAAAGCTTGGTAACGGGAGGGTTAAAGGCTGCCTGGGTGGCTTACTAGTGGGATAAGAATATCACGAAGACCAAACTGGGAATTATATCAAAATGTTAGAAGTAATCACAACTGAGTTACAGTATCACATTACAAACAGTAATGTAAAGTGCTTAAAATGATATTAGGAAGGCAAAGAGTATTTGGTATGCAAACACATTAGCTAAATCACAGCATAAAACTGAAACCGTATGGTAAGATGTGAAGGAAGTATCTGGTCAGCAGCACAAGGTCGAGGATATAAAGTCAGTACATAGTAAAAATGTTTCTGTTACTGATAAGTCAGATATAAGTACAGTATTTGAAAATCATTTTCTGAACATAGTTGGTGAATTAAATAAAAACTTTATTTCTACATGGATTCATACAACTCTCCTGGGAAATGGCCTTCCAAGATTGATGTCAGAAATACTCTTCTGTGATACTGACTAGTGGGAAACTGAGTCAATAATTAAATCACTGAAGACCAAGGACTCTCATGGATATTACAGAGTATCTATCAAAACACTAAAATACTGTGTTGCACATGTTAGTCCTATATTTCGCCATATTTGTAATTTTTCCTTTAGGAATGGTCCATTTCCTGAATGACTTAAGTACTCAGTAATAAAACAACTTTATAAAAACGGAGAAATGGATGATATACACAGTTTTGCACCTATTTCTATGGGATCAGTGTTTGTTAAAGTTATTGAAAAGTCTATGTATGTAAGGATAATGGATCATTTCATTTCACGTAGTTTGCTGTCAAATGTACAGCTTGGTTTTAGAGCTGGTTTAACAACTGAAAATGCTATATTCTCTTTTCTCTGTGTGGTACTGGATGGATTAATAAAAGGTTTATACAATAGGTGTCTATTTAACTAATGCATTTCATTGTTCTTATCACAAAATATTGCTCCAGAAGCTGGACCATTATGGAATACGAGGAGTAACTTACAATTTGTTCACTTCTTACTTCAAGAACAGACAGTAAAAGGTCATGCTCCACAGTACTGAGGATGGTTATGATGTGGAATCCGAGTGAGTCACAGTTAAATGGCGGATGTCACCGGGATCAGTTCCGGGGCCACTCATGTTCCTTATTTAAATAAATGATATGTCTTCTAGTACTATAGGTGATTCTAATACATTTGTTTGCTGATGACACTAGCTTGGTAGTAAAGGGTGTTGTGCACAACATTGGCACTGTTCGAACAGTGCAGTTGAAGACATAAGTTCATAGCTTGTAGAAAATAAACTAATGCTAAATCACAGTACAACTCAATTTTTATAGTTTCTAACACAAAATTCAACAAATCCTGACTTTCTAGTTACACAGAATGGGCATATGATTAGTGAGACTGAATATTTCAAATTTCTAGGTGTTCAGATAAATAGTAAACTGTTGTGGAAAGCCTATGTTCAGGACTTTGTTCAAAGATTTAATGCTGCCATTTTTACTACTATAACAGTATCTCAAGTAAGTGATAGTTCAGCATGAAAAGTAGTCTACTTTGCTTGTTTTCATTACCTTATGATGTATAAGAAGTTTCTTGAAAAATTAAGCTAATTCCTGTGACACATTGTTAACTGCATTTATATAAACTTACAGCTTGTCATCTTTTTGGCATTCATAAACATTTTATTTTTTCTATTATTACTTTCCTGTTGTAATTTCATGTACTGAAATGTTCCATGACCATGGAGATTTGCTCCTCAATTTGGTCATATGGAACTAGACACAAAATAAATAAATGCCTCATACAAGTGTGAGCAGCCTAGCAGCAAAATGCATCAAAGGCTAAAGACAGAGTTAAACTGCCCCCTCCGTCCTTCTGACAGTTTGATGAGAAGAAAACATGGCAAGGGTACATAACACAGCTGCATCAACACTTTGATGCTTACAAAAAAATTGGTGAATCACAAGTATTTTACTTTTTATGTGTAGGAGTACACACAAACCGGCTATTAGCGAAATTACTTCCCCTCAGTGAGCCTCAAACACAGCCCCAAGAGGTCATAATTGACAGATTAGATGAATTTTTTGAGAGTCAAATACATGTTGCTGTTGCATGGTATAAATTTTTTCATACGCAACACTGTAGTGATTAATTCTATAAAGAATGAATTGCGGAATTGCAGGGCATGACTTGAGACTGTAAATTCAATTGTGTCTGTGGCACAGCTCATAAGGTTGAAGTGCTTAGTGATGCTATTCAGAATCTATTAGCTCAGAGACTGAGGGCCTAAATTCTAAAGCATCGCAACCCTAGCTGCAGTGAAGTGCTTAAAGTTATAGATGCACATGAAGTTCAAGATTTAGCAAGCAAGATTTCTGTCTACCAGTTATCACTTCACTTGAGACAAACAACGTGCCCCAGCCACAGCCACGGCCCTAGCACTTGCAAATCAGCACTGTGTAAACAAGGTTAGGCACGCAACTACATACAACGTTTGCTGCACTGGCACAATGCTAATTCTACTGCTTCAGCTCCACACCAAGTGAAGTCGTGTGTAAAATGCTGTCACCCATAATCAGAAGAGTTGCTTCTTCAGACACGTTGAAAGCGATTTTTGTCACTGCACAGGACATTTCAAACAGGTCTTCCAGCAAAAGACTAGGAAGATGACCTCTGTTTCAAGCAGGAATAATGCAAAACAGCAACAGATGGAAATAAATGTCATTTCATATTCAGATTCTGTACTGCCTCCTGCTCAGACAAGTGAACCATACATTTCAAACAGGCTCTTCCAATCTCGAACTTCAGGAAAAAACTCTAGTGTGCATGCAGAAACAGGGAGCAGTTTTTCAAAACAAATAATGCACAACTCTATTCAGAGAACACACTTCAAACAGTGGATTGAACTGCAAATTTGTAGCTACCAAGTGCCTTTTCAACTAAATATCAGAGCTTCTGTCACATTGCTTAACCTAGATACATATGGAAAAAATTGGCCAACCACCTTTGCAAACATCAAGTCTGCACCTCATCGCCTCAAGCATTTCAATGCTTGGAAAGTGTCACTTAACTGCACAATACAAAAACATGATTAAAGGAGTATCTTTCACTACAGTCCGCTCACATATGAGCCCAGATATTTTCAGCTTGGATGAGTTTGATTCCTTTGAATTAGACATACAGGATAATGTGCATGCCATTGACACAAAAGTTTCCTACACCTAACAACTAACTCTGTGACAAGTAACAACATTTGTTCAAAGGTACTCTAGGATGTGCAAAAGATTTTCACACTCAACATTACTCTGAAAGCTAATGTGCATCCCAAATTTTGCTGCACATGCCCATTGTCACATGGATTATACGACGATGTCTCTACAGAAGTTCAGAGACTACAATTCATTGACATCTTAAAACCTATTTCAGCAAGTCAGTGGGCATCATCCTTAGTCGTCCTTCATAAACCAAATTGGAAGATTCATCTATGGCAGATTTCAAACGCAAGGTAAATTCACATACAGCCATTGATTCCTACCTGCTCACACATACTGAGGACATTTTTGATCATCTGGAGGGAGGACAGTTCTTCCCTCTAAAAGTGATCTTACAGATGCCGATCTTCAGTTACCTTACCGTTGGCTGACAAGACAAAGAAAATTTTTGTTGTGACTTCTCATGTCGGCTTTTTTGAATATCAATGCCTACCTTTCAGAAGCACTTCCGCACCTGCATTATTTCAAAACAATTTCCAACAAGTAACATTTAAAGTACCTGCTTGTTTTAATTATCTTGACAACGTAATTGTCTCCGGACAAACACCTGAACAGCACATTGAAAAATTTTGCTGTCTTTTTCAAGTTCTCACTGATGCAGGCCTCAAATATAATGGTGCAGAAATGTTCTTTTTTCGACACGACTAAATATTTATACATATCATCGACACCAATAACGCTCATCCTTTGACAAAACATTTGAAAGCAATTCAGAAATTGTCATCTTCTAAGAATTTACGTGAACCGCAAGCTGTTGTTGGAAAGTCAACTTATTACATAAAGTTCATTCCTAATGCAGCACAAATTGCCACACCTCTGAATTGCCTCAGACGTAAATATTTTCTGTTCCATTGGACAAAAGACTGCGACAAAGCTTTTCAAAGAGTGAAAACTGCATTGCTTTTTCACCTTCCCTTATGCACTATGATCTGTTCAAATCACTTGCACTTGCTACAGATGCCTTGTCTCATGGCATCAGGGTGCTTTTATCACATAAAACTGATGACACACAATGCCCCATCACATTTGCTTCCACAACTTTGAACAGTGCTCGAGAAGGTAGCCCTGGCTATGGTATATGGTATCACAAAATTTCGAAATTACCTGTATGGCAGAAAATTTTTCCTGGTCATGTACAATAAGCCACTGTTTGTACTGTTTCATCTGTAGAAGTAAGTCCCCAACTGCACTGCGCAAATGCTCCAACTCTGGTTGCTATTATCGTCAAATTACCAGTATTAAATTCTGTATCGCTTGAAGGCACAACATGCCAATGTCGATACATTGTTTCATTAACATGTTGGCACAGATGCAGCATTTGATGCATTGGAAGTTTCTTGTTTACATATTGAGTCTTCTGATTTGCAAGCACTGGATTCTTTTCCTATTGATTCACAGAGGATCCCACAAGTCACAGAGCATGACCAATCACTAAGATTGCTAAAAAGTTACATTCGCAAAGGTTGGCCGTCCTCTTGGAAACATATTCCTGATTCCTTAGTGCAAAGATATTTCGTGCAAGGCAATAGTTTATCACTTCTGAATGATGTGATTCTGCTTCACAGACCCTACAAACAGACAAGAGTGCTTATCCCCGCCTCATTGCAACAGCAAGTAATAATTCTTCCGCATAAAAATAATTGGGGAACAGTTCACACTAAGCAGTTGGCATGTAACATTGTATGTGGCTTGGTTTAGATGTGTGGATAATGTGTGGATGATCAGTCTGCTCCACATCAAAAATTTTTCACCTGGCCACATTCTGATACTCCATGGCAACACCTCCATATAGACTTTGCTGGCACCTTTTGCCAAATGTGTTGGTTGATTATCACTGTTGCCTACAGCAAATACCCTTTCTTATTCCCACGCCGCCAGCACTATCGAGGTGTTCGCTTCTGCATGTTCTCTCGAAGGCTTGACACAAACAATTGTTTCTGACAATGATACCAGTCTCGTCACAGTCTAATGGTGAGGAGAGGCGTGGAGGGGGAGGGATAGTAGGGTAAGGATGGCAGGCAGTGAAGTACCCTCCATCTAGGAGGGCAGCACTTGACTGCACGCCACCCCTACCCTACTATCCCTCCCCCTCCCCACCCCAGCCTCCTCCTTACCCCCACCCAGTCACCACTTCCATCATCATGCATTGGTGCTGTTGCTTGCAGTGTGGCTTCAGTTGCCTGAGACTGCAGTGTGTATGTGTGTGTGTGTGTGTGTGTGTGTGTGTGTGAGAGAGAGACAGAGAGAGAGAGAGAGAGAGAGAGAGAGAGAGAGAGATCTATTTTTGACGACGGCTGTATTGGCCGAGAGCTTTATTTGTGACAGTCTTTTTGTTGTGCCTATTTGAGACTCCACATCTGCGCTATATGGTGAGTGGCAACTTTCCATCTCACAATATTGTGAGTGATTTATGTTGGAGCTAAGTGAATACGAATGTGTGTAACTTGTTGGTGTTCCTGTGAGGGGTGCTTCTGTAACAAAGATAGCCTAAGTGTTTGGTGTTTCAAGAGACACCTTATCAAAGATTTATACTGCATATGGGGAAAGCAGAAAAAGATCACCCGCTTAGTCACAACACAGATGGAAATGGATGTCGAGTGATCGTGACAGGCGGTTATTGAAGAGGATGTTGACACAAAGTAAGAGGACAGCAGCAGCAGCAAAAGTCACAGCAGAACTGAATGTTGCACTCGTGAATCCTGTCAGAACCAAAGCACCCTTCAGGGAGTCCATAAGTTGCGAATTGCAGGATGAGCTGGAATTCCAAAACCATACATCAGTGATGCAAATGCTTGTAACATGAAAACGAGATGCCGAAGCCATAAAACCTGGACCATGGAGCCTGCAAGAAAGTCATTTGGTCAGAAAAGTCTTAATTCACAATATTTTCCAAGTACTGGCCAAGTTTATGACTGGCATACACTGTCGCAGGCCTGTGATGCAGAATGCTTGCTGCCAAGAGTGAAACATGACAGGGGCAGTCTTATCGTGGTATTCCAGGAGCCCCATGGTTATTCTGCAAGGCTGTACTACTGCCAAGGATTATGTGACGAATTTAGCTTATCAGGTGTATCCCACAGTACAATAATTGTTCCCCACTGTCGATGTTGTGTTCTACAATGACAGTGCTCCTGTTTATGAAGCTTGCATCATCTAGTACTGGTTTAATGGGCAAAAGGATGAATTGTGGCATCTCCCCTGGCCACCACAGTTACCAGATCTCAGTATTAATGAGCCTTTGTGGTCTACTTTGGAGAGAAGGGTGCACAATTGTTATCCACCTCCGTCATCGTTACCTGAACTTGCCACTATTTTGCAAGAATAATGGTATAAGATTTCCTGTAAAATGATTCAAGATGTGTATTTATCCATTCTGGGATGACTGGCAGCTGTTTTGAATGCCAACAGTTTTTCTGCGCTGTATTAGGCATGTTAATGTGTTGTGTCTTTGGTGTTTCCATACTTCTGTTCAACTCCTGCATGTCAATTCAGAGTGTGCTATATATTAAGTGCTACTTATTGTTACCTTCATACTACGAAATATAACTAAATGACAAAATCATCAACTGTCTAATGAAATTATAGAATAATTTTTAATCGCCTTCTAACTCTCAGAAACATTTAATGGTACATATGTGCATGTCATCATAGAGTAAAAGTTTAAAACTGTTCCGACAAAATATAAACAAAAAAAAAAAAAAAAAAAAAAAAAAAAAAGAGTAAAGGAGACCACTAACTGAACACCAGAAATGTTGAGTCATCGACAGGCACTCACAAAAGAGAGTAAAAATCTTGTCAGCTTTCAGAACAAATCCTTTGATGAGCTAGAGCATGCATGTACCATCTGGACCCTTTCCTCCAGCACCAGCTTTTCTTAACTACACAGATGGGAGTTATTCTTACAACAAAACTTTTGCTCCTGCTTGCTCCAATCTCTACTAACCCACTGTCCCCACACATTCTACCCAAAAGTCTCCCCTTCCCATGTCCTGTTAAGCCCTCCCACCCCCATGTCATTCACATCAAGCATCATACCTCACTAGCTCTGGTACCTGTGTCTCGCATGCCCAGCACGTACACCTGCCACTCCTCCCTCCCACATTTCTAGTCTGCGTACCTGCTTTATCCCTCTGAGCCACTACATATCTGCCCCCAAACACCCCCGTTCCTGCCTCATTCTATCTACCCATACCACCTGAGACCCTCACTTGAAGTCCACCTGCCAAACTGCAGTCCCCCCCCCCCCCCTCTCTCTCTCTCTCTCTCTCTCTCTGTCTGTCTGTGTGTGTGTGTGTGTGTGTGTGTGTGTGTGTGTGTGTGTGTGTGTCCTCTAGCTCGTCAAAGGTTTTCTTCCAAAAGCTAGAAAAGTTTTCATTCTCTTTGGTGTGTGCCTGTCAGCGACTCAGTGCTTCTGGTATTTGGTGATTAGTCTCCTTTACTCCTTTATTATTTAGGATAAAAGTTTGTGTGATGTACCGTCCTATAAGATGTTTCCAGTGAAACTTCCTGGCAGATTAAAACTCTGTGCCGGACCAAGGCGCACTATTCTCACAGCCTTAATTCTGCCAGTACCTCGTCTCCTAACTTCCAAACTTTACAGAAGCTCTCCTGCGAACCTTGCAGAACTAGCACTCCTGAAAGAAAGGATACTGCAGAGGCATGGCTTAGGCTGTGGGGATGTTTCCAGAATGAGATTTTCAGGCTGCAGCGGAGTGTGCGCTGATATGAAACTTCCTGGCAAATTAAAACTGTGTGGGGGATCGAGACTTGAACTCGGGACCTTTGCCAGTATCTGTAATATGTGACAGATTATCTTTGACCAGCTTTATCATGCAGGTCAAATATATTGTTTCTTTCATGGCTACATGAAAAATAATAAAGACTTTATCAGTTGTTTTCAGATGTGTAAGTTATATGGCATACATGGTAGGTTGGTCAATGTAGCAGTCAGAAAATTACTTTAATTGAAAGTATAATAATTGTATTCACATGTGTAATTTTTTGCAGGTTTTAATGCTTGTGAAAGAAAGAAGTGTTTACAGTCTGTAAAAGAAGTTTTATATATCTGATGCTCGGCCAGTTACATCATGTGTACAAGGTTGTGCAGCCACAACTCTGTTTTAATATAGTATTGTGTAGTACTACATATGTATGCCCTTTATTGTAAATACATTTTATTTTGGTACAGTGGAGTAGTAAGATCCTGGACTTGCAATCAGGAAGATGGTGATATAAATCGCCATCAAGCTATCCACCAGATTTAGATTTTCTGTGGTTCTCCAAACTGCTTAAGGCAAATGCTAGGATCATTCCTTTGAAACAGCCATGGCCAGTTTCCTTCCCTATCCTCCTCCAGTCTGAGGATCTGCTATGTCTCTGATATATTCAGCCATATATAATAATGTTTGTGCGTGAAAAACTGCCTGTATTTGCAGTCCAGAACTGAGGATCACATCTGTTCAATATGAATAGTGGGATAAAACAAGGAAGTTCTGTGTGACTACTGCTACTCATCATCATAATAGATGACGCTCCCACAACAATGTAAAGAAAGGATTCAAAACCTGATGCCTTAATCTTTGTCAATGAGGTGATGGTAAAGGGAGAGAAACAATTAAGTACAAGTTAACCAAGATCTCTGTCATGACAAATTTTATGAAATTTATTTGCAATTACAGATTTGTTCTAAGAAGAATGGCTTTAGGTATGAAGATGTTACCTACTGGTGACACACAAATTTGTGCCAGACCAGAAACCTGGATATCTTGCTTGTCACGAGCAGCAATCTTAACTATTTCGGCTATCCGAGCAAGATTCCAGGACTGACCTAAACTTCCATATGCCATACTGTTTACCTCACTGCTCACAGCTTTACTTGGATTCCTGCTCCTAGTGACAAGGAGACAAACATATTCAATGTTAGTGTTACAACAGTTATTTTGTATGTCGACCACAGCATTATTATACGTGTCAATCGAACCACTGGGCAGGTTTGAACTGGTGGCCGTAACCCGATGACTACAATGCTGTCGGACCCCCAGTACCCACTGGATAGATTTCATAATAATCAGACCACAACTTGTATGCCGAGGTTCAGGGCTCAGTGCCCAATAGCACCCTCCTTCCACACTGCTGCCCAGCTATGTGGACTGTGCCGGCCATCACCAGCCAAACCACAGGGACTTCAATCAGTAACTGCCATCTCAGCTCCTGGTGTCAGTGTCGCCAAGGAACTGTGCTGCCTCCAAGCACATCTGCCACCTCTACACAGATATGAGGACACTGTGGGTCAACACCAGGCTGTGCTCAACAGACAATTGCATGCACTTGTATCTGATATAGCTTGATGAATAATAAAGTGTTTTCCTGCACTCTGTCTGTCTTGCTGCACATTCACCTCCGACAGACTCCTCTGGACCCCGGCATGCCATCCAACCCACAATGCCCAGGTTGAAAAGCAGACTGCCATCCTGACAAGTGGGAGAATTGCTCCCCATTTCATTATAGCTGTTACAGAACAAAGGGACCACTTCAGTGGTGTCCGAAGCGGATGGTGCAGGGGAAGCTGGAAGCAGAACCCCAGCAGCACCATAATGAATAAGTAGCAGCACATGTGTGATATAATCACTTGTGGACTCCTGGCTGTGTGTCCACCTCTATACTCTTTGCTACTAGCATATCATACGATGTGGTTCTGGTACCAGGAAAGGGTCCAATGTATGAACCTACAAGACCAGCTATATGCTCTCAGTGTAACATGTGGGTCTACAAATCAAGTCACATGATGTAGTATGGTGGGCATGCTGATAAGGAGGGTATTATGCCAGGCAATGTAGGTAAAGTACTTGGCTAAGATGTGACAAACCTTGGTTCCTGATAAATTTAGATAAATGTAAACAGCACACATGTAAGTTATGAAGCTAATGGATATGTGGAATGGTGTCCATAGTGTGCCCAAGTCACATTCAGAACTACTTCTCTTCCTTTCTATTTTGCTTATATCTGTAATTCTTTTCTCTAGTTTGATAAGTGAAAGCTGTGATACAGCATAGACCAGTGGTGCAACAGATAATTCACAGTTGCAACAATGTCTTATAGTAAGATTATTTGTGTTTTCGTCACACAACGTCTACCCAAAACAATACAACGTGGTGCAGGGATATTGCACGGATGTGAGATGGGTCAATGGCCATGACGTCATTGCTATATTGCTCCTGGTCCCTTGAAGTACAGCCAGCACCTACCAGAGATGATGGTCGGGACCAAAGTAGGGGATTACAAGCAAGAGATCAGAGAGTGTTATTGTGAGGAAACTTGGCAAGTGTCCACGGAAAAATGAGATGGGGAGAAAATGTTAGTTGATTCATAAGAGTTGAGATAAGGTAGCAAAGGTTGGAGCTGAAAGAGTCCCTGTAGCTAGTCGTGACACAGGAATTGAGATAAGGTACCACAGGTCAAAGCTGGTATAGTACCAGTGGTTAATCAAGTATCCTGTGGTTAATCAAATATGTCACTGATATCGCAAAGTTTATGGAGCAAGAAACACCAAACAATTCCAGATGTGGCACGATATGTCTGTCCAGTGTGCATACTCATCATATTCCTCATCAATAATGAAAGAAATAGCTAAGCAAACATACGCATATAGAGAATTTTGCTAGAATAATTGTGTTACAAACAGCGTTGTGATACGAATCACGAGATATTAAGTTTAAACTCAGATGACTGATCTGGATTCATGAGAGCCAGAAGCAAATGGGGTCCACCATTGTCACATAGTAAGGTTGTGGCCACAAAAACGCAAGTCAGTGTGACGGGAAAGTTATGAATGCTAACCCTACGGATACAAACCTTTTTAAAAAGTACTTGTTAAACAATACATTCTAGATAGTGAAGGTGTCCTTAGATAATGTGATGAGGGGTTTGGTACAAAAATATAACATGACTTCATGATAATAAAAAGCATTTATCATTCTATAAATATTTCTGTATTCTGAGTTTTCCCCATCCCCAAGAACATCCAACATTCTCAAAGGATAATACTAACATCTCACTCTCTTTGTGAGCCCAAGATTTTGCTTGTTACAAAGAGATGATGACACAGTTTTTTAGCCAAACAAATGGAAAGATGCAGCACATATAATTAATAATAAAACCATTGTTATGTTTCTAATGTCATCTAAAAGTGTGACTGATGGACAAACAGTGTGGTATTAGCTTTTAATTTATGAAATAATTTCTCTACAGGAATGTATAAACAAAACAGTATTGCACGCAGGATCAACCAAACGAGGGAGCAGCAATGTTTTCAATAGACTGGTCTGGTATTTGGGGGGAAGGAAGCTCTGATCATTACTCGGCTATCCTGATTTAGACATTCCTTGTTTCCCTAAATTACTTCACATAAATGCTGAAGCAGATCCCAATACTAGGCCACGGCCGACTAATTGTACTATTCTTGTCAAACTAGACCTGTTAATATGTAGATGGCAGCACATATTAACTGTGTGTTCTTAACCTATAATACTATGGCACGAAACTTCCTGGCAGATTAAAACTGTGTGCCCGACCGAGACTCGAACTCGGGGCCTTTGCCTTTCGCAGGCAAGTGCTCTACCAGCTGAGCTACCAAAGCACGACTCATGCCCAGTACTCACAGCTTTACTTCTGCCAGTACCTCGTCTCCTACCTTCCAAACTTTACAGAAGCGCTCCTGCGAACCTGCAGAACTAGCACTCCTGAAAGAAAGGATATTGCGAAAACATGGCTTAGCCACAGCCTGGGGGATGTTTCCAGAATGAGATTTTCACTCTGCAGCAGAGTGTGTGCTGATATGAAACTTCCTGGCAGATTAAAACTGTGTGCCCGACCGAGACTCGAACTCGGGACCTTTGCCTTTCGCGGGCAAGTGCTCTACCAACTGAGCTACCGAAGCACGACTCACGCCCGGTACTCACAGCTTTACTTCTGCCAGTACCTCGTCTCCTACCTTCCAAACTTTACAGAAGCTGTGAGTACCGGGCGTGAGTCCTGCTTCGGTAGCTCAGCTGGTAGAGCACTTGCCCGCGAAAGGCAAAGGTCCCGAGTTCGAGTCTCGGTCGGGCACACAGTTTTAATCTGCCAGGAAGTTTCATATCAGTGCACACTCCGCTGCAGAGTGAAAATCTCATTCTGGAATACTATGGCACGTTCATTATCCCCATATCAGTGATCCACAGATGAATAATTGTACTGCTGCCGTTACTACTACTCCATTAGTGTGTCTAAAAATGGGAGATGTAGGTAGAGAGATTGTTGACAACTTCTAGTACTTGGGTACTGTTGTCCCTTCAAAGAACACTGTGCATTAAATGATAAACATCACTAATCAAAAAACTTCCAAATTCTATTCTTCAATATGTGAGGTACTTCAGAATGAAATATTTCCACAAGCTTGTATATGACACGGGTATTTATACTAATTTATGGATCGCTGGAGTTGGCGGTTGTGCGTGCTTGAGGTGTGCTTGCCTGTGTGTATGAACGGTGTGTGTCTCTCTATTACTGATGAAGGCTGTGGCTGATAGCTTTATGTAATTGTCTTTTAATTGTGCCTATCAGCAACTTAGCGTGTCTTCTTTATGGTAAGTAGCAATCTGTCTTTTCCTACATTGTTAGCAACTGGTAGGACTGGACATCATTATGGTGAAGTGGGCATATAAAGAGATTAGCTATGTTCAAGATTCTTGAAGTATACTTTCATCAAAATATTCCTCATAATACACAAAGAGAAAGTTCATATGATGTCTGAGACAAGCTAATTTTCAAGGACCTTAAAACACATTAATAGCTTTGTAGGAGATACACACAGATTCATCCTCGGCTTGCTGAAGTGCATAAATTATGACTGTGATGAGAAATAAAAGCACATTGGCACACCTGAAAGAGGAACTCTTTTTATATATATACACTCCTGGAAATTGAAATAAGAACACCGTGAATTCATTGTCCCAGGAAGGGGAAACTTTATTGACACATTCCTGGGGTCAGATACATCACATGATCACACTGACAGAACCACAGGCACATAGACACAGGCAACAGAACATGCACAATGTCGGCACTAGTACAGTGTATATCCACCTTTCGCAGCAATGCAGGCTGCTATTCTCCCATGGAGACGATCGTAGAGATGCTGGATGTAGTCCTGTGGAACGTCTTGCCATGCCATTTCCACCTGGCGCCTCAGTTGGATCAGCGTTCGTGCTGGACGTGCAGACCGCGTGAGACGACGCATCATCCAGTCCCAAACATGCTCAATGGGGGACAGATCCGGAGATCTTGCTGGCCAGGGTAGTTGACTTACACCTTCTAGAGCACGTTGGGTGGCACGGGATACATACGGACGTGCATTGTCCTGCTGGAACAGCAAGTTCCCTTGCCGGTCTAGGAATGGTAGAACGATGGGTTCGATGACGGTTTGGATGTACCGTGCACTATTCAGTGTCCCCTCGACGATCACCAGTGGTGTACGGCCAGTGTAGGAGATCGCTCCCCACACCATGATGCCGGGTGTTGGCCCTGTGTGCCTCGGTCGTATGCAGTCCTGATTGTGGCGCTCACCTGCACGGCGCCAAACACGCATACGACCATCATTGGCACCAAGGCAGAAGCGACTCTCATCGCTGAAGACGACACGTCTCCATTCATCCCTCCATTCACGCCTGTCGCGACACCACTGGAGGCGGGCTGCACGATGTTGGGGCGTGAGCGGAAGACGGCCTAACGGTGTGCGGGACCGTAGCCCAGCTTCATGGAGACGGTTGCGAATGGTCCTCGCCGATACCCCAGGAGCAACAGTGCCCCTAATTTGCTGGGAAGTGGCGATGCGGTCCCCTACGGCACTGCGTAGAATCCTACGGTCTTGGCGTGCATCCGTGCGTCGCTGCGGTCCGATCCCAGGTCGACGGGCACGTGCACCTTCCGCCGATCACTGGCGACAACATCGATGTACTGTGGAGACCTCACACCCCACGTGTTGAGCAATTCGCCAGTACGTCCACCCGGCCTCCCGCATGCCCACTATACGCCCTCGCTCAAAGTCCGTCAACTGAACATACGGTTCACGTCCACGCTGTCGCGGCATGCTACCAGTGTTAAAGACTGCGATGGAGATCCGTATGCCATGGCAGACTGGCTGACACTGACGGCGGCGGTGCACAAATGCTGCGCAGCTAGCGCCATTCGAGGGCCAACACCGCGGTTCCTGGTGTGTCCGCTGTGCCGTGCGTGTGATCATTGCTTGTACAGCCCTCTCGCAGTGTCCGGAGCAAGTATGGTGGGTCTGACACACCGGTGTCAATGTGTTCTTTTTTCCATTTCCAGGAGTGTATTTTGTAAAATATCTTGCGAGTTACATTATCATTTGTTTTCAGAAATCTCTAAAAGAAGAGGGAGGTAAAATGTATTGAAAACTAGATACGATAAAGTTTCAGAAACAAGATACTGTTATTAGGATTTAAATTGTGTCTAATATTACTTAGAGTCAATTTGAATTAACATTAAGCAATAGAATGCTTTATTCTAAATTGTAATAAACTTTTTCAATAGATAATTTAAAAAATATGTTTGCAGAATGGTTACTGTGTTTTATTACAGCAGTATATAGTCCGTGTATTTTCAATACTTCTGCACCATTTCAGTGCAGTAATGTGTTCATTGTAAATAAGTATTACAGTAGTTGTATTACATGTTTCTTACCTTATAAATAAATATAAAACTTTTTTATTTTAAATTCAGTGCAATAGTATTTGTAAAATGACTCTTAGTGTTCATTAAAAAATGACGATCATTCCACTTGGGACCTGTGGAATGGTACATTAGCTTATTTGTTTTAGTTTAAATATTTGTCATGTATTGTTGTTTTTCTGACATTTTCCACATCCTGGAGGACCTCCTCACTACGGATCAATTGGAATGAAAGTAAATCTAATCTAATCTAATCTAATATTACTGCAAACATTGTATACTAAAGGTGCCCTGTTATTTTCTTACACACACACACACACACACACACACACACACACACACACAGAGAGAGAGAGAGAGAGAGAGAGAGAGAGAGAGAGAGAGACAGACACACACACAAACATTTTTTTATGGTGGCACAATATACTGATAGTACACTTTTTAAAGCTTATTTTTATTAAAGTTATTCTTTTTGCACTCATTATACTTACCTGGAATGCTAGGTAAGTTATTTGATGTTTCCGTCTCTGCTGTGTTGTTGGACCATCATTTCTCCGATGACTATGACCATGAACCTTTGTTTGTTGCTCTTGTGTTAGCTGTTTTGTTAGCCACTCTTTTGGATCTGGCATGATAGCATCTCCACTCACATCAATCAGCTCCATTGCCTGCCCTTGTCTCTTGGCTCGACGACCGCAGAGCCTCTGAAGCTGTGAATATATTTAATAGAAATTAATTTAGTTACATTTTGGTGTAACTGAAATTAAGCCATTAAAAGTAACAACAATTTTATAACTGATGCATCACTAAAGAGATAGAGAGAGAATACTATGTGTATGGAAACAGATTAAAGGACTGCATGATGAACTACTTGCTTCGGGCAGTGCCTATCAGAGTTGCAACGATTTCACTATATTTTTGCATTAATTGGTGAAACTAATGGAAATAATAATAAAAAATAAAACTTCAAATGAACCCCAAGTAGGTGCCAACATCAGAACATACTAATAGTTACAGAAACTCAATATGTAATTTCAAGAACAATGCTATTGCTTCAAATAAAAAACAATGGACAACTGACACATACACTTATTGAATTCTATGTGACCAACTGCCACACTGGTACTGTTATCACAAAGTGTTCAATGCCTATCATAGATATTTTGCTTGGAAACTGACATTACAACAATAAATGATTTGCTTCCTACATTATCAGGTGTACCGCCTGATGCAATCGTCGAAGGTCCACGATATTTTGACGAGCAACAACCATTCTGCCATCATCAGGTGGTACTAATGGAATGAGAAGTCTGCAGTGTGCTTCCAGTATACATACCTGTGCAGAGTTCTGGCCTTATGTCGTAAAGTGTACATGCCATATACGGGAGACTTCATCAGTCAGCTGAAGGACCTGAGGCTGCAGAAGTCTGACATCATGGTGTACTTTGATGTCCTCTCACTTTTCACCCGGGTTCCTTTAGAAGACTCCATAAAATTAATCAGCGAGATGTTCAGCCCAAAGCTGACCCAGCTTTTCACACATGTCCTAACACGCTGATGGCGTAGCAATGGACAGCCCTATCTTGCCGGTTGTAGCAAATATGTTTATGGAGCATTTCGAAGGGAGAGCACTGGAAACTGCAGGAAAAGAAACCATCTATTTCTTCCGTTACATCAACAATATGTTTGTCACTTGGCCACATGGACGCAAAAAATTACAGGAGTTCTTAGAACATCTGAAATTAAGCCGAAAAGAGAAAAAGAGGGGAAAGTTCCATTCCTCGATGTTCTAGGTCATTGTAGACCTGACGGCTCGCTTACCCACAGTGTTTACTGCAAGCCAACTCACACAGATTTATATCTACATGCCTACCGCTGCCACCATCCCTTGCAAAAGAATAATGTGCTGAACACCCTCGTACACAGGGCATACACCATTTCAGATGAACAAAGTCTGAAGGCAGAGCTACAACATCTAGAGTCTGTCTTCTGCAAAAATGGATACACCAGTCGACAGATTTGGAAGGTCCTAAATGCAAGAACCCCAAGAATCCAAAGAGAGATGAAAACTCAGAATAAGAAGAAAAGAAGAAGACCCTTTCATACTGCTTGCTGTCAATGTATCATCAACACCAGTGTTCCACCCTCCAGCCAATATACGAGTCCTATTACGGGAGATCAAAAATGACCTGCATCTAAAAAAATCCGGAGTCAACCAAGCCCTTTGCAAATGCAGGAAAACCTATGTTGGTCAAAAAATCGGCACCACTGGAGATCGCTGCAAACAATGAGAGTGCCTAGCAAGTCGGCAATAACAGACACTGCATCATTGAGAATGGATATTCAATGAATTATAAGTAGATGAAAGACTTGGCCAACATGAACAAATTTTGGGACTCCATTTTTAAAGAAGCTATTGAAATTCTCGTGACAGATAATTTAATAAACAGGGACTTGGGTTTCCAAATAAATAAGGTATGGGAGCCAGTACTCAGCTCAATCAAAGAAAATCATAACATTCAGATGCAAGACACGGGCACCCACCACCACCACCACCACCACCACCACCACCGCACGTCCCCACCACCACCAAGCATGATGTGGAGCCTATGAGGCCAGAGCTCTGAACCCACAGGAAAATATACCAGGAGCACACCGTACACCCCTCATCCCATCAGTACCACCTGATGATGGCGGAACTATTATTCACCGAAATATTGTGTATCTTCAATGACTGCCTCTGGCAGGACACCCAAAAACCTTTGAAGCATCAAACACTCTGGGAAAGCCTCAGATCGCATAATAAATATGTGGCATTGACAAGCACAAACGACATATCTCCACCAACGCAAGTTCTTCGACTCTGTTAACCTAATGGCCCACGCCATCTTGCTTGCTGGGTTGGCTGTAGGACTTTCCCATGTGTGTGTTTCCTTGGGCTACAACCCACTCAAAATCCCACAGTGGTCATCCCGAGCAAGAATTCGCATGCCATTTCCTGGTAGTGCAAGTATTTTCTCCGTCTGCTGTGCAGCAGGTGGATATCGAAGCTCCTGCACCTACAACAGGACATTTCGCTGCTTCACCACCACCTGGATTCTACAACACATTTCCTGCAGTTTCGTCACTCAACACTTTCGCCACTTGACAGTGCATGTCACTGCACTCTCAGGCTTTGCCTCTCCAGTGAGTGTGCATCGACATGTGCATTTCAAAAATGATGATGAGGAGAGAAAATTTCCTACATTTCATCATGCTGATGTGGATTCTGCATTTCGTGCACAAACTATGTATCAGGCAACCATTACAACAGTGCCGGGCGCAACCTCGCCTTTGTTAGTACAGACCACGAGAACCTGATGATGATGATGACGATGATGTTTGGTTTGTGGGGCGCTCAACTGCACGGTCATCAGTGCCTGCACAAAGTCCCAATTTTTTCACAGTCCAATTTTTTTCACACTCCAATGTCACAAATGATGATGATGACGAGATGGTGAGGACAACACAAACACCCCGTACCCAGGCAAAGAAAATCCTGGGACCCTGTGATCCAGAGGTAGCAACGCTAGCGACTAGCACATGTACAGATCATGCCTGAATGGTTCACCACTTCATTGGTTTACAACATGGACAACGCACAGTGTATATCACAAACATTTCCAGGCAAGTTTACCCCCTCCCCCCCTTTCCCGTGACCGTTCGGCCACTCAGTGCACTTTATGGGCCCCCACCTGATGTGAATAACGTGCCGCTTAGTGATACTAACTGTGTCCCCCCCCCCTGAACATGCCCCTGCTCGTTGTCATCTCAACAGCCCTGTGGCAACATTACACTGTACTGCTCCACGTACACCTGCTCTTTCACCTACCCTCACCACATCAAGTAAACTTGCAGGAGGTTTCGGCTGCAGCCGTTCACTCACTTGCTTTTCACATGGCGCCAACCAGGCCTTCCGCATAAGACTTTCATGCCACGAATGTTGCATTGGAGTTTTACAGCAGCATCATTTCCTATTGCTTTGGTGCCATTCTCATCTGCTACGACAGATTGCTCGATCGCACCCTACACAGTGCCGTCTGCATCGACCACGCTGGCCCAGCATCCACGTCATACGAGTGATACGAGGGACTCAGATAGCTGGGCCTTCGTCGCCACCACCAGGCCGCTTTCCGACCCTGCCACTGCTATCCGAGGACAACCCAGCAACGTGGTTTGTACTGGTAGAGAACTTGTTCGAACCATACCGCGTCACTGACGACAATTGAAAATTCCTGTGCCTCATGACTCAACTGCACGGGCACCCAAACCTGATCTGCGACCTACTTCTGATGCCACCGCTAACTTTGAAGTACGATTTCGCAAAACAGACTATCATCGAGCGCCTCTCACACTCCCCACAAGAGGTTATTCTGTGAATGCTGTACGAGGAACATCTCATCTCAGCTTTGGTGCCGGCTATGCCTACTGGTCAGTGAGCAGCAGATGCCAGACGAAACCCTATGGTCGGTGTTATTAGCTAAACTGCCTACAGATCTCCAAGTTCATCTCCCCCCTCACGCCTTGGAAACCATCAATTTGCATCTGCAGATGGCTGACCAGGTCTATTCGCTCACACACACCAGTGCCACCAGCAGGAGCTCACGCAACAGGTTGGCACTCCTGAAACGGAAGCTCACCCAGCCGCAGGCAGGGGCAGGATGCGCTCCATTCACCCCCCCTCCCCCTCCCCGACTGCTTTGCCACCTGGTACCCATGGCACCCAGCACACACACTCTCTGCCCCCCCCCCCCCCCCCCCCCAAGCCACTGCATATCGCACCTGCACCAAACACTCCAGTGTACAAACCCGAACACATAGAGGATAATCGGCTGCCTCCTCTCCCAATGTACCCTTACTGCTGTTACCACACTGTATTCAGCGACGATGCAAAAAAGGGCCGCCCCTGTGCAAGCATCCGAAAAGCCAATCGAACAATAAGTGCCAACCCATGTTACATTCCATCCGCACCTCCATCCCGTCAAACGGCCGCCTTTACGTCAAAGGCTATTCTTCGAGTCGCTACTTCCTCGTGGACACTGGCGCAGACGTCTCAGACATACCTAAATCAATGGTCACACGCCCCCTCACATGCACAAGCTCTCTCCTGAGAGCTGTGAACTCATCTACACTCCAGACCTGTGGCTCCGTTGAGCTTCAAATCCACCTCTCTAATCGCCTCTCCCTCACCTGGATCTTCCACGTGGCGGACATCATTATTCGAGGTTCTCTGTTTCTTCACACATCTAACTCTCACATACCATGTGACCATGCTCTGCCACCTGCTCTGCCTGTATATGCCATTAACTGTTCAGCGCAACAGTGCTCAGCTCTTGTGAGCAGGACTTGTGCAACCGTGAACTGTGTCCTGGCGGGAAGTGCCAAGAAATGTGCCCTACGCTGTGAGAACGCTGTTTTGAAATATCGCATTCCACGTGCCAAGGACAAGCTTGCCGCAATCTCTGCCAACATCAATTTACACCTCTCGGCATCGCCGACATTTGAGCCTTCATCCGCCGCACCCGACAGCTACGCCGACAACAGCACACAGGTTAGTAACACCACACCTATCTCATATGACTCCAGTCTCAACCACACAGTGTTACCCCCACCTCCCCCGCCCCCATCAAGTGTGTTCATCTCAATGTGTCTCTCACCTGTTTCGCAACCTGACACTCGTGTGTCTCATGACAATCCTGCCACCCATGCTCCGACCAGACCCCTCCACCACCACGCACGCGCCCACCCAGTGTGTTGATAAACATTCCCCTTCTCACGCCTCCTTGCACGGCTCACTCCATCGCTCCAGGCGCACCAGCAGTGCTGCCACCACCGAGCGCACCTCTCTCGCACACTGTGGACAATAGACAGCCCTATGCATACTGCTCATGCGTGCCTCACGCTTGGCTTCCAAGCCACACACCCCTAATAAATCGGCACCACACCCCGCCCATGCACAGTCATTGCAACATCACGTCCAAGGGCCCACCCATTCGTCACAAGGCTCACTGCCTTAAGTTACACTCGGGTCACCAGCAAATACAGGAACTTCTCTAGGTGGGAATTTTACAACCCTCCGATAGTAACTGGTCATCACCCGTACACCTCAGCCCCAAACAGGATGGCTCCTTTCATATGTGTGATGATTACAGATGCCTACATGCTACATTACTGGCCATTAAAATTGCTACACCATGAAGATGACGTGCTACAGACGTGAAATTTAACCGACAGGAAAGAAAATGCTGTGATATGCAAATGATTAGCTTTTCACAGCATTCACACAAAGTTGGTACCGGTGGCGACACCTACAACGTGCTGACATGAGGAATGTTTTCAACTGATTTCTCATACACAAACAGCTGTTGACCAGCGTTGCCTGGTAAAACGTTGTTGTGATGCCTCGTGTAAGGAGGAGAAATGTGTACCATCATGTTTCCGACTTTGATAAAGGTCAGACTGTAGGCTATCTCGATTGCTGTTTATCATATCACGACATAGCTGCTCACATTGGTCGAGATCCTATGACTGTTAGCAGAATATGGAATCAGTGGGTAATACGGAATGCTGTGTGGATCCCAACGGCCTCGTATCACTAGCAGTCGAGATGACAGGCATCTTATCTGCATGGCTGTAACGGATGGTGTAGCTGCGTCTCGATCCCTGAGTCAACAGATGTGGACGTTTGCAAGACAACAACCATCTGCACGAACAGTTCGATGACGTTTGCAGCAGCATGGACTATCAGCTCGGAGACCATGGCTGCGGTTATCCTTGACGCTGCATCACAGACAGGAGCGCCTGCGATGGTGTACTCAACGACAAACCTGGGTGCACGAATCGCAAAACGTCATTTTTTCAGATGAATACAGGTTCTATTTACAGCATCATGATGGTCGCATTCATGTTTGGCGACATCGTGGTGAGTGCACATTGGAAGCGTGTATTCGTCACCGCCACACTGGCGTATCACCCGGCGTAATGGTATGGGGTGCCATTGATTACACATCTCGGTCATCTCTTGTTCGCATTGATGGCACTTTGAACAGTGGAAATTACATTTCAGATGTGTTACGACCTGTGGCTCTACCCTGCGAAACCCTACATTTCAGCAGGATAATGCATGACCTCATGTTGCAGGTCCTGTACGGGCCTTTCTGGATACAGAAAATGTTCGACTGCTGCCCTGGCCAGCACATTCTCCAGATCTTTCACCAACTGGAAACTTCCGGTCAATGGTGGCCGAGCAACTGGCTCGTCACAATACGCCAGCCACTACTCTTGATGAACTGTGGTATCGTGTTGAAGCTGCATGGGCAGCAGTACCTGTACACGCCATCCAAGCTCTGTTTGACTCAATGCCTAGGCGTATCAAAGCCATTATTATGGCCAGAGGTGGTTGTTCTGGGTACTGATTTCTCAGGATCTATGCACTCACATTGTGTGAAAATGTAATCACATGTCAGTTCTAGTATAATATATTTATCCAATGAATACCCGTTTATCATCTGCATTTCTTCTTGGTTTAGCAATTTTAATGGCCAGTAGTGTAGAACTGTGATGGACAATTATCCTATACCGAACATTCCCGATGTCACTCACCTTCTCACAGGTGCTACAACTTCAGCATACTGGACTGCAAATGCGCTTATCACCAAATTCCAGTCGCACCCGAAGATGTTCCGAAAATGGCGATTATCGCCCCCATCGGTTTGTACGAGTACCATTTCATGCCATTCGGGTTAAAAAAACGCCGCCAAGACATAACAATGCTTTATTGACTCTGTCTTGCTCCAGTTCAACTTCTACTTCATATACCTTGATGATATCCTGATTTTCAGCAAATCATGCAAGATTCTGAACACCACATCACGATAGTAAAGGACATTCTCTCATCAAATGGAGTCGAGATCAACACTGACGAACTGCAACTGCACTAACAATCTGTCCAGTTCTTGGAGTACGCAGTGTCAGGCGCCAGTATACACTTCCCTGAATCGAAGGTGCAACCAATCTTATCCTTGCCACCCCCTACCACATATAAAGATCTCTGTCGGTTCCTGGCAACAACGAACTACCACAGTCGACATTTGCCTGCAGCAGCTGACACCCAAGCCACCCTCACTAATGCCCTCACCGACAAGCAAACTTCAGGAAAGCCCCGTTCCGTGGATGGAACCAAGGCGCGCAGCCTTCCAGGC
This sequence comes from Schistocerca americana, assembly GCF_021461395.2. Taxonomy (NCBI): domain Eukaryota; kingdom Metazoa; phylum Arthropoda; class Insecta; order Orthoptera; family Acrididae; genus Schistocerca; species Schistocerca americana. The sequence continues at coordinate 98,474,566 of NC_060123.1, read as the reverse complement.
CCTCAAAGACTCTCTCACACGAGCCGTCATCCTTGTTCATCCAATCTCGGATGCTGAACTCTTCGTCACCACAGATGCCAGTGACTCTGGTCACATGGTCCTACAATAACGCTACAACGACGTGGTCACACCACTTCATTTCTTTTCGAAGAAACTCTCCCGCGCCCAACAAAAATACTCAGCCTTCGACCGCAAACTTTTAGTAGTTTATGAGGTATGAAACACTTCCGTCCTGATGTCGTGGGCCAACTTTTCCACATCCTGACTGACCATAAACCAGTAGCAGATTCCAACTGCAATCCCCCTCTTGACCACCTCCCCCCCCCAATCGCTTTCAGTATTTCAATTTCCTCTCTCAGTTCTCTACTGACATCCGCCATATCAAAGGTGCCTACAACATCTTTGCAGATTTCCATTCCCGCATTAGCACCATCTCAATGGTCGTCGACCTTTCCGATCTTGCATCCCTACAGTATCAGGATGAGGATACACAGCAACTTCTCAATACCACCTCCACTTTGCTGTCTTTCACCAAAGCAAAATTCGCCAGCTTCGGCATTAGCACAATCTCAATGGTCGTCGACCTTTCCGATCTTACATCCCTACAGTATCAGGATGAGAATACACAGCAACTTGTCAATACCACCTCCACTTTGCTGTCTTTCACCAAAGCAAAATTCGCCAGCTTCGAAGAGGAAGTCTGGTGCGACTCCTCCACCGGCACCCTCCAACCCCTCAATCCCACTCCCCCCCCCCCCCCCCCCCTCCGCCATTCAGTGTTTGGCGCAGTACATTCTCCAGCACACCCTGGAATTAAGTCACTGACATGCCTCATGTCCGAATGAGTCGTGTGGCAAGACATAAAGTGCAAATGTCAGACCTGGATCCAGAACTGAATCACCTGTCAGCGCATCAAAGTCACCAGGCACACTGTTCCACCTCTCCACAAATTCGACATTCCATCTGGCCGCTTTCGTTACGTACACTTAGACCTCATCGGCCCCCTTCCCCCCTCAGAGAGCTGCTGCTATGTTCTTTCTTGCATTGATCATTTATCTTGGTGTGTAGAGGCTGTACCTCTCACCAACATAACCGCCAAAACCCTGACTAGGGCTTTTGTTTCTTCCTGGATTTCCCACTTCGGCTGCCCCACTACTGTCACCACCAACCAAGGGCGGCAATTTGAATCACCACTCTTGTCCCAGCACCGCCATCTGTGTGATGTCAACAAATGTTGCATGACTGCCTAGCACCCCCAAGCAAATAGATTGGTAGAACGGTGGCATCACACTTTCAAGACAGCACTGTGGTGTCACGATGGTCTTTGGACCGAGGCCCTCCCATGGGTACTCCTGAGCCTATGGTCATCATACAAACCAGATATCGAGGACTCCACAAATGAGTTCATCTATGGTGAAAGCCCAGTGCTCCCTGGGAAGCTGTTACAACCTACCTCCCCCTACAATCCCAACCCCCATCCTGATTTGTCAGCCGGATCCAAACACATTTTGCAAACATTTCCCTGTACCCCCACCCCCTCCCCTTGTCTCACCATATTCTCCCCCGCTCCTATATGCCCTCCGATCTCCTTTCATGCAAGTTCGTTTTTCTCTGTGACGACACTGTCAGGGCCCCACTTG